>NC_141081.1:33283017-33698017 GCF_041138505.1 Cibotium barometz | reverse complement strand
CATCCCCTGCCTCCCACATTCCCCCCTGCCCGCCTTCTCCTGAGCCCCACCCCACCCCCCACTTTCCCGCCCTTCTGCCCACCTTTGTGCCCCTGCCGCCCATCCTTCTCTCCCACCTTTCCCCCTTCTTCTCACTTCCGCCCTCCGCCCACCTTCCACCTTCCTTTGCCTGCTCTACTGCGTGCCCCGCCTCCTCTTTCCCCCTACCGCCCACCTACTCTCGTCTTCATATTCATCTGCCTTACTTTGCCCGTCACCCTAATGTCAGCCCCCTTCCTCCCCTTCTGCCTTTGTCCCGCTCCCCCCCTCCCCCGCCTTCACCTATCTGCCTCTCCACCCCCTCACCCCCCCCCAGGACCCGAATCGCCTTACGCAGTGCTCAGGCGTTCTTTGCTCAATGGCATCACGGCTTCGACCCCGCATCTAACCCCCTTGGAGGATTATCTGGCTTCCCCATCAGAGTTTGCTTCCCAGACCTCCCAAAGGAGTATATTCCCCTCACTTGGTCGATAGGACAATCGATTGGGTAGGTTTCGGAATCCCCCCAGACAGCAGCTTCCATGGTAGCTAGGACAGCAGGGATTCCATACATTCGTGTATGCATAGCCTTGCTGGAATCTCTTCCTCAGGTCAATGCGCTCCCCAGCCTCTAAGGCCCACTTGCCATAGGTAGAGGTAAAGGGAATCAAAGGGGAGAGAGACAAAAATTGTCCAGTCCCCCTTCTACTATAGCAGCGTAGAGTAAAAGGGCTCTTGATTAGACTAGCACTCCCATGAGAACATGTGTACGACCTAGAGCAGCATGTGCTTATAGTTTTCCAAATTTCCAGACATCCCACTCTAGACTAGCACAACACTGGTACTCTCGATTGTCCCACTGGACGTGCCAAATTTTTAGCGTACCTGTAGTAGACTTGGTTCCCCAGGTAGATTAAGTGGGATCACCGATCACATCACGAGAGAAGGGGTTCTACTCTAGGGAAGTATACCCTAAGGAGTCGACACACAACAGTCTGCCTTCCTCCACTAGTCACACACACACGACTAACCAAAGAAACAACCCACAGGCATGGAACAATACTTACCTGCACACTGCGGAACACCATTTATTGATTTAAATCAAACAATATAAAATACACAAGCGTACACCGGAAACACCCAAACATCTCCTTGTGAGAGTGCGATACAACAGACCCACTACATCGTGAGTACACACAGGTCACTAAAGACTAACAATCGACAACCAACAACTTGGTAAGTCCCAGGACTGTGCTATTTGTATACAAGGGGTCATTGACCCTTTGGATCACCCAAGTTGTAAGAACTTCTAAACAAGGAATACCGCCACTCCATGTGGGAGGGTGTACCAAGTCCGTTCAATGCTGATGCTTTAGTTGGTGCAGTGGTCAAGAGTATCTGTTACCACCACTCAACTGTATGCCTGGATGTCTGCACTTAGGTGACCATGTGAGTGCCCATCCTTAAGATGTTCCACCAAGAGGTCTTCTACATTTTGCCATCATCAACAATTCCACTCTTAGACACTATCTTGAAAAGAGATCTTTCCGCACTTGGACACTCTGGGGACCCATGGTGGCTACATGTGTCCACATTGCCATTGGGTAATTATGTTGACAACAAGCTCGAAGTCTTGAGGCAGGGAAATCGCTTTCATTGATTTGAGCATCCATGGTGGCTACATGTGTCCAGGTTGCCATTGGGTAATGATGCTGTTGATAACAAGCTCAAAGTCTTGATCCACAGAAAGTGCTTTCATTGGTTTGACAACTTCGATAAAGGCCTTTAGGTAACATTCAAACCAAACTAATAGGGATCACCCTCCAATACCCAATTTAGGCTTTTGAAGGAATTGTGGAGGAAGAAACTTCTGCTACAGCACTTTGGCAAAGAGTTTCTGGTCCTCATTGATGTCTGTCAACTCATATTAACTCCACCAAGTGACCTTTTCAGTCTTTTCTTATGTGATGACCTCAGAAAAGTTGGTTGTGTAGAAAGCCATGCCCAACTATTTACTCAAACAAATTGTCAAGTGCACACTTTCCCGAGTGTGACATGGACATGCTTCTACTCATAGGCCAGCTCAGAGATCAAGTACGTGCCGGATTCATGGTTGCTAAGGGCTATTGTCCCAGTTCACTATAATATTGTACAAGCACCCAATGAGCAGCCAAGTGTGGACAGAGTTATTGGGTTATTGTGTGAACACTATTAGACATTATTATTAGGCTTGGTAGCGTTGGTAGCCAACTCACCAACATTAGACATTGTAAATAGGAGTCTAGGCTCATATTCATTCATTGATCAATCAATCATTATTGAGTCATTGAGAGAGGTCAGGAGTAGTGATACCATTGAGTATCTCTATTCACCATTGTATATACTTCATGTTAGTAATACATGGTAGATTAGGTCCTCTCTCTCTACTGTGTAGGGATGTCATGTGCATCACCCATGTGAGTGCCACAAGGACATGCCTCCTACTAGGCAAAGTATGGGGCAAAGTATGGCCCGACCTGGGTAGCTTTTGCAATCCAATAGGTGCGAGGAGATGGACATGGAACAATAGTTCGAACACAAAATTAGGGTATAAATATGTTAGCCAGTCTGAACCCGACTTTCTATCACTTCTCTATGCAAAGGCAGGTCAAGGGTCATTCTTTAGCATCCAGATGCAGAGGTTCCCAAGATCAAGGGGTATAAAACGAAGACTGAGGGCAACAGCAACCAAGGCATTTAGATCACCATAGAAGCTGTACAGCAGCAAGACTGAGCGGCCCTCATATGCGTGAGAGCATGCACAAGTGGAGGACAGCTGGTAACCTTTTTGTATGCATCAGTAGATAGGTATGCATAAGCACGATCCAAGTCGAGATCCAAGAATCATATATATGATCATCTTTTGCAATACACAGTAGATTAGGGCAACATCTCGTCTCTCTTCTCCAGTGTGTATGCTAGATCATTTGGACTAATGCTAAATTCTAATCTAGTTTGCTTAGCGTTAATCAAGTGTTTAAGTCTCCTGCTAGCACTCATGTGACATGATGTTAGCATATAAACAGATATATCAATTCCATGGCATGCGCGCTTGATGTTAGAATATAAACAGATATATCAATTCCATGGCTTGATATCAGATACTATGCGTATGGCGCACAGATGCAAAACAAATGCCTTAATGAATGTTCGCAAGTAAAAAAACATTGAGCATAAAGTTAAAAAACCTATTTACTCTGCTGATTTTTTCTAAAATCCATAACTCATCTGCCTCTGGATCCCACCAACAGCCAAGATATTTTGATGCTATTCTTGCAAGCAGACCATCGCTACCTGGACTCCAAGCTCTATGGTCCCATAAAGATGATCCTCCTCCTTGTTTCATGATCCAAGCTCACTGTTCTTCGTAAGCCTATCTCACGCAAAACGGCAACCTTACATAAAATGAGCAGAAATGCAGCTTGAAGGCTCTTTAAAGTGCTGGACATGGTAGAAGTGCAGCCCTTAGAAATTTTTCATATGAAAGAGAGGGCCTCATACTGTAGTCTAATTGCTAGAAACTAAGAAATGTAATGACCTCTCGGGGCTGGAAAAGGTAGAGTGTATATCTTTGTTTTTGTTTTTCGAGCCGGGGTCAGAGACGAGCATGCTCGTCTCGTCTCTGAGACTCGAGCAGAGAAACGCTTTTGTCATTAGCTTCGCCATCTCGGTCGTGAGAACGGTTTCGCTACTTCCTTAAGGCATGACCTCGGAAGACCCAATAACTGTGGGCACGACAGCGACCAAGAACTCCTGAAGTAGCCCAGGTACTGTGGGACTTGCCGTTGGGCTCACCCACTAAAAACTCTGCAAACCCGGCACGTTTCCGGAGAGGAATTGCCCCCACAATGGGGGTCGGCTCGAAAGAGGTGTATATCCTGAGCTTGAGGTGAGACTCTATTGCCAAGTACTCTCAATCAAGAAAACTTTCTCCAATCCAAAATTCTGCACCAGCCTGTCATGATTGACCTTAATCTACTAAGGTAAGGTGATGTGCAGCAAATAAGGGGATAACAGAACCAAGACAAGGTATTGATACTTCATAGGGTAATAGTAGCTCGTACAATGATGTGAGCTCGAGAGACAAAGGCCATAAAGCTCAAACATACAAAGGATAGACCATCATCTCAGTAGACTGCCTGTTCAGCATGGGAGCCCTTTTAAGGCTTGGCTAACATGGCATTGAATGCTAATGAATTTGGGGTTGAAATTTTGAAAATGCCAGAAAAACCATCAACACTCACTCACCTGCAAACCACACAAGCACAGCTCAAAGATACAAAATTCAACAGAATATCCTTTAGCTCTTAAAGTTAAGCTAATAAACCATGGTCAGAAATCCTCTTGTCTTTTAAAAGCTAATGAAAAAAAGGTTCTTGCATGCGTGTTTCATCAAGAACAATACACCAAAGACCTTGCCAGAAAATTTGAAAAAAGACAACAGAAGATGCATGCATACTAAAATAAAATAAGTGATAACTATTGTTACCAAATGCCGCCCATAGTCATAAGCGATCGTTGCAACTGCTCCAGACTGACCAGCAAGAAGAGCAATTGCTTTGCAGCTATTAGCCATAAGTGAGGCTGTTTTGTAAAATGTCTTTTCCAAGTAGTACTCCATGCTGTCATACACCTCAAGCATTGGTTACTGCAACTTTGTCATTTAAATCCTTACCGTAAGATCTCAGGCAACAAAAACTAGATCCTCCAATTTCTTAGTGTAGTACCAAGGCCATGAATGATGCATGGAGATTCCCATATTTTTTAATTTTTTGAGGGTTGTACCTGCAAGTGTGGTGTAGAGGAAAAACAAAAGAAGAGGGGAATCCCTGCGTAAGCACGCCACACAGTGGTAATTTTTGAGACCTCGGGGTTTCAAGTAGGGCACTACAAAGGGACCAATGTCTCTTGTTCATGTAACCAGGTGGTCAACCAACATTTACTCTTCAACACAAGCCCAGGACCTCGAACAGCATAGATGGTGAATGACAGATTGCAATTATACTAATGCTGCAAGCCTAGGGAGCTGCAACTCTAGGATCGTCTCTGGAGATGCATGACCAGGTTTGGGGAAAAAGAAATTAACAATGTGCCACAGTTATAAACCCCACAAGTATATTTTACAAATAAAGTGTAAACAAACACTTGGTTGGTTTTGTAGAATTTGCTATGTAAATGATGAAGCCAAAACATTGCAACACTGCAATGCTTTTTTAACAGCTTTTACAACTAATCTATCTATGCTAACGCCACACCTGCATGACTTTTCCTTATTTGAAGTCAATTGCATGATTTCTCCAGTGACAAGATGCTCCAACACTTTAGAAAGCAGCTCCACAACCTACCCAATAGTCATAGAAACAACATTGACATTGTCAGTTTTCAGAAAAAATCGTTATGCAAAGTTTTCTTTTTTTATGACGAGAACCAATTTGGTATTTTTTTTCTACATGACACCAACCATTGAAAGATGTACAAACAGACAAACAAAGAACAAAAAAAGAACTTATAGATATGCCCCAGTAAAAAATGTATAAATCCATGCATATTAATGAATTCTTTTTTCAAAGACAGCTGTTATTGCAAACACACGCACACACGCACAACATACATACATACATGTATGTATGTATAACATATAAAACCATGCAGATTTATGAATTCTTTTTTCAAAGACAACGGTTATTGCACACACACACACACACATATATATATGTCATGTGCACATGCGTGAGTGCGTGCGTACATACATATGTATGTGTGTGTGTGTGTGTGTGTGTGTGTGTGTATATATACACACACACACACACACACACATATATATATATATATATATATATATATATATATATATATATATATATATATATATATGTATGTGTACATACATACATACATACATACATACATACATACATACATACATACATACATACATATATATATATATATATATATATATATATATATATATATATATATATATATACGTACGTATATATACTTACATATACATATATACGTACGTATATATGTATAAATACGCATATGCATACATACATATGTAAACACACACACACACACACACATATATATATATACCTGGACAAGGTTTCAGCTTGCTTGTGCATTAGATTTCCCGCACACTTTTTTGGGAAACAATCATGGATATTTGGAGTGCTAACAGTTGCGCTCCGGCCTTATGCTACGTTCTTCTCTTGGGTACGGTTCTCGGCTCTATGGACAATTTGGACCAGCCGGAACCGATTCATGTTCAGACAGCATATGTCAAGACACCTTCTCCTCTTTCAGGCTCTCCTTGCGACAGACACTGCATTGTTGTAATGCGAGCCACGATGTTGATTTGCAGACTTTCTCACTTTTCTTTGACTATTTCTGAGGAACTCTAGTATGGGTCCTTTTCGGACTCATCATTGTAAAGTGCATATTTCTTCGTGGGTTTTCACCTCGATTTGAGGTTTCCCACTAGTAATATATCATTACTATTAAAAAAAAATGTGTGTGTGTGTGTGTAATAGTTGCATGCAATGGAAACGGTAACGGAAACAGATGATGGTCTTTGCAAACGGAAACAACCTCAATCTAGAAATGATGGAGAAATAGAGGAGAAACTTGGAATATATCATAATTTGAAAGAGACAAAAAAGAAAATTGGGGAAAATTAAAGCTTAGTGGGAAAATTCCTTAAATGAGATTAGGAAACAGGAAACGGAAACGGAAATGGCACCTCTAGAGAAAGCAAGTTTCTGCAATTTTGGGTAGCAACCGGAATTTTTTTGTACTATGATGTATGTTTATATATACAGGAACACACACACATATATTGAACCTCAAACCATCCACCTATGTGGTATATGTAATCGCACAAAGAGCTGCCAAAAAATATCTCTATGTTTTTCTGTGTATGCGTAGGTTCAGATTCCATATTCATAGAAGTCAAGCTGCAGACAAGAGCAAGAAATTATTTCAAAATTTTCTCTACAGCTTAGAGAACTCAAAGGAACAGTCTTACCTCTGTGTTTTTCAAAGAGGCTAGTGCCACAGATGCTCTTGATAATAAAAAATCTCCTGCTAAAACTGCAAGCTGCCATATGAGACCACAAGATTCCAGTGAAATTTATCAAGGTAGCGAAGGAATTAGGTAAGTGATTTTGTTTAGGCAGAGTGCCAAAAAAAAAAAGCTACGCTGAGCCAGTATGTCTTTTGTGATGATATTAGCATGCCCCTTATCACATGACTTGCAAGCAATTAAAAAGTGGAGAAATGCAGCATAGTGGAACCATACATTATATCGTATCCTATACCTATTTGTTAGGTATACATATTTTAAGGATTTAAAAGAGTGAATTGTCACGAATCTCCTAATTGATAACATGTGTGTACATGTTAATCCTGGATTATGATGTGTGTACATGTTTATCTTGGACTGAGGTTTCAACGACAGTATCATTGAGACTTTGCCTCAGCATGTGTAGGGATTATATAGGTGGAGTTCAAGGACACGTCAGGATGATTTAGACATGTGTATGGATCATTTGGGTGGGTGCCCATATGGAGTCCAAGGACATGACAGGATGATTATGACGTGTGTATGGATCTCTCGGTGGTGCCCATGAGTTGTCCAATGACATGACAACGAGGCTCATTGAGAAAGGCGACTCTTTTGAGTGTCTCAAGATTTATGGGTTGTGCCCGTATGGACTTGGGTGGTGCGCATGGCTTGTATATTGGCCTGTACACGTGGTCTACTGTGAAGGCTTGACAGGATTTATGGTGAACAAGATGAGAGATGAGACCGTACAAGTTGTTCACACAAGATTTTTAAAATACATGGACACTTGAGGGCTGGCGCCTACTAGCACCTGGCTCCACCTGCCAGCTCGTTTTTGCATGAGGAGTTATTTTGGTGTGGGGAGGCCTAGATATAGCATAGCGATTCTTGCAGGAGACCTGTTTTTGGGATGGGCACTCGCAGGCCGGGGGTTGTTTTTGCTGGTCAACATCATATGTGGACACATCCACCTGCCCAACCTGATTTTTGACTGTTTGGCCTGATTTGGGGCTGCATATGTGCTGGCCGAAATGATCTGGCGCCTAATATTTGCTATCTGATTTTACCAAGGATTGTTTTCTGCTGGTCAACTGCATCTGTAATTGATTTATCTGTTGTCATCACCTCCAGGGCTGGTCGACAAGTTTACAAGTAGTTTTTGGGGTGGGCCTGGTCATACTGTATGGACAGCCATGCAAGCTGTACAGGCTGGTCCGATGCAGCACGGGAAGTTGTGTGCATATGACCTGAATTGCTGAATTGCTGAATTAGTTGTGGACTTTTTGTGTGAATGTGGTGGTGCATCGGTTAAGTGTGAAAATACCATGTGGGTGTTCTTGCGTTGTCAGAGCAAGGTTGTGCTGCTTGTGAAAACTTTTTGAAGTGAGGTTGGTTGCCTGTGAAGACTTTGGACAGAGGCATGGCCGACTGTCATGTCTATGTGAGTGTGCATACCATGTGAGTGGCTGTCACAAGCACTTGAGTGCTCGAGGGATTCATCGCCGGTGGTGGCCATCGAAATCCTTGACTTGTTTTGTGTAATCTGGGGCGACCAGGTAGACGACTCTCTCAGGCACCCACATCTTGCACAAAGACAATACTCCTTTTGGTAATACAAATACCTTGACGGGAGAGGGGGGGGTAACTTCGACTTCGAGTGTGGTGTGAATGTGCATATCTGAAATTTCTAATTTTATGTCTTTAATTGTGTGCTTAATCGAAGTTTACTACGTAAGTGCTCCAAGAAGCGCTAGTCCCGGTTACATTGGTATCACAACTCCAGTTTTCCCCTCCTCTAGATTGGGTAACGGCCCTATCTAGGAAGCTTTTCTAGTGACTTGATTGGGACACTATGGTCAGCTGTTGTCCAAGTCTTTTTTTTTGTAGGTTAATGCAAGGCAAAATAGAGGACTGGTTTTGACCCCAAAAACGTGTGGACAGCCGAAAATTATGCCCAAAGATGCCAAGGATGTAAAGAACGGCTCTCCAGAGAAGCCTGAAAAGAAGAAGACGACCCCAAGGGGGGGGGAGGAAGGAGTTTGCACACTTATGGACTGTCATGAGACATTCAATGAATGCTGATGTAAATATGTTGCTTGATGTGCAAGGTAATATGCGAAAACTACTGCCGATGTAAATGGTTGCTGCCATTGGGTAGCGCATGCAATGCCGTTACTTCATCGCAATAGGAATCAATCTGAGTAAAGAGATATTCACGCATTTACCTTGTTTCCCATCACAAAATTGAGTGATCCGATGCCTCTCCTAGTGTCTGCACTGTCCAAGACATCATCATGAAGAAGACTAGCTACCTGCCAGGTGAATCGCTACTTTATAAATTCAGTAACACGAAACATATAAACACAGAATTTTACTAAATGGAAAGCTTTATTCTGCTATTACATGCATCTATAAGGGCTCGACAGTTTAAAAGAGAGGAAAGGGAAACAGAAACACTGTGAATGGAAATGGTTTCATGGAAAACCAAAAATGCTGACATGAATCATCTCCGTTATCTCAGCAATCCTTTGCTGCCTCAGCCGTTGCTCCTGCATTGTGTGCTCAGGTAAACCAATATCTGGCAGCACTGCTGTCATTGATGATGCCATAAGCAGCAAGACCTGACAAGCATGTGAGAAATAATTTTAAAACAAGTGATGGATTCAGTGTAGGCCTGCCTTCTTTTATATGTCATTCTTTCAACCTAAGCTACTGCATGTTTAAAAGCTGACATATTTACAATGAATCATATTAGATCTGCTGAAAATTGAACTTCTTTTATATGTCGTTCTTTCAACCTACGCTATTGCATGTTTCAAAGCTCAGATATTTACAATGAATCATATTAGATCTGCTGAAAATTGAGCTTCTTACTGACTTCTCTCCAAGCAAAGCAACAAAGCCTTCCCCAATCTGCTGAATCGGAAGCCTTGACTAACTTGGTTAATTGTTGTTGTTCGAGCTGAATCTGATACTTTTCTTGACTTGATCTTCTCTATTTATCTTGGCTGCTCCCAAAAGGATTGTAGAAAATGTTTAAACTAGTGAGAGGGGGGTCCTATTTATAGAAAAAGTAAGATAACTTAGTCGTCCAACCCTAGTAGGTTATCTTTGCATTAGTTGCATTAATTTGCATTTACCGTTTCGATGTTTCGAGGTTTCGAGGTTTCGAAATCTAGAAACATGTTTTTTTGTTACTATGTTCTATACAAAACCCTAACACTCATCCTAACTAGTGCCCTTACCCTACCCCTTACCCTGATTGGTAGCGGCATGACACATGCATCCAATGACTGAGGATGATGCATGTGGCATCCCCTCAAAGCTCCACCTGGATCTGGATTAACTGGAATCGATGCTACTCCAACAATTGGAGGATCTTGATCTAATCTCAGTCTAGAACTAGACACTCTCTCATTCTAGAACAATCTGCAATAAACTTGCTTCTTTACTTGCTAGAATCTCCTCGACCAAAGTTGTCTTTCATGCATTGGGACAAAGGTCTATGTTATTGTCACGTGCACCCTCTTCCGAGGTGTGGCATGGACACGTTCAGCTCACAGGTCGAGCGTGGCACCGGATTCATGTGTATGTAAGGGCATTTGTGCCAATTCATAGTATTCTTGCCCAAGCACCCAATAGGCAACCGAGTGTGGATCTTATCATTCATTCATTCACTCATTATTCAGTAAGTCATTCAGAGCTCAGGATCTCTGCTACCATTGAGTATCTCTATTCCATTGTAAATAAGTCATGCATATGAATACATCGGTAGGTTAGGTCAACTCTTTATCTATTGTGTATCTTGCATGAAGAAGAAGTATGTGCATGGATTCATGACTCTAATTAGGCATTAATCTTCAAATTTATCGCGATAAACTAATTCCACAAAGCACCCATGTTACATTGGTATCAGAGCATCAGGTTTTCACGGAGGAAAGGCTGAAATTTGTATTTCTCATAAAGGAATGGAGATCCATCACAAAGAACCCCATCATCATCATCAGTTTTTTCACCTCAGGTTTGTGTTTCCTTCAGCAAGGTTGCATTTTGCAAATTCTGCATCAAATAGCTCATGTGTGTGCAAGGGGTGCTCAGCCAAAGGAGGGCCAAACGCACCACGTAGAGGGCGGACAGAATAAGTAAGGCAAGGCGGCCTGTTGGTGATTCCAATGCAGGCAAACAAGGGGTGACAAAGGCACATCACAAGGGGGGGGGGCCAACGGTATGCACTCAATGCAAGATTATGGGGGTAAAAGCACTGCATAAGGAGGGCATCCAGCACCACCAAAACGCAGCCAGCCAAGGCGGCTGTAAACGCACATCAAAGGCGGCCAGATCCGCAACAAATGCCTTTCAAGGACGGCCAGAGCAGTGATCAGGGCAGCAAACACAGCCCAAGGGACAGCCTTATCCATCCCAAAACAGGTCAAGTACAGTCAGTGAATATCAGTCCCCATGGGACAGCCTGCCAGCCAGCAGAGGGTACAGCAGAGCAGTCATCTTGTGTTTCGGTTCTTGCCTGTCCCCACCCACGCTTGCTCATCACGAGGGGATGAAGCACTCTCCATTGCCTTGATCAAGAGGCGTTGAACGTTTTGTTTCTCACAAGGTTGCGTTTTCATTGAAAGCAGCAAGCAACTCTTCATGGCAACCATGAACGTTGTTTGGGAAGAGTTTCTTCGAGCATCCAAGGAACATAAAGATCCATGCATTTGGGCATATGCAGAACGAAGATGGGAAGCCGAGGAGTGTGCAGAAGTTCAAAGAAAGGCATATGAGGACGCAAAGTGAAAAGCAGCACAGCTCCAAGAAGAGCACCGAATGAGATGTTTGAAAGCGCTAGATGAGTTTTTTGCCAAACAAAGGGAGGAGTTACCAGCCCTGAGATCAAGTACAAAAGTGGAAGCAGTTGTGGTGAAGCCAAAGAAGATTAACAAGAGTGCTGCAGTTGTGGTGAAGCCAAAAAAGATTGACAACAGTGCTGCAGTTGAGGACCAAGGGCAGCTTTCTAAGGTCGACCAAGGAGCACACAGATCCAATATCATGTGCACGCTCTCCCAAGTGTGACGTGGACATGTTTTTACCCGTTGGCCAGCTCAAAGGTCGAACGTTGTGCCGGTTCATTCTAATATTCTCCAGGCACCCAATGAGCTGCCAAGTGCGGACTGAATTATTGGGTTATTTTGTGAACACACTTAGTTGGACATTATTATTAGGGTTTGTAGAGTTAATAGCTGTAGAGAATCATGGTGCCAGGATGGAGAGAGTAATAGGGAGAGAGATGATAGCCAACAAGAGAGACAAAGATTGAACAAATCAAGTGATGCTCATATTGTGATAGAACCACCCAAGTACATGCTTTTATAGGCACCAAGGCCTTATCTTTTTCCCTAGATCTTAATAAGAGGCATTCACAACTAAAAGGGTGCTCACACTAACTAGCTCTGAAATACCCAACAAACCCCCCTTCAGAGTGATGGAGGTGATGCCTAACAAACCTTCAATAGTCGCAGTACTCCAACACTAGCAAGAAATCAAGACATGGTCCCCGCAACTGGCTCAGAGACTCATGAACATGGCTCAGAGACTAACTAGCATGGCTCAGAGGCTAATAAGCATGGCTCAGTGCAAAAGACTCAGAGGTCATGTCCTGCCTCAAGAGACAAAAGACAACCTCCCCCCCCCCTCTCCGGCGGTGAGGTCAATGCTACCGCCACCGGCTGTCATGTGCACAGTGGGTATCTACCGTGTGCTATACGCATGCAAGACTAGTTCCAAGCTTCCCCAAGCCTCGAAACTAGTCTTGCATGCGTATAGCACACGGTAGATACCCACTGTGCACATGACACCGGCCTTGGCGGAGCTCTCGTCACCAGAGCCGTTGGCATTTGGTGGCGATGTAGGGCTGTGAGCTGGCGGTGGTGGAGCTCCAGGCAGAAGCGCCGCCTCTGGTACTCACGAAGCTTGGCTGCACTCTAATGCTGGCGGGACTGCCCATGGGAGTGGTGCGATTGCTGCGAGTCAACGAAAACACACCATAGCTACAGGCCAATAGAAAACGCAAATGGGAGGTAGCCAAAAAAAAAAATGCATCATGGCCTCAGAGAGAGAGAGAGAGGAAAAGAAAAAACATAGAGGTGGTGGGTTGTAGGAGGGTGGCTCACCCTAGCTCTGATACCATGTAGAAATTCATGGTGCCAAGATATAGAGAAAAAGAGGGAGAGAGAGGCGACAGCCAACAATAGAGACAAAGTACATGCTTTTATAGGCACCAAGGCCTTATCTTTTGACCTAGACCTTAATAAGAGCCATTCACACCTAAGAGGGTGTTCACACCATCCAACTCCAAAATACCCATCAATAGCGAACTCACCAACATTAGACACTATATATAGGAGTCAATCATTCATTGATCACCCAATCATCATTGAGTCATTGAGAACTCAGAAGCAATGCTACCATTGAGTATCTCTATTCAACATTGTACATACTTCATGTTAGTAATGCGTGGTAGACTAGGACATCTCTCTCTACTATGTATTGAGCATGAAGAAGAAGCTGTTTGTGAATGGGTTTAATCGCAATCAATCAACAATTCATAAATATGCTTCCGCAAGCACCCATGTTACACTGGTATTAGAGCGTCAGGTTTTGACGGAAGAAAGGCTGGCATAGAGATCCATCGCAAAGAACCCCATTGTCATCAGTGTTTTCACTCAGGTTTGCTTTTTTTTCATCAAGGAATTATGTACCAAATAGCTCAAATTGTGCACCTCCGGAAGAGACCCAAGCATATTATCTCTATCACCTATAATTCCCCTTGTCTAGATTGAGCACAATCTTGACACACACGTAAGCTATTAATGCTTGTAAACAAAGTAATTTTCCACAACACAAAACAAGATAGCAATGCGGAAAATTAAAATGACACTGCAATAGGGTCGGAAAGGGCTAACCTCCCTTGTAATATGATTTGAATTGTCAAGGAATTTTACATACAAGCTCCATGGGCAATGCTTGCCAGATTTCCAATGACATTCATGCATATGAAAACAATTCCAAACATGTTGTGTCATTGAAGAGTTTGAATCCATAGCTTCACTCGCGAAGGACCTCACTCCCCAATCCCCAGTATCTTGCCACAAGCAATTATGCTCCACTAGTATCCATACATGTTCAAGTGTGTAACAGGCCAAGACATAGGAGACCTTAATGGCCAAGAATGCGGATGTAGAGTAGGTTTAGAGAACACAAGAAGCTCTTACCCAAGAATCGGTTGCCATTCACAAACACCTTCCAGCTTTCGGTCGAAGTAATGATGAAGCTTCAAAGCAGGTTTTTGCAAATTAAGGTTTCATCAAAATTAGGATTTTTGCAAGTTTGGGTTTTTGAAAATTAGGGTTTCTGTAGAAAAAAGGTTTCAGCATTTGGAAGAATTGTGAACAACGGAATTGCTCAAAACCCTTGCCATCATGTAGAAATCCATGAAATAGTATGGGGATTAGGCCAATCCGGGGCTAGAAACCTGTTGTTTGACCATGAACAAGCTCTACCATGTAAGAGAACTTTCAAGGAGCAAGCCAGAGAGTGTATGGACTGTTTTTTAGTGAAAAACTCTTCAATAATCCTTCCTTGACGTTGGCACGATTCAAGAGGCAGAGGAAGGTAAGGTTTCCAAATGCATACAGGGTGGCCATTGGTCCATCTCAGCCCAGGCCACACCTCTCTCATAAGTGGGGAGGATGCATGTTGGTCAATAGAGGGTAAATACCCAAAATTCTTCTGCCCACTCATTAATGAAATGTGGACGTCCAAACTCACTTATAAGTTGCCTGGCTATACTTTAATGAAGTGTGGGCCTACAAAACAGCAAATTGAACTATAACTCTAGTAAGCTTAAGCATAGGGTTTACCGCCACACCTACCACCACCTGACTATAGCCCACAAGCGAGGTCATAATACAGAGTAACGCACACAACTCATGAGAGGGCGTACCCTACCCGTAAAGTAGGCATACAATTCTTGCAGGCAATAAAGCAATTCATGCGAAAATAGTTCCAGGCATGGAAGTATGTCATGCCTAAGAATGTGTTGGACAATCTCCCTTTCATTTAGCTTGTAACAGACGGTCATCCAACCGCAATACGGTACTTTGAATATGGACACGGAACGAAATCCCCAATCTCACACCACGTATCTAGCCTGCTAGCCCTTGGCATAGACATAAGTCCTGCCCCACCCCCCCCCCTCTGCCATAGGGCGTCATGTCCACTATAGAACTCGTCCATAGGTCCAAATCTTATCTAGAGGTTGAAAGCCCAAATGGTGACATCCTCTCCGGCTTATAAACACTTGACCACAACTAAAAAGCTTCCAAGTATGCTGCTAGGAGCTGCGGATACTCCTGAAAGTATACTTCATCCATCCACTTTGCATCCATAGGTGAATAGTTCTTGAACTTCGCAAGGTAGCGTCTCTAAAGTTTGCCACCTGCAAGCTTACGCTCCTTGTGAAACACAATTTGCTCAGCACCTCTTCCAACTCATCATGTCACCAGCCTGGACATTTCCCAGTATGAAAGGGGTCTCCCAAGATGTCTAAATTTTTGGAAAGTACAAGCTTTGGGAATGGGGGATTATCCTGGAATACAAAGGATCACACTCCTAAAATGTAGCAGGGTTACTATTTTTGGCCTGACTCCGATGGAAATTTTGTTCACATCATTACATCTGGAATTGAGCAGATAGCAAGAGTTGGCAAAGTGCGTATGACAGAATGTCTACCAGTTGGGATATTTTTAGAGATAAAGTTTATGGAAGGACTCATCTCTTAGATTGGGACATGTGGCAAGAAAGTGGACCAAAGTGAGACGAGTGGCCTGACACTTGTTAGAAAGTGGATCAAAGTGAGACAAGTGGTCTCACACTTGTCACTTCAGCTTTTGTGTGGCTCTCCACTTGTCATCATAGCCTTCTCTTTCCATTTCACTCATGGGCGCCCCAAATCTATAAATTGAAGCCCTCTGTCTTCAAATAGAGGCTCCTCTACCACCATTACAGGTTGCCCTAATGATGGCTACTCTCTTTGTCTCTCTCTCTTGAAGGCTTCCCATGAAGAATACCAGCTGTTAGAGACTGTTTTGGAGGCTTCCATCACGAAGAAATACTGAAGGCAAGGATATTTAATCATTTTATTATGATTTCTAGCCATTGTACTTGTTGTGCCAACCCGTGTACTTATTGTACCTACTGTACCAACCATTGTACCTATTGTACCAACCATTGTACTTGTTGTACCGGCCAAATTGAGAGTTGTACTTGCTGTAGACCCATGTTTTTGGGGGAAGAATCAATACCCACACAGAGGTATATGATTTATATTGTTGGCTCAGCATTTCTACAGCTATGTGACGGCTGAATTTTATGGTTGCCTTGTGTTGGGCTGTGTTATGGCATTTGTATCTGGATAATCTAGCATCTCCCGTGGGAAGAGTAAGGCGCTCAAAGCTTGTACATGATATTATTCTCCTTGGGTAATAAAGTACTCCGAGGGGGGGTCCGGCCCATTCCAGCCTCTATGCGGTGTCACATGTGCAAGGTCCATTTTCAGCATTTGTGGATGTTTTGTCCAGCTTTTATGTTTTATGCAAAGTGATGATGGATATGGTTAAGGCTGTGGCCATGTTTAAATGTTTTAATATATGCATTGATGGTGTCAACAAGTGTATCAAAGGCACTAGTCCCCCGGGCACCGCGAGTTTCACATCCACTTCTGATGGATCTTCCATAATAGGCTCTGTAGGCTCGGGTGCCACATACTTGCCCAAGAGACTTACATGGAATGCATTGTGAATTTTCCAATGGTTCAGCAAAGCCAATCAAAAAGCCACTTCATTGATTTGCTCACTTTGTCTATCAAATTTCACCTTTTTACAGGTAACACATGCATGTACATTAACCTCTATATCCTTTCTCATACCTGGCCAAAAGAAATACCTCTCAATCACTTGAGTGGTAGGCAATATTCCTCTATGTCTTGCATAGGGTGGAGCATGGCATTCATCCAAAACCTTTTGCCTCATGTTTAATAACACACACAGGCAATTGTCAATAATGAGATAGCCATCTTTTATTACATAAGGCATATACATGACTAGCCATCAAAATAACCCATACATTTGTAAAGTCAGCATCCAAATGATACACGTCTTGCATCCCAAACAAGTCTTGATGGAAGGCAACTGAAATTGCAACCACATATGGCTTTCTTGATAAAGCATCAGCAACCACATTCTTCTTGCCACGGGTATGCAAAATCTAAAAATGAAACATGGAAAGGAAATTGGCCATCCTCATATGTTTCTCTGAGAGCTAAGTTTACGTTGAAAAATACTGCAAACTTTGTTGATCAGTCTTGACTGTAAATTCAGCTCCCAATAAGTAGTGTTTCCATGCTGCAAGAGCATGAATTACAGCTAATAGCTCTTTCTCATATATGTAAAGAGAGAGCTCGGCATCATGCAACTTTCTTCTCTCATATGAAACAGCATGTCGTCCTTGATTTAGGACAACTCCTATGCAACTGCCACATGCATCACAAATATGTATGGTTGAGGTCATGTGAGAGAACCATGCGTATGTATTTATGTTTGAGTACGTGCACCAAGGGAGTGCAAAGTAGTTTGGATTTTGGATGGTTTGAGATAGAAAAAGGTGATTGGTCTAAAGAATCCTACAATGATATGATTAGTTGCTGTGAGATGTGGATGATTACAAAAGCCTATAAAAGAAGGGTCTTGGAGCTCATTGTATGCACGTTCCATTTCAAGCAATGTGAATCTATTGGATGTGAGTACTCCATTTGAATTTATTTCTTTGCATTACATTAAGTACTTGTTAATCTCTGATTGTAACATGCAACGGAAGTATTCGTATTGGAGGATCCTGTCACACAAATGCTCACACCATCTTCTGTATCTTGAGTTTCGCGAGTTTAGCAATCCACTTTAAGACTTCAAACTTTAAAGAGATATGAGAGAGAGAGATGAGAACTGTACACAGTATGGGGTCCCGAATTACCCACTGAAGGGCCCCCTACCCCGTTACCGAGATAGTATTTGCTTTATTATCTTTAAAGAGACTGACAGTGTGACTGGCGATAAGCCCAACGCAAGACCTCTTAAGACCAAGTGTTGGGCCGAACTGTACACTGCTGTAGAAACACCAAAGATGTCCAATCTCGAGCCTATGCACTCTTCCCAATAGAATGAGGGAGGGATGCAAAGCTAGGGCTGAGAGAGGGGCTTTTTGGGACTGTTCTAGACTGAGTATGAATGCTGTAAATGAATATGAATGCTGCGTTTTACCTTCACCAGGTGGCTGAAGCAAAACGATGATATGATGAATGCTGAAAACTGTATGGATGCAGAAAACACAAGGTTTACTGATGGCTGAATGCTGAGAACTGTTGCGTTTGCTGATGGACAAGCGTTGATGCTCCTCTAGCTGTAGGATGACACGCTTCTCCAAACCGCAGAGAGCTGAGAGGAATGTAGGGCTGAAGATTGATGCGCCTAAATGTTGATTGCTGAATTATGAGATGAATGAATGAATGAATCAAGCCTTCTTATTTATACTATCCCTGTTGCTAGTCGGTTGGCACTAGATGCTGGCCGACTGCATAATAAATGCTACATGCTTAATAATGATGTATAAATGCTGGAAATGAGCAATACTTCTCTATTTGCTCTGACAATGGCACTGTTCTGTAGGAAGTTACTGGCAAGAGTGCATCCCAAAACTTCTTATTATACTCTTCCAAATTTACACAGTTGGCTGCATCAAGTTTGTGCCATGCTGTCATAACATCTACTTCAAAAGTATTTGTAAGCCAGGCAAAAGAGAACTGCTGCTTAAACTGAACCCATGTAGCAGGTGCTTGTCCTTGCATCAACAGTGAAGTCCACCACTGCAATGCATTACCTTTCAAGAAAGTAGCAGCCTTCCGCACCTTAGAAGACTCTGTAAAGTTACCCCCAGTGTATGCTGCATCAAACTGCTGAATGAAAGTCAGCGCTTTCAATTTGTCCTGCATCCCACTGAAAGTCTCAAACTTTACTGCTTGACCTCCTTCTTTGTAATCCTTTTGCACCTTTTCTGCATCAGTCCTTACTGCTCTTTGTCCATTAGGTTGAGAAAATTCAGCCACACTGACAGGCGCTGCAGGCCCCAAAGCTGGGCTAAAATAAGTTTGAAATCCGGGCTGCACACCTATATTGGCATAAAGAGGGTTCACAGCTTCCATAGGCATCATTCCTGGTGACCCTCTTGACATCAATCCTGGCAAAACTGTGGGCGGCCTAGCCATGGCCTGGAAAACAGACCCACCACCAAAATAGCCAGGCTGGAAAGCAACGAATGGAGGAATGGTCGGCATGACCCTTTGCACATTACTTTCCTGGCCATTAAATGCATGTACCTGTGCCTGTGTAACATGCTGCACTGGATCAGCTGCCACTGCTGGTGTCTGCTCTACATGCTGTGGCATCCTTGGCATTTGTTCCTGTGCCCTGTCAACTACATGCTGAGATGATTCAGCGTGGGAATCCCCTGTCCTTGACTGCAAATACCTCTTCATCCTGGGATTCTTCACCAATTGTTCAAAGGTACCAACCATGCTGAGGAGCTGCGCATGAAATAAATCCTCTTCTTCCTGTTCTTCCTCTAACAAGGCTGGCTGTACTACTGGCTCCATCCGAGCAGAGGCTGACACCTGAGCACCTGTCACCTCTATACGCTGTCTGCGAGTAGAAGAGGAACTCTCTTCCGCAGGGAGCTTGCCTTTCCCTTTGTCTGTCATACTGTCAACTGAAAGTTTAAGGGAACCTGTATCCAAAGAAAGAGACCGTACTCTTTCTCACCTGTAATCAGTTGTACCTCACTATGTGTGTCTCCTGTTCACCCAATCCAATCCGTGTCCGGGCTCTTGCAGAAAAGAGGACCCTGTCCCGGCAACGGAACCATAAAACCGGTCTATGGACACATAAAGCGGTAATTCATTCACAAATAACCTGGTCTTACTCAAACACACAATCACAGAATCCTCGCTCCCTCGCTCAACAACACATTGGCCCCGAAGTCCGGCGCCCCTTGCGGTATTTCTTTATTGTTAAAAGGTTGGAAATTACAAAGCACAAGTGCAACAAAGCACTCTACTTGCATCACCTGAGTTTTACAAATTCTGGGAGAAATTTGCCAGCATAACTGCACTAAAACTGTTCCATAACATCTCAGAATGAGTCCCAACTGACAGGCTCACTTCCATAGGCATCAGGCTACCCAATGGAGTCCAAAACATCACAATTCAGCTTGCTGTAATTTCCTGCACAGACCTGTTTTCAGCTCTGTTTTCAACCCAAAATAACCTTTGTATTGTCCTGGAGGACTTTAGCGAAGTCCTACTGCATTTTGGCATCAACCGGGCAACATAACAGCCCAAAAACAGCACCTAAACAGTGCTGAAACAGCATTGTATTGAAGAGGTTATTACCCTCTTCCGTCCCTGCTTTGGTGTAGGAACTAACTACACCAGTTCCTGTTCAAGGAGGCAACTAGCCTTTGCATATAAGCATGAAATTCACACAACTGTACCTGATTTTATCTGATGAGAACATCTCCATAGTCTGCAAGAGAGAAAGAGAGAGAGAGAGACTGTGGGGAGCAAGCTCAACCCTCAATTCATGAGTTGTAGGGCAAGGGAGTGCACCACCATAGCTGTTTTTCCTGCAACAAAACCACACGATGGCTGCAAATGAGCCTCCTTTTCCCAAATTCCCACGCTTCCCTCTTCTCTATGAGGAAAATGCACCAAAATTTGACACTTGGCACATTTTTAAGCCTTTTCCACATGCAATCTTCCAGGCTAAAAATCTCCTGACTGGTTCACATTCTCACAACAGTCCTTTGTCAGCTTTTGGTCCCCTTGACATTCCGCACAAACTGACGCGAACACTTTTCAATTCCGACACTGCCAAAAATAGCAGTTCCCTAGATTTTAGGGATGATGTCATCTGCATTCTTTCTGGTCTCCTGACCATCTTTGACCACTATGGTCACTTCAGAATTTGCTTAGAATTCAAGATACATTCACATTTCGGTGGCGGCCACTTACTAATGTAAACTGGCCTATACCCTCATTCAGTGGCCATGTCCTGGACACTGTCATTCATCTTTCAGTGCCCATGTCCTGGACACTGTCATTCATCTTTCAGTGCCCATGTCCTGGACACTGTCCTTCATCTTTCAGTGCAGTTCTCAGGCTTAGCCAACCACTGGTCCAAAGTCCCACTGGCTGACCCATTCTGACATTGCAATGGCCCAAGCCCTTCCAAGAGATCCCAGGGGAAAACAACAGCAACCAAAGAGAAAGAAAAGAAAAATATATATATATTTATAAAGAAATGTAAATAAGGAAAACAACTGCAAAAAGTTTCACCTCCTGGTGACACAAGGCGTGAACCCGTCCACATCCAGATGATATGGTACTAATGTGCAGTTCATTTTGTTAGCCAACTGGGAAGAGATGGCATCTTCCGAACTGCCCATATCGAAAAGGACTACAAACTGTCGGCCCTTGGCAAAGCCAGAAGATCGGATGAGGCTTTTCTGTGTAGTATCGCTCTCACCCTCCTGCTTAGCATCAAATACCACGAATGGCATAGGATGCATAGAAGGTAAAAGTTGAACCGCATTGGTGGTAGTAGGCGGGGCTAGAGGAATTGGGGATGATGTGGCAACTCTAGCAGAAGGAACTTTGGCGGCTTGTTCTGCTTGCCATTTGTGGCAATCCTTCTTACCATGCCCTATGATGTGACAGAAAAAACATATGTTTTCTGACTGATACTCCTTTTGCTCCTCTGGAAGAAGATAACCTCTAGTAATGTCTGCTTTAGCCTTTTCATCGGGAGTTTTTTTAGGCTTAGATTCTTTATCTTTCTTACCCCCTGAGCTGGAGCTATTACTGCCATCCTTCTTAGCATCTTTAGAAGATGCATTACCTTTCCCTAGCTGTGCAATGGATTGCTGCTACTGGGGTTTGGTACTGGACTGGGATGACTGCTTGGGCTTGCCTCCGTTCATCTTCATTTCTTCATTCTGAGCGAGAGTCAAAGCCCGGTCATATGTACTGGGTTCAAAGTTACAAACTGTCAACCAAATGTTAGGATCCAATCCACGAATGAATTACTCCATCTTGGCCTGCGCAAATAGCCATAACTGCTGTGCTAAAGTAACAACCTTGCCGGAAAACTGAAGCACTGGGCATCCGTTCTGCCTGAGTCCATAGAACTCATCTGCCAGACCGGTCATCTACTGGGGCGGAAGAAATCTGGTCTTTAGGTCATGGACAAAGGTATCCTAGCTAAAAGCTGTGACACCTGTGGTCTAGTCTGTATAAAGATTAGACCAATGCTGCCACCAAGTGACTGCCTCACCAGTGAGATGGGGAGCCATTACGTGGACTCTACCCTAAGGATCTGTGATCTTGATTCCTAGCTAATGGAAAATGAGCAGTAAATTGATGAATGAACTGATTAACTGCTAAATGATCACACTTATCATCATACTTACTGAAATTTGGTTGACTCTGTGAATGACGGTAGTTGATGCTGCGGACTGCTGGCTAGTGGCACCTGAGGCGGGGGATGCTGAAGAGAGGTGCTGGTATCTAAGATGAATGGCCTCCTTTTCCCTTTGGTGCTCGAGTAACATACGTTCTCGATCGAGCTCTCGTTGGTGCTCCCGAGCGGTGAGTTCAGCCTAACAGCGGTCTTCGTCGATCCTACATTGGGCTTCCTCATAATCCCGTCTTTCTACTTTTTCTTGTTGTTTTCTTGCTTCTGCTTTTGCTTTTTCTTCTCTCCTTCAGGCCTCGTCTTCTCTTCTTTGTTGTTCCATCTGAAAGAAGAGGGAGATGTAGTCGGGGACTGCTGGAGGCAGAGGAGGATGTGTTGCTGCTACCTCCAAGAGCTAGAGACGCTCCATGAGCAGCTAGCTGGTTCTGAGCTCTAAGAAGAGCTATGGTGTCTGCTGCAGTTGGAAGAGCGGGAGACTTCTTCCGGCTGATGGGTACTCTCCTCTGTAGACATGATGTTGAAGTCGATGGACGTGCGGAACGCAATCTGACCATCCAAGGATGCCCTCACGCTAGGATACGGTGTGTGTGGACAAGCTGAATCTGATACCAATGTAACATGCAACGGACGTATTCCTATTGGAGGATCCTATCACACAAATGCTCACACCATCTGCTGTATCCTGAGTTTCTTTAGCAATCCACTTTAAGACTTCAAACTTTAAAGAGAGATGAGAGAGAGAGAGAGAGAGAGAGAGAGATGAGAACTGTACACCGTATGGGGTCCCGAATTACCCACTGAAGGGCACCCTATCCCGTTACTGAGATAGTATTTGCTTTATTATCTTTAAAGAGACTGACGGTGTGACTGACGATAAGCCAAACACAAGACCTCTGAAGACCAAGTGTTGGGCTGAACTGTATACTGCTGTAGAAACACCAAAGATGTCCAATCTCGAGCCTATGCACTCTTCCCAATGGAATGAGGGAGGGATGCAAAGCTAGGGCTGAGAGAGGGGCTGTTTGGGACTGTTCTAGACTAAGTATGAATGTTGTAAATGAATATGAATGCTGCGTTTTACCTTCACCAAGTGGCTGGAGCAAAGCGATGATATGATGAATGCTATAAAAACTATATGGATGTAAAAAAGGCAAGGTTTACCTATGGCTATGCTGAGAACTGTTGCGTTTGCTGATGGAGGGCTGAATGCACAAGCGTTGATGCTCCTCTAGCTGTAGGATGACACGCTTCTCCAAAACGCAGAGAGCTGAGAGGAATGTAGGGCTGAAGATTGATGCGCCTAAATGTTGATTGCTGAATTATGAGATGAATGAATGAATGAATCAAGCCTTCTCATTTATACTATCCCTGTTGCTAGTCAGTTGGCACTAGATGCTGGCCGACTGCATAATAAATGCTACATGCTTAATAATGATGTATAAATGCTGGAAATGATGAAAAAAATACCCAAAAAATCCTAGTAAATATCCTGATAAATACTGGATGATATCTGGGGTTCCTGCAATGGTCTGGATGCTATGCATGAATGATGTACAATGTGCAGCATGTTTTCTGATGCAAACCCTAAGGTTTCTACTGACTGTATATGCATGAATGCGTGGACTGAGGATTACACTAGGGTCATGGCGTACGACAAATATCATCCTGAATGGAACTAATACTGTACAATGTTGCACTGATGATGATGAGCCAATTTGTCACCATGCACTACAGTGCAGAGAGTGCATGTGACACTGATTCTCTTGAATGGCATTCGTTTGCTTTAATTCACCTTAACCTAGCCAAGATCCATATCTTGCAACACGGTCTAGGTCAGAAGATAGGATTTGTAGTCTTTCTCATGGACAGCCATGAAGAGCTTGTCCAAGAGCCACCACAGATCCCATGGCTATGGGGGCTACACATAGCCCATCCCTATAGGCTATGCCTTAGGACAGCCTTATAGAGTCCCATGGGACCCTGTCGCCCAGCATGGACCCCCTGTCGGCCAATGGCAAAGGTGGCCAAGCAGCACACTTGTGAAGCGATAGCATTAAATGCTGTTTTTTCCCCGTCATGATGAGCAGGCCGACGGCCCTAGAGAAAACCGACCAGCATATGAGGTGTCTATATAAGCGATATTCAGTCTTTTGCATCATTCATCTCATATACTCTGCAACAGCCAAGGTCCAAGGGCTGAGGCAGCCAAGGAGGAGGTAAAGGCAAGGTGAAAAGAGTGGATCAAGGGGGCATCTTCAGTCTAAAAACAATCTGAGCCAAGTGAAGGTCTCCAAGTCAATTCAGTCTTGCTTATTTACAGCCAGCAGTCTGTCATTCTACTCATTCAATAAAGCAAATACCCTTCAGAGGGTATTTGGGACCCAACCTTGTGTATTCTCTCTCTCCTTTCTCTGCACTCTTACTTTCGTTACATTGTGCCATACATTGTATAGAACAAAGAGCTGAAAGTATTCATCAAAACATAATCCTCATCTATACGCTTCCACATGTTCCAGCAATATCATAGCTTTGCCTTTTGATGAAGAAACTCAGCCAAAAAATAAAATTTTAAAAAATCACGTGTGGTTGATTTATAGACGCCAAAAGCACTCCCCATTCCAATGTGACCTCTGTCCCTCAAAGGACAGTTAGTTTCCAGCCTCTGAAACGCGACCGGAAACGTGTCCCACACAAAGTGGATGTGTCACTTCTACAGCAACGGCATCAGGGAGCATTGCTCTAATTGGGGACCAGATGCAAGCGATGTTCCAAAATTTCATGAATCTCATGAAGCAACAAGAAGATCAATTGATTGAGCAAAATGTTACATGCACTGAGCTTGATCGTGATAACACACAACAGGGCCTTCTTTATACCTTTATGTGGTGAGAATCATTAGCATCAAATTTAGAGAGTAGAGAGAGAGAAGAGAATGAGAATGTAGAAAACGATACAGTATAGGGTCCACCCACTGAAGGGCCCCCATGAGACCGCTCCCTACTACAAGAGGAGGACTACAAATCGGAAGACAATATACACATATTTAGAACACTTAATTTAACTGTTATTAAACAATGGAAACAACATCAGCAACACAAATACTGGAAATACTGAAAATACAAATGACACTAGCATTGGGGCCGGAAAGGGCCAGTCCCCCCTCAATACTTTTTGTATTTCTTGGAGTATTTATATTTGTACGAGTGTCACGGGCCTAACAAGCCAGATTTCTCCACGAGGGAATGAAAAAAACCAAATAGAACTGGTTCAAGTCGATAAAGAGGTGTTAGGCAAAGTAGCCCCAAATCACAGGCTCATTTCCACCTTCACTGGGTGGACACCTACCTTTCACTCGTCTTCCGGAACCGTGCACCAACAGGCACGCCCGTACTAACGCAGGCCAAGGATGCACCGCGGAGGGAACGTGGCCTGGTTCTCCCCAATGTGCTTTTCTCCCAAATTCCCTAGTGAGTCTAACCTTCACTCGCTCTCAGAAGCTCTGAGAGCGCGGTTAACAACACCACACAGGGAAAAATATACTAACCACATCAGGAAGAATTTCCTGAACATGGTCAGCATATACATGCCATGCTCCAACATCACACAACTTAAAGCATTTTCTGAATTTAAATTAGCAAATTTCAGATTTATACAAATGAGAAAAAGAATATGAGAGCACCTAGTACGGTGAGTACAATCCAGATACAACCGGTACAATTTGTAGCACGTATAATCAAGCACATTAGGTACTTCACACGTGTGTAGGTACAACCAACCAAGTACTATGCAGGTACCTGTACTTGCAACAAGTACAGAGCAAGTACACCAGGGCAGCCAGCAGGTACACGTGGGCACACCAGGGGCAGCCAGCACGTACACATGGGCAGCAGGGCTGTTCGGCGGGTACAGCAGGCAGGTACAAGCGGGTGCAACTGGGCTGCAAGGCTGGTACAAGCGTGTACAGCAGGGACAGCAGGTACAACAGCCAATAGGCGGGTACAGCAAGTACTGCAGGGCTGGTACAGGCAGGTACAGCAGGTACTGCAGGTACAGCAGCCAACAGGCGAGTTCAGCCAGCAACAAGGAGGCGTGGGCAACTTCAAGCGGGTACATGCGATGGAGAAAGAGAGCAGGTGATGGAGAGAAAAGACCACCAACTTCACACGTGGACAGTTTCCAATAATGTTCCATACAAAAAGGCTTATCAAAGGTTATAATACCTTAATACATAATTAACACTTATGGGCACCCACACTAGAAAGTAAATGTCCAACCCAACTTTAAATGTGTGAACACATTAGCTTATAAAAAATTAAGGTTTACTCTAGTTTATGGATTTCACCTTTTAAAAAGGAAAAATGACAATACTTACCACCTGTTCACATGCCACACCACCAAGTCAGCAAACAGTATTCCACAGTACACTGGAAGCATCCCCGTCTAGTGTACTGGCATGGCATAACAGGCAAACACACGCAAACAAGTCATGCAAAAACAAATTTATCCATGCAACCATAATTGCATGTGCACAAATAGTGGACAAAATCTCCCTTTCATGAAACTTGTACAAGAGATTCCTGTCGGGCACAAAAACTGGCACGACAAATATAAATAAATATGTCTTGGTCGACCTATGGAGTGACAGTCCCATAGGTAAGACACCATCCTGGCTATACACGGGTGGCACCAACAGGCTCCCGTCCGTACAGCACGAAGCAAATCACACGGATGACACGAAACTGGTTCGCGTCCAAGTGACGCAGCACTGGTCGCACACGGGCTCCCGTCCATGTGACACCATAAAATTGGCCCTTTCACATGGGACACTAGCCTGGCCCCATGTGAACATGGCACTTCTAAACAGTTGACCTCAACTGAAAAGCCTCAAGATATGCCTGTAGAAGCTGAGGGTAGTCAGCAAAATAATCCTCATCTACCCACTTTGCATCAATTGGTAAATAATTTTTAAATTTCACAAGGTATCTCCTGGAAAGCTTCCCATGTGGTAACTTTCTCTCCTTGTGAAATACAATTTGCTCTGGCTGAAGGATCTCCTGAAGCTCATCAACTTCTGGCGGATCTTCTGTGACGGGCTCCTCTAGATCTGGCCCCACATACTTCCGCAAAAGACTCACATGAAAAGCATTGTGAATCTTCCAATGGCTGGGTAAAGCAAGCCTAAAGGACACTTCATTGATCTTGTCAATCACTTGGAAGGGTCCATAATATCGAGTAGAAAGCTTTGGATATGATCCCTCTCGTCCTAGCCTCTTCCGAAGCCTAGCTTTCTCAAATTTCAGCAATACCCAATCACCTTCCTTGACTTGCATGTCTCTCCTATGCTTGTCACACAGCAACCCTTTTATGCTTGTCTTGTGACCTTGCAATGGCTGTCCGCACCTGAGCAAAGGCTACATCCAAGTCACGCACATACTCATCAGCTGCAAAAATCTCATCCTTTGTACGAAGGATGGGTGGCAAGTCTACTCTGCCATAAATAATCTCAAACGGGGCCTTTCCCGTGGAGGCATGAACTATGATGTTGTAGGCAAACTCTACAAGTGGAATAAGGCCTCCTGGATAATGCATCTGCCACCACATTTTTCTTTCTTGGAATATGTACAATCTGAAAATGAAACATGGAAAGAAAGTTTGCCATTCTCATCTGCTTCTTCGAAAGCTTTGTTTGAGATAGAAAGTATCTCAAGCTTTGATGATCTGTCTTTACTACAAATTCAGCCCCAAGAAGATAATGTTTCCATATCTTTAAGGCATGAATTACAGCCAAGAGCTCTTTCTCATAGATGTCCATATGAAGCTCGGCATCATGCAACCGACGGCTCTCATATGCAACTGCATGACCTTCTTGATTTAGGACAGCCCCTATACAATCGCCACACGCATCACATTCCACTATGAATGACCTTTGCAAGTCGGGAACAATCAATACGGGTCCAGATATGATAGCATGCTTGCGTTGCAAGAAGGCATCCTGCTCCTTTGGAGTCCATTTAAAAGTGGCTTTCTTCTTTGTGAGATCATGTAGAGGGGTGGCAATCATAGCAAAATGCCTTATGAAACGCTTATAATATGAACATAATCCCAGAAAACTACGTACTTGATGTACATTTTGCAACTCTGGCCAATTCCGAATGGTTTCTATCTCGGCAGGCTCCATTCTTACACCATCCTTGGATACAATGTGACCCAAATAGTGTATCTCTGAAAGAAAGAACTCACTTTTCTTGGCATTAATGAAGAGTTTATACTTCCGCAACTCTTCAAACACTGTGGCCAAATGAGTCCTATGCTCTTGCTCATTCTTGGAGAAAACCAAGATGTCATCAAAGAATACACCTGTGAATTTTCGATGGGGTCGAAATATCCTATCCATCATACGATTGAATGTGGCTGGGACATTAAGGCATCACCAAAAATTCATACATTCCAAAAGCTCTCCTGAATGCAGTTTTGTGGACATCCTGTGGCACCACTCGTATCTGGTGATAACCACTTTTCAAATCAATACGGCTGAAACAAGCCGAGCCATCAAGCTTATCCAGAATATCGTCAATACGCGGGATTGGAAATCTATACTTGATAGTGAGCTTATTTAGAGCTCTATAATCCACACACACGCGGAATGATCCATCTTTCTTTTGAACAAGAACCACGGGAGAGCAATAAGGTGAGCAACTTGGCTGAACCAAACCTTTCTCTAAAAGCTCATTAACCTGCTTCATGATCTCTTGTTGTTGTGCGGCACTCACATGATATGCAAGTTTGTTAGGTGGAGAACTACTTGGCACAAGATCTATGCGATGATCCTCAGGCCTTTGAGGAGGTAGTTCAACTGGCAATGCATCAGCAAGAACCAAGTATGAAGAAAGACTCTTTTTCATACTCAAGAAAATTCAGTCTATCTTGAGTCAACATCCACATTCAGATGACTTGGTTCAATGCTATCACGAACAAAAACCAAGTACGCAGAAAGACTCTTTTTCAGATAGAATCCCCTTCCTTGCCAGCATCAATAACATGCATGCGGCCTCTATGCATAAAGGAAATCCTGTTTGTCTTGTACTCTTTGCGGAGCTCAAGCCTATGATGCCATGGCTTGCCAAGCAGTACATCACATCCATTAAGTGGTGCAACTAAGAAATGCTCATGATCAGATAACCCTGGATATGTATGCGCAACTTTCCAATAAGTGGGGTAACCTGCACCTCTTTATTACCAACAAAGACAACTTCTGCTTCAATTTGAGATCCCATGTCCTCAACCTCAATACCCAAGGCGGCTACCATCTGAATAGAGATGAAGTTATCTGTTGCACAATCATCAAACATAAATAGAGCGGGCTAATCCTTGATTTGACCCCATGCTTTGCATACCATCCTCTCTTTTCCATCATGCTTTGTGCTTCCCTGCACATCAAGAACTGCATGCACATTCGCTTTGGTTTGCTTGTTCTCATGCTTTGGTTTGCGGTTAGGGCATTATCTAAACATATGCTCTTTGCTGCCACAAGAAAAGCATTTCTCCTCCTTTGCATATTGCTCCCTTTGCTCGGGGGTCAAGCCAAATTTGTTCTTCTTTGGCCCATGATTCTTAGATGAGGTATTTTCAGCTTTACCTCCCTTCTGGACCTCCCAAAAACTCTTTTTAGGTGGCTGTCCACCTTTTTGCAGGTTTGGGACTTCTCTTTGTCCTTAGAAGCCCCTTGATATTGCTTAATTTGGAGCACCAATTGCTCCGTAGCAAGAGGAGAGGCTATAAGCTATTGCAGAGTGTGTTTCGGGTGCAATTCAATGCTTGAACGATAAGCTGGTTGCAATCCGGAGCGAAAGTTCCTCTTTCTTTCATCCTCGGAGATTTGCATAAAGGGAGTTACCTCAAGCAACGCTTTCCAAAACTTATTGACATACTGCTGCACACTTTCATTATCTTTTTGCTCGAGTCTATCCCAGTTTTGGGTGAGAGTTTACTCCGCATTAGGAGGCAAGAATTGGGCATAAAATCTGTCCTTAAGGGATCTTTGGTGGTCTTTTCAGTGATCCACCAATGGACAGCTGTTCCTTTCAAGAACATGCTTGCATGACGAATTTTAGACTTCTCAATGAAGACCTCGTCACTAAAAGCAATATCAACCTATGCCACAAACGCTAGTACTTTAGAGGCATCATACTCTCCATGAAAGGCATCAAATTTCACGGACTTGTCCCCTGCCTTGAACTCCTTGAGCTTCTTGGGATATGACACATGTTCTTCTCTTTTTCTCTTCCCCTTATCCAACAAGGCAGCTCTCTCTGCATGAGCTTCATGGGCAATGATAACTAGCCAAAGTGACATGGGTCTTTGATTCTAGTGGCCCCACTACATGTGACCTCGCTGAAAGATGCCTTGTCTCACCACGAGACAACTCAATAGGCAAGGTGAAACTCGCAGCAGCTGCCCAAGCTTAATGCTCATGTTTTCAGAGTGGATTCCACTCCTAATCAAAAATGGTAAGCTATTCCTTGGCTTAAAGCAATGAAATCTAAGCCGCTTGGGCTTCAACATCATGCAAATCACCAATGAACTAGGGTTTTATCCTTCCAATATACGAAACTAGAATGCCCTAGTGTAAATAAACTTCAAAGTAAAATCAAGCACAACACATCCAATGACTTTGAAACCCTATGTTTGTTGGAATGTGCACTTGGTAATCTCAATAGCTTGGAATGGATGGAAGACATAGCTAAGCAATTTGTGGAAACCTCAACTTGCCAAGATTCAAACCCAATCTCACCACGTGAGCTGATTCTCTCTAGAAGTGTGGATTGCATCTCCAACACCCCCTCTCAAGCCACACTTTGGTTGAGGTCTTAGCTTCCAACATCGCGAGGCTCTTCCCCATATTGTTTACTCGTCCACTTGGTTCAAAAGAAGGATGGATCTTTTCGTTGTGTGGATTATAGAGCTTTGAAAAAGCTTACCATCAAGAATCGGTTTCCGATTCCAAGCATAGACAATATCCTTGACAAGTTAGATGGATCGGCATGCTTTAGCCGAATTGATCTCAAGAGTGGGTATCATCGAGTGCGTGTGGTGGTGCCTGAGGATGTACATAAAACTACTTTCAGGACAGCATTTGGACTCTATGAGTATCTTGTTATGCCTTTTGGTCTTACGAATGCCTTGGCTACATTCAATAGAATGATGAATCGCATGTTCCGTGGGTACAAGAAATCTACAAGTGTCTTCTTGCAAAGAGGTCTAGCAAAGAGCGTGCATACCCTAAGCTTGCAACAACCAGGTACTATGGGCCTTTTCGAGTGATCGAGAAGATCAATGAAATGGCTTTGAGATTGGCATTGCCTAGTCATTAACACATACACAATGCTTTTCATATGAGTCTCCTTCGCAAATATGTAAGGCCGGAGCCCAACGAACCAATAATTGAGGATCCACCGCATGTGGATTAACTTGAGGAGATTACCGCCTCCTCCAACCCCTGCTGCACCTCCACCAGTGGCCACGTCACGGCCGCCGGGCCGTTGTCGTCGTCGTCCGTGGTGGCAAAGAACAGATTGTGCATCACAAGGAACACAAGCTTGTTGTAGGCAAAGTTGTTAGGAGTTACCTTGTGAAGTTCTAGAACTATCTTCCCATTGTTACTAAATTGGTAGATGAAGAGTTCTTTAGAGATTATCTGCACTTGCTTCAGCCATATTTGGATGCTTTTCAGTTGTGCATAACTGTTTAGAAGTCGGGGGATGTCACCATTTGGCCACCCAACTGGTCTACCCGTGCTCTTATGATGCCACTCATATGATATTGTGGACTTGGCTTTCCGTTGGGACTTGTGCCTGTGTACATGCCCGAAAATGCCTAGAGGATTAGTGTTCCATGGGTCTGGTACCTCGTATACTTGCCTGAAACATGTCTATTTTGGTATAGTCTCATGAATGGGGATTGTCCATACCAATGCCGCATTGCATAGCATCTTTATGTACTTGCCTGCAATTGAATTTGCATGTTGTTTTCATGCCTGCCTGACCAATGTGTAGTTCAGGGTAAGGGGACGCCTGCCCTTGAACCATGCGTATGAAACTGTCTGCTAACATGGTTACGTGGCATGTGACAGGTGGCAAGTATTGGTAAAACCTAGCTTAGAAACTAGCACTAATTTATAAGTGAGTGTGTATACACTTTATTAAGTTTTGCGCGACGAGTGCACAACCAAAACTCACTTATAAATTATAACCAACCTTGTGTTCGCACACACTGATGTGCCGAGGTGGACAAAGCTCAATTCCCACCGCCTAGACCTTATGTCCTCTGTTCAAAGAGAGCAACCAGCCATGTGTCCATCCCAGTTACACCACAAGTAACTTGTCCTCTCTACCTGACACCCAAGGTGGACATCTCATCATCTCTCGAGTTGGGAAGGAGAAAGTGAAGAAAATACAGCCAAAGAGACTCATGAAGGGAGGCGCTTGCTTCTAGAGAGAGAAAGAGAAGACATAACCAAGCTTGCTGGTGTGTTTTCCAAGCTTCCAAGAGTGTTTCCAGGTGGTATTCACTCTCCTACACACTCCCAATGACTAAAATTCAGTAAAACAACTCTTATATTTGCTGTAATTTTTTATCTTTTGGCTGAAAATCCTAATTTTAGCATTCCTTTCTCAAGTTGAACCATAGGGGAAGCTTTCCCAGGATTCCCTTCATCCTCTTGAAGACTTCTGTCATGAAGAATCGTGATAGATTGAAGATTTCAACACTCGAGACTCCTTCGGGACAGATTGAAGATTTCAACACTCCAAACGCTTCCATCGCGAAGACTTCTACTATCATCGACTCTACTTGCAATTGATAAGCTTTAATGCTTAATTATGAAACCAAGTAGCAGGAGGAAGGAGCGAGACTCCATGTTCACATACCTTGTATAGTGTTCTCTTGTCCTACATGCTCTCTTGCAGATTGTTGCTACCATGTGTTGGTGGAACATCAGAGAGCACATGGTAGGGAACATGGACACTTGAGAGGATAGTGTGACTTGCAGATCTTCACCGACAACCACATTGTTTGCAATATTATGTTCATATACATTGGTATGGAAATCTGGTCAGAAATGCCCATGACACTATGTACTTGATTCTCCCAAGATTAATATACTCTATGTGAGGGAGGGGCCGGCCGTTCCGGCTCATTGTGCGTCTCTTGCCACATTACATCTTGTATTGTGCCTGTTCGTCCATTAAATCTTGGTGTATTTAAGTGTATTGATTAGCATTGTGTTCAACCAAGCTTTCCACACTGACAGGTGGAATTACGTACCCTCAATCAGTATATATGTTTGTGTGTGTGTGTGCACGCGCGCGCACATATAATACTATCATCTATCTATTTATTTATTTATTTATTTATTTATGTATTTATACAAAAAATTTACAGACAACTTACAGAGATAAATTGAAAATTTATCAATTTTCAGACAGCTTGTAGAAAAAATTAGATAATTTCTCAATTTTCACATATAATAAATATTCCACCACAGAAATCTTTGAGAACGCAAGATAGACAACTTACCATTGGTCGAAAGCGTTTGCCTTCCACTCCAGTCTTAAAAAAATACTCCGCAGCAGATGCCAACTTGGGAACCTTTTGCAAAAATACATACACACTTCATCAAAAAGGTGAATGATCTTGTACATGAAAGTGTTGAGAAGAACCGAACCATGGTTGCAATCTTGAAGATGAAAATTTACATACACGGTGCATGAACCAGCAAGATTAATTGCATCTGCTAATGATTTCTTATTCTCAAATAAAGGATTATCCACTGACAGCGATTATATAGGTTGGCATTTATAACAAGAAATCTAACCTTGAAGCAGTCACAAGCTAGCACTCAGTATAGTTGTCAAAATCCTGTAGGTTACTGTATCCATGTAATCTCTGTAGACCTTGTATTCCTCTCTCTCTATATATATGGTCTCTGTGGGCGCCATGTGCAACATTGCCAAGTGTAGCAAGATAGCACTCACATATGTCAATAGAGTTATCAAAACCTTGTAGGCTACTTTGTGCATGTATACCTCGCATTCCTTCTCTCCGAAGGAAGGATAGGCATCCACCAGGAGGCACAGATATGCAGGGTATGCACGATTGGGGAAGTCGAGCCAGAGGAGCACTATTTATGTAGATCCCCACCCTATTAGCAGATTCCATTGTCTTTTCAGAGATGGATTCAGCCCTCTCTTATGGGTTATAAAGTACGTGGTTCAGTGATGCTTAGATATGTACCTCTTAGTACTGGTGCTCCGCCGTCATCATTGGGATGCTCAGACAGCGCCCACGGAACCAAAGCCAGAGGGATGCTTCTCACACCCCCAGACTTCTTTAGACTGCCTCAGCCTGTGACAAGGGGGCCACTCAGGCCCCACATGGACAGAGGGATCACTCTGTACATAGACATACCACAGCCCAAGATTCTCTGGCCCCATGCACCTGCAGAGTCACTATAGAGAAAGCTAAATCCCTTGCGAGAGCCAGATGTCCAGCCCCAGAGATCAGGCCTTCCACCAGTCAGTTGCAAATCCAGGACATACTCCGGAAACATGGACCACAGGAGGTGGACTTCATCAAAGCACTGCACCCTGTCATGGAGGAGGATGGTACTAGTATTGGATAAGGACACCACGGCTGGTTGGGTTGATCACATTGTACATGCACAACTCATATAGTACTACACGGGTCTTGTTCTTTGAGTAGCCAGTTTTTTTCCTTGTTTTGCTGCCATACAATTACCAACAGGTCACATGTATTCCTCTTGGTCTCATAAACCCTTTGGGTCCTTCCTAGACATTAAAAAAATCTTTCTTTCTTTATTTCTCTCTCTATATATAGGTTCTCTAGTGGCATCGTGTGACTTTGTCCATCCTAACACACCTCTCCAAAAATTCCTGAAAACTTTTGGTATGAGAAGAAAGAATACCTCAGTTGAAACCATTGACCGCAGCCTGTTTGCCAGTGACGCAAGCTCGTCTGCAACAAGAGAAAAAGGGTCCACCTTTTCCTACAAGCCAAAACAAAATGTCAAAGATAATAGTGCTAGATGTTGCCATCATAATCATGGGTTATTCCTTGCTAAAAACAAAAGGTTCCAAAGCATCTTGAATGCCAACACTATCAAACATCTTTTGTATACTGACATTCCAGCATCTACTGACATCCACTTCTCTTTGTATACTACATTCAAGCATCTATTGGCCATGTTTACAGAATGCATGTAAATGTACATGCAGGCACACATGGTATGTAAATACAGATCCACACATATTAGTACACGTATGCACACACACATGCACACACATGCATGGAGAGCCTGATCAATGTTACCTCGTATCCAGCATCACTGTTGCTGACGAGATGAAAGCTAGCATCATGGAACTTGTTGCAAGTCCTCAACCTGAAGTGTTGTTCATGCCCGACAACCTAGTGAATTTACAGAGTATGAAGTCTTCAAATCAAAAATTTGGTGACCTAAAATCTGTAGCAAAGCCATAACCACTCTCCTGGTGATGATTTATATAAAGCTTCAAACAACTCAGATTCGTACAAATGAAAAAGCTGACCAAGTAAGAGCGCAAAGAGCACTGCCAGTAATCATATCATTAAGGGACTTCTTGAACCTCCCAAGTTGCCAAATATTTTCAGCCAACTTTTTAACTTCCCGAAGAAACACAAATCTAAAGTAAAAGGCACCACAATGCAAATCCCCCCATGTGTATCATGTATAACTGAAAGAAAAGCTGTTGATGAGTTTATTTTTTCCTCCCACGCATACGACCCAGTGCTGATGCCATATTCGTTGTTGTGCAAAACTAATCTTTCGTCAGTTCTATGATGCTGTGCCCTTAGTGCATTAAAAAGGCCAAACACATTCGCAAGAATACATGATTTTACTGCTAGAGAAGATGAACTCAAGTGCCCAAATGTCTCATGCAAAGACAAAAACTTATACATGCCAGGCCAAGAATGGTGAGACCCAAAATAAGGGATCTGCACCTTTCGACAGATTCCATTTTCTGAGCCCACTTTCCCTTTAATTAGGGCTCCCTTGTGGAGGGCACTACTAGTTTAACCTAGTCCCAACCCGATTCATAGCCAGTGTCATTGTATCCACTCTTGCACATTTATTGTTCCTTAGGATGGTTCATAAGATATTGTCCATCAAATCCACATCAATATCTGCTCATGCATACTTCCCTCAGCTCAATGTCATCAATTAGATACTAGTTTGTTCGGCATGCCATTGTAACTAAAGACATTATCCAGGTAGTATGTTTAATCAGACCCACGTGTTGCCTTCAGAGAAAGCATAGAAGAGGCTTCCCAGGAGTCCATGTCATTGTGTTGAAATGTGACGTCTTAGTTTGATAGAAAAACAAAAGAAATAGAAGAACACGACGACCATGGCTTTGCACCATGATTAAAAAACGTCACACATTTGCAAGATGTTAGCTAAATACACTAAATATAACAACTTACAAGTCTTGGCAAGAACTCGATGAAGCAACTGCACCTTGAACCAAAATATCGTGCTAAGGTATTGTGTGTTCGTGTTGTGGGTAATGCAAATGCTTTACCCGAGAGTAACGTGGTTCTGATGTCACCAGAATGTGATATTGTGTCCCCTACATGAACCCAAGCTATAACACAAACAAGAAATCATATTTGGATTGATAAAAAAACAGTACAAGAGATAAGAAAACAATCTCCCATGATTATAAGGTGTAACGACTAGCCTTGTGGGTGTAAATATCCCCATAAAACCTTAATCAAGAAAATGGAAGGCAAGGCGTTATCAGTTAGCTCAATCATTAAACTTCTGGTGGGTGATTTCTGGGATTTGTAGAAGTGGAGTGCCACAGAAAGCCAAAATGCTTGCTTTTGGCATAGAAATCTGCCTTTCATCACCACCCAAATGATCTATCCAGCTGAGATCCAAGCTTACTACTTTACTTATAAGAATTCAAGAAAGATTAAAACTCAACAAAAGAAAAAGAAAAAAGTTGTATGTGAATTTTGATCGGCCAAAACTGAGTTATATATACACTCTAGAAATTAAGTACCCAACTGCTGAACGAATCAAAAAAAAAAAGGACGCTTGCCAACAACAAGCTTCTTTAAAAAATCAGAAAGCAAAGATGCTAAGGAAGGCAAGGGAGAGAAAATATATGGGGAAAATTTGCGGTAAGAAAGGAGAAAAGCAAAAGCTCAGAAGCTTACCCGCAGAAGGAATAGACTTAGTGGCGGAGAGTGAGCGGCGACGCGAGAGAAGCTTGGCGACCTGCATGGCTTACCCCTCGATCATGACGGACACGCACAGCAGCAGTAGTAGCACCCCGGCGCAGTACGAAACCCTCACGTTTTAAATTATTAAACATTCAGTTATATATGCCTATTTAAACATTAGAGTATGTTATGTAGGCATATATGCCTATTCATGTTAACATATGAGTGTACACTTACTTAACTTTTCTTTTAAGGAACTTAATAACTTTATTGAACTAGATAGAAAGGGAAATATTATATGTGTACACTCATATCAGTCTACGTGTTATGCTAGCATTGAGCTGCACACCAAGCAACGTCACCTGGGTGCTTCAGTCTCACTAGATCGGGAACTGCGAGGCCCTTTCAAAAGTCTCTGAATTTAGCTTGGATTCTCCCAAGAGCCGTAGAGTTCTCAACTTGGGCCCTTGTGAGCTTACCAAAGATCAAGTTGTTGCAAGCTTCCCAAACACTGGTATATAACACATGCCCTGATCCATTGCCAGTACTCTCACTAGTGTTAGAGTTAGCTTTTTAGGGAAAGTATTTTTCAGGGAGCTTTGGCCGAGAGCTTCCAAGAAATTCTTGTCAACTTTTGACTAAGTCCCTTTCTTAAAACTAGAAGCTCACAAAAATTTGTAAAGATGATAAAATGTGCCAATATCATTGGTTGATGTATAAATATGTTCTCGTTTTGATGCAATCCCAAGACTTGTCGTATGAATATGTAATCTATTTACATGCAACACAAGACTTTTTCCCATGAACGAACCCTTTTCAGACATGTACCCAAGGTTGAGTCTCTATATGTACCTCATAGGATATTTTATCTCGTCCATCTCCTTTTATCTCAAACACCTCATACTCAAATTTTCTTAAACACCTCATACTCATATTGTTTAATGACCTTGTTTTCAACAATTATTACTCAATCCATTGATAATGTAGAGTTTATTCGCTTCTCTACTTCTCATGAAATGCATGTTCTCCAATTCATGCAGACTTCACTTCTCTCGATTGAGTCCATGCCCATCATATTGAACTCACTTATAGGATTCTTTGCTACTTCATTTGTGATACCTTGATTTACATTAGAGGATGAACCTAGCCCTCAATACCTTCACTTTCAATATTTAGAGTTTTATTGGTTGTAAATCCATATGTTCTTCCTTCAACCAACATCTAGTTGCTAATTTAAAAGTAGCAAAAGAACCAAGTTTTTTCTCATCTTCTTGAGTCAAGTTTGTTCCCTCTTGGATGGGCCAAATGGCAGGGAGGAGTAGAATGGGGGAGATATTATCAGTGTCAAGGTGCTATGATTGTGTGACATCATCTAGGTAAAACCACATAAATGTGACCTCTTGTATCTTAGTAATGCCACTCAGAAAAAAAGCATGTAGTCAACACTCTAGTATAACAATTTTGGATGACTTTGCTACACTTTGTCCTCCTTACACCATCAATGTTCCAACCTAGGCATTTCACCTTACTTCCAAGTGACATCCGATAGCCTTTGTAAACAGAATGGGGGGAATTTGCCTCTAATGTGATGACGTTCGGGTTGAAAAATGCTCCTACTACATTCCAAAGGATGGTTCAAGAAATATTTTATGAATATCTGACCATGTTCATGAGGGTGTTTGTGGTGGATGACTTTAGTGTGTTCGGAAAGAAAGAAGAAGACATAACACACCTCACAATGTGCCTGGAGAATGTTAATGTACAAGTTGTCATTCATTTGTATTTCCATTTATAGTATTTATTTAGCAAAATATTACTCCAATCGGTGGGTTCCGCTTCAAATCTATCCTTATATTCCTATTTTTGATGATCTTGTAATGGCAACAATTCGAGTAGAACGCACGTTGTTGGTGAAGGCTACACGAAAGACTAAGAAGTCAAAGAAGAAGAAATAGCAAAGCGATCCGGAATCTTCTATTGAGGAAGACGACGCTACCACTTGAACAGGTGATGATTCGAAGAGTGATTCCGATTTGGGGAGAAGCGCCAGTCCCCGAAGAGCCAAAATACTGCAGAATCAGTAGAATATATACTAATCACAGCTTGGGCTGAAATCGAGGGGAGAAGCACTGGGCTCAACACCAAAGGCAACATCTTCCGTGTTGTGAAATGTGGGAAGCGAGGGCACCTCAAGGAAAATTTCAGCACCAACCGATATTGTGCTATCTGCGATATGACAGGCCACACCATAGATGCTATTACAACAGCAAGTCTAGAAAGAAACCTCCCCCACACTTGGATGCTGCAAACTAGCCACCAACAATACCAGTTCAGACGGTAGCACCAGCTCCTCCACTGCCGCGCAACCTCTACCACCAACCGGGGATGGGGTATCGTGACATTACCATAATTTTTCATGAGAGTATCCCAAGCATCTTTCGGGGAATGACAACTGGTAATTTGCATAGCCATTGAATCAAAAATGCACAAAGAGAACCAATGTAGTACTTTGCTAGCTCTTTCCAACCACTGTCGGTGAGCTCTTCACTGATCCTGTGTTGGATTCCATTTAGGTAATTCAGGTTAAGCTTCAGTCCCCGTGCATAAATCCCAGTATTCTCTACCAATCAGAAAATTCTGCATCCTGAACTTCCATAGGGATAAAGAGATTCACCAATCCAATGAAATTTTTTAATTTTAATGGATTTTTAATTTTCTAGGTCAAAAAATATATTTTAAAAGAATTTGAATGGTCACGGGCACCCGAATGGACACACCAAATGCCAAACACCAACCCCACATTTTCTCGAAATTTAAAATAACCTTCGTCTAAATTTTCACTAATTTTTAAGAATTTTTTAAAATTTTTAATTAACCCCAAACGCATTTAGAATACGAACCTTCAAAAAATTTCAGAATTCCAATGGTTTTCCTGGAATGCGAAAAGCCAAAAGTTTTGGGAAAATGAAAAGACAAAAAAAATCAGAATGTGAAAGGTCAAAAGTTTCCAGAATACGGAAGGTCAAAAGATTTTCCGAAATTCGGAAAGCCAAAAGGTTTCGGGGAAAACAGAAAGCCAAAGGTTTTTCGAAAGATGAAAAGCCAAAAAAAAATTAAGAGAAAAAAAAATCAAAAATTTTCAGAGATTTTTTTCCTCAAATCCCATAATTTCTCATAATTTTCAGGCTTTTTTCAAGCTTTTTTTGAAACATTTTCAAAAGCTTTCTTTAAATAAGAAACTTATTTTTAAAAAAATAAAAAAATATTAATAAGCTTTAATATAAAGCTTATATAAATTTTTTATGGGGGGGTGGCGATTTGTTTCGCCGCCTGCAAACCCCCCCGATGTCTGTGCGCAATTTTTTGAGAGGGAGAAAACTCCCTCCTCTCCTTCTTCTCCCCTCTTTCCTCTCCTTCTTCTCCCTTCCATTCTCTCTCTGTTAACAGAGAGGTTAATTTTTTTATTAATTTTTTAATCATAATTAACTCTTAATTTTGTTTAATATTAATTAAAAAATATTTTTTTTAAAGAGGTGGTTTATAAATGCGAGAGAAAATAAAGGAAAATTCAGAATTGAGAGACGAAGAGGGTCCCACGCACACGGAGAGCATTCCATGCATCAACATGCTGCCCCGTACTAAATTTCAGCAGAAAATCGACAGAAATTTGATCGCAGACTCGCGGAAAAACACGTAAAAATATATTTTAAAAATATATTTTTAATCATAAAAATGCTCAAAAAATTTTCTAAAAATTTAGAAAAAATTTCCTAAAAATTCTAAAAATTTAGGAAATCCATTCTACCAAAAATATCCACAATAAACTATGTGGTATTTTTGTAAAAACTTTCATTAATGCTTATTTTAAACCATAAAAAATAAGAAAAATAGCATTAAACTCACGGAATTCCCCCGCAAAGTCGATTCATCCATTGAATTGTAGTAACACGCGTTTCAATTGCCATATCAACGATCCACATGCAAATCATCAACACAAATCAACAGAATAACATTTTTATTAGTAAATATTAAAATTTACTTCAAAAAGAATCAACAACAATTAACTAGAGATTGCTCTGATACCACTGTTAAAACCCTAAGATCTCTCTAGATAATTGTTATGCATAAACATGCATAAATCAGGCATATCACCCAACCACCCCGAGCCCAAGGGATGTACGCATGAATTATAAATGAAATACATCATACCTCTACCTTGATGTCCTATACCATCAAGAGGTATAACTCCAATCCAATAGCATATAGCTATACTGTGAAATGGTATGGGACATCAAGAGGTATAACTCCAATCCAATACCATATAGCTATACTGTGAAATGGTATGGGACATCAAGAGGTATAACTCCAATCCAATAGCATATAGCTATACTGTGAAATGGTAGGTGAGTAGATATTTATTGGAGTTATACCTCTTGATGTCCCATACCATCAAGAGGTATAACTCCAATCCAATAGCATATAGCTATACTGTGAAATGGTAGGTGAGTAGATATGGACCTCTACACAAGAGACTATAGCCTAAGCCTCCAAGCTCCCAAGCCTCCCTTGACTGTGCCCCATCCCTCTATTATATAGGAGGGCCCTCAAGTGACTCTATTATATAGGAGGGCCCTCAGGAGGGCCCTCAAGTGACTCTTGACTTTCCATTTCCCATGTGTGAACCTTGGATGCCTGACCCTAACCTTAACCCTTAAGGTTAGTCCTAACCCATGCTCCACTAGAGCTTGTTCCCATGCTCCCATGCTCACAAGCCTTATGTGGGTTAGCCTCCTATTATATGCACACATAATGTGCATACATCACTATAAATGCTATAATTATGAGAACGGTTGGCCATGCCCAAGACTAAGTAGCCCTTGTAATCATTTATTTCATTTCTATTTAAGCTTTGGATACGTGTGTGAATAAGGATAGGATCATTTGTATAAATATCAATTTCTTATATAATGTAAAAACATAATTTCCCTTTGTGCTAATTGAGTCTTGTGTTTATCTCCTTGCGCTCTTATGTGTCTATGGTGTGTGTGAGAGAGTTGAGAGGAGAGAGTGCTCTATTCTTGGTGCATCTTTCTCTTGTGCTTGTGTCTATGAGTGTAAGAGGAGAGAGGAGTGAGAGTCCTTGTTTGGAGAAAGGAAACAGCTTCAGGAAGGAGGCAAAGAAGTGGAGCTAGCAAACAACTGTTAAAAAGCATGGATCAAGCTCTTCTAATGATAAGACATGTACCTAATCGAAGCGTAATCCTACACTAATCACATCACTAATATAAGGTGGATAGAAATGAAGAAAACTCATAATGAGTGTGTAGACACAAAGAAGAAAAACTATACATAAATATTCACCATGACCAAGAGCCCACCCAAGCTCTGATACCATGTTAATAATTCTAAAATGGGATTGATCATGGTGAAGGACATAGATTAAGCAACATAATAAAGGTGGATTAAACCACACTAAGAACTCCATAAGAGAGCGAGAGACTGCACACTCAACACTCAATTCTATTGCACTATAGCATGGGATTGATCATGGTGAAGGACATAGATTAAGCAACATAATTAAGGTGGATTAAACCACACTAAGAACTCCATAAGAGAGAGAGAGACTGCACACTCAACACTCAATTCTATTGCACTATAGCATTTGTTGAAATATACAAGTGAATAGGGTGTGTGCAGGAACAAGCCCTTGGTTAGAGGCTATAAAAGAGAATCTGTAAATGTGAGAGAACCTGTGAAAAGGTGAGAAGAATCTACTGGGAGAGAATAAAGGGTAGCATGAGAAGATTTAGGAAGTGTGGAGATATTCTGGGAAAAGTGAAGAGGTGGAGAAAATCAAGCAAAAGAGGTGGAGTGAATCAAGGAGAAATCACTGGGATTAGATGCTTGGATGTAAACTCTATAAATTGAGGCATTGGCCTAATGAGAATTTGCTAGTTTTTGATTATCCATGCCTACATTAAGCTATTAAGTACTCACTAATCATGTCTTAATTATTATCTAATCACCTTGTTAATGATATTGATTCTAGCATTTGATCCACCATAGCTCATCACATTGCTGTAATTTTAACATGGTATCAAAGCCAAGCCTAGAATCCATCAAGTTTATGAGCCCATTATCTAGTTAATCAAGATTAGTAGATAATTAGAAAATAATCAAATTTTTAGTTATTTTCAAGAAGCCTTCTGTACCCCTAGCCAGTGGAGGGGCTTGATCTCCCTCCAGGAGCCACATTAGCTCAAGCCTCTCTAGCCATACATAGCCACTTCAGTGGTGCTCCAGCCAAGCTAATCAAAAGCGCAAACCGCCAAGAAATGCAGTCGATTTTTACTGATTAGTGGGTACCTTTTTTTGCTGACAGCAAATCAAAGATTTCTGCTTCATCCAATGCAATGGGTCTAATTCCTCTTAGCTCTAGGGGTTTTCAAGCATGCTCTACAAGCTGGTGAAGTCAGAATTTGATTTGATCAAGTCTACAGTGAGATCCAAGCTCTTCATCAAATCTGCACAGGTGACTTTGGTAAAATAGAGATTAAGCATTCAATGTTTGGTCAAATCTTGTGTTTCTTGGCTTAATCCTCTACTAGACTAATTGCTATTAATGGCCTTGAAAGAATTTGAGCTCATTTGAACTCTAAGGCCTCAGATCTGGGATGCTCGCATACTCTGTTTTTTTGCATACAAAACAGAGGATTAATTTGCTAATCAATGATTAATCAGAGCTAATCACTGTATTTTGGTGCAATTGAGGGTTCAAATTAACCATTAGGTATCTGATACAGATCCCTATAACTTCAAATTGCAATTCAGAGATGGTTTGATACTCCAACCATTCCGTACAAATTGGTTACCCATTTTTGGTAAAATTATACTGATAAATTTATGGTAATGATCATTAACCCTTGGTTAATGCCTGCAAATCACACTCACATTCAAGATTATTCACAGCCAGAGTTGCATTTGGGAATGTGCATAAGAATGAATGCTATATGCATTATGTATTGGGCACATTACATTAGTGTAAAAATGGGATCAGACACTGCCCTTGTCTCGAATAAGGCAAGAGGTAAGACCTCCCACATAGATTTGGGTTTGCATTGCATAATGATACAAGATAAACATCAAAAGCCCAAAAGAACTGTCAACAAAACATTTAAACATGTTGCTCACATATGGAGCAAGAAGAGCTGACAGACAAGCTCATGGCCCCAGCCATGAAAGAAGAAGCACATCTCTTTCCAAGAGGAGGATCCACACCAAGAAGAAAAGCTAAAGGAAGCATTGAAGGAAGACATGGGCACAAGAAGAAAAGCTGCCACAAGAAGACTAAAAGAAGAGGAAGACATGGATGCGTGAAGAGAAGCTGCCATGACAAGAAGACATGGATGCATGAAGAGAAGCTGCCATGACAAGAAGACTGAAGACAAGAGAAGATGTGAGGCTCCAAAGAGTGAGGAGCCATGTGAAAATCTCAGAGAGAGAGAGAGAGAGAGAGAGAGAGAGAGAGAGAGAGAGAGACCCCACAACCCAATGTAACCTGCCCCAACAAAGTAAAACCACCTCTGAGCCGCCGATGATGTAGGCCACGTGGTAGATGTATGTGTGAGCACTTTAGTCAAGGTCACGGGCACTTGTAGTAGCCTTGGACACATAGAGAGAGAGAGTGTCAAGGACTATGAGTTTAGCGACTTAAGGCACTGGTCGCGGACTATCAAGTAAGAGAGAAACTTGGTACAGGGTCCAGGTGTGCTAGGATTGTTCACTTGAGGGGAGGTGTGCTAGGCACTGGTCGCGCAGACTATCAAGTAAGAGGGAAACTTGGTATAGGGTCCAGGTGTGCTAGGAGTATTCACTTGAGGGGAGGTGTTGAAATATACAAGTGAATAGGGTGTGTGTGGGAACAAGCCCTTGGTTAGAGGCTGTAAAAGAGAATCTGTAAATGTGAGAGAACCTGTGAAAAGGTGAGAAGAATCTACTGGGATAGAATAAAGGGTAGCATGAGAAGATTTAGGAAGTGTGGAGATATTCTGGGAAAAGTGAAGCTCTAGGTGGAGAGAATCAAGCAAAAGAGGTGGAGTGAATCAAGGAGAAATCAGTGGGATTAGATGCTTGGATGTAAACTCTATAAATTGAGGCATTAGCCTAATGAGAATTTGCTGGTTTTTGATTATCCATGCTTACATTAAGCTATCAGTCTCAACACTTGATCTCAATTGCATATCACAAATGAACCATACAATGATATAGGCTCTCTAGCCTTATCTCACTTTACACATCATCATCCATGTGGCACTCCCTTTTCCACTCTTTTGGTCAACACTCACACACCATACAATATTACATGTGGCATTCTTATCTTGCCACAATATCTTGCACCTTTAGGGTGCTTTCCCACCACATACACACAACACCGTGATTACATCTCTCAACACCCCCTCTTAATCGAGGTGTTCCACAACTCACCCATCATCCATCACCCATATCAATGTAGCATTGCACAACCGCAATTGCTACCTCTCAACACTCCCCCTTAATGATACATGGAGTGTCCATCAATCAAACATGTGTGCGTGTGTCTACCATCTTAGACACCAAGTCCATTTTGATTCAACTCGCTCACAGCGGAACCACTGAGTCCAATTTGAACGTAGAAGTTCGGGTTGGAACTAACCCATGCACATGCACCTCACACGTGCATTGCTCATGCACACATCACAATAACCATTTTGAGCTTCTCAGTGAGCTCGGGTAGGGCAACCCCCTCATACCAACAATGGGTGATTACAAAAATTTCTCGTTTTGAGCACGCAAGCTCGGGCACGGTTACCCATTATCAATTACGGGTGAGTTAATTTTAGAAACCTTTTTATGCACTATGCAAGGGTAGGGCACCCATCTCAAAAAAATGATCAACATCCATGGCTTTTGCATTTGTGAAGCCCATGTGAATAACGCTTACAATAGAAAAGTGTGTGTGTAAATCATATCATTTTTTATGGTGTGATGTGTGAATGAACCTTTATTTTCAAAAGGTTAAATTATTTTTGCTCTCCAAAAATTCAAGGAGATGTTTGTCGTTTGCATTGTTGGCATGCGTTAGATTCAACCTTTTCTAGGTCCATTCTTGGATTCCTAACATCGCTGGGTCATCTCCTTCTCCACGCTCTATCGTACACACATAGTCCACCATAGCTTCTCCCAAAGCTTCTCTTCAAGGGGTTCTTTATTCCATTTTTTTAACAAAAAATATTTATAAGGAAATTTTTTACTAGACTTTGAAAAAACTTTGTAAGGATATAAAGAAAAAGGGGTTGTTTTATTAGCTCAAAATTCACACGAGTTCTCTCTCTCTCTCTCTCTCTCTCTCTCTCTCTCTCTCACACACACACTCTCTCTCTCTTGTCACTTGATTTCAATAGGTTCTCTCTCTCTCTCTCTCTCTCTCTCTCTCTCTCTCTCTCTCTCTCTCTCGCCCACCACTATCTTACAACCATATACAACACACACACGTGTACCACTTATCATCAGGCTTAAGTGATCAATACCATTGGTGCACATTTCCTTTCTAATGTAGGAAAAAATGTAAAGATTTTCATCTGTCGAGCCTTTGGCCACTCAATGGAACTCTTCTCTCATGCCTTGGGGGGCCTAAACTGTAACCCAAACCCAATATGACATGGGAAATATGCAATGCATTAGTGAGGCAACTCTCACTTACCTCTATCTCACTTGCTTGAATCGGGGACTCCTTTGTGGTGGCTATGTCAATGGAAGTACGCCAAAGTAGGTCAAAAATGCTAGCATAACCATGCCTCCAGTGTCGCCCCTTCTCTCTCTCACTCGCTCCCTCACACACACACTCACACAAGCATTGAAGGCAAGTGATAGGAAAAGTAGAGCCTCTCACACACACTCACACAAACAATGAAGTAAGAGATAGGAAAGGTTTAAGAGAAGAATAGAGCACTATCTTCACTTGAGAGCATATAAAAGTGCATACAAGAATGAGGATTTAGAGTTACAATTTGACCTTAATACTTGGATCATAGTGTTCACACTTGGTCGGCCAATGTTAAAAATGAGGTCTTAGTGCATCCAAGACTACCTACACTAGTTGTCCTAGCTAGTAACTCTAACCCTATTATCCCATGGCACGCCTTTCATATACAATATACAAGTAGCGATCACTCATGTAAAATAATCCATTACAAGAGAAATATGAATTATCTAGTTCTTAGGCCAGTGAAAGTGAAAAATATGTGGTGGCCGATCGCAGTGCCATAGAAGTCTACAACACTTAACTTGCCCCCCTTCCTGATGCAGATTCCAGAAGATTTGAGGTCACAAGATGAAAGCAATGCAAGGCTTGGGATGATTTGCATGGCAAATAATAAAAACTAATAGGTTCTTGGAGAAACAAGCATAAGTTAACAAGGAAATAGCATAACAAGAAGCCATGAAATCGGGGATAAGACCGGTTAAGCTTCTGAAAGTTGCTATAAAGATGAAGATTAATGTGTATCTAACTTAGAAATAGGCTTGGGATGATTTGCATGGCAAGTAATAAAAACTAATATGTTCTTGGAGCAACAAGCATAAGTTAACAAGGAAATAGCAGAACAAGAAGCCATGAAATCGGGGATAAGACTAGTTAAGCTTCCCAAAGCTGCTACAAAGATGAAGATTAATGTGGATCTAACTTAGAAATAGGTACAAGTCTAAGATTCATGAACTAAGTTCAAAAAACATGCCTATGGTTATGACCAGAGTCTTAAACACAAAGACACACATACAAACCATCTAAAGTTATATATTAGCTCTAAAAGTAAAAATGCATGTGACTAGACCATTACTTACATAACAAAAAGTGTGTATTTTGTTTGTGTGTTTTTTCAAAAGTTTTTTGGGTGAAATAAAGAGTGATTAGTTACTACCCCGTGGAGACCAAAGCAATGCCCCAGTGACTCCCACCAAGGATATAAAGAACTGCTAAGAGCCTCTAACAACGATGGTTTATTAGTGAAGCAAAGACACAAGGTTACACCTTATGAGGCATCAAGACACAAGGTTACACCCTATGAGACATCAAGGCATTGGTCTTATGGTATCGGTCTTAAGGTTCCACCCTATGAGAAATCAAGGAATTGGTATTATGATAGCATTGCTAGTTTTCCAAAGACCTACTAGGATTCCAGATGGCGATTTGGTTAAGTTTTTTGTTTTTTTTATAAAATTTATTTGTGCTTTTTAGAATGTAACAACAACTACTTATCCTTGATATTTTGTTCAAACCACTTCTTTCTTCGGTCCTTTTCTATCAGCATGTTTTGCACTGAAATTTGTCTTTCCTCTATAAGTTGTTATAAAATAGACAACCGGTCAGCCAATGCATTACTATCAAACTTTTCACTTACATCTATCCTTAAGCTAGGGATCATAAACTACCAAGGCATTACTACCTCAAGTTTATACACCATCTTCAATGGCATGCAACCCCAATTGCAACTTTGTATGGTGTGCGATAGGCCCATAAAGTTGATGTGAGATTAGACTCCCACTCAATACGTCGAGCCTCAACAACAGTATTTGTCAATATCAAAATAAGAACCTTATTGGTGCTCTCTACTTGGCCATTTTCCTATGGGTAATATGGTGTTGACTTACGGTGTGCAATCAATGAACGTGTTAGTGAGATTTTTGATAACATTGTTGATGAAATTCTTTCCTTAATCACTCAGTAACTCAAATGGACATCCAAATCAGATAATGATGTTCTCATAGAGAAACTTAGTAGTTACAATGGCATCCACATTTTGTGAAGCTCTTGCTTCAGCCCATTTGGTTACATAATTTGTGGGAACAATGCTGAAGCAGGCCAATGAAATCCAAGCCCCATTTTTCAAAAGGCTAGTTGACTCTGACAGGATACAATGGCAACATGTCCTTCTTCTGTGCTTTGGCACAACATTGGAACTCATCACAACTTTTTACAAATAGTGCACAATCTTTGAAGAGTGTGGGCCACCAATACCCCGATTGGAGTATTTTTCTTACCATAACATCGCCTGTAAAGTGTCCACCAGCTATCCCTTGGTGTGCTTGTTCAATGATATATAAGTATTCATCCTCTTTGAGACGTCTTAATATATTATCCTTATTATGTCTATAAAGAGTTCTAGCAATAAATTGGTAAGGTTTTTCTTATTTAAGCAGCTTTTGTGTAATCTTTTCTTAACTTTTTCGCCTTTGGAAAATCATTAGCTAGAAAGTTAACGATTCTCTCACTCCACTATGGTATAGCCTCCACTTTAAATAGTGTCATCTAGGTATATCATCATCTATTCGAGTTGGTGCTTTACCATTAGATACACGAGATAGATGATCAGCCCATGACATGTTTCTTGCTAGGCTGTACCAGCACTAGAATCAACAACCACCTAGTGATTCTTCTTATGGAGCACAGTTTGTTGAGATAAGGTATAGAAAGGCTTGATGATCAACATAGAAAAAAAAAATATTAGATAGAAAGTAATGTCAAAATTTCTTCATGTCATATACCATTCTTAAACCTTTAGGCTTTGTGGTGGTATAATTCATCTTAGTCTCACATAACTATCTGTTATGGTTCACCCTAACCCCCCCTTGAAACACATCCAACAAGAGATTACCTGGTGAACCACAACTGTTATGTGAGGATCTTTCCAATGCCCGAGCTCGTAACCCTTGAGGACTCCAAGCTCTACAACTCCTTGAGAAGCAATTCCACCGCGCCTCCTGTGAGCATTATCACACCGTTGCATTGCACTACGGATACTTGTCCCTCCTCTCACCTCACTTCACTCACACACACTCACTAGCATGCATTAGGAAGAGAGATTAGCAAGAGCAAGACTCAATTGCACAATGGGAGAGTATGTTGTATTATGAGAGCAATTCACTTATATACATGGCCATAAGTGTTCACACTCACTTAAACTATGGCCGGCCAAGCACTCTAGGCTCATAAGAGGCCTAATGCTATTACAATGACTACTCTCATAATATATCCATGAAGTACATCACTTGGGACTTCATCCTATATGCTCTTGAAGCAGGAATTGCCATAAACACTCCATCACACCATTACGGGCGCCCGTCCAAATTGTAGCTTTGGACACCATTGCTTCATATCTTGAATATATGACCCTTTGGTGTATCTACCTTGACTCGATGTAAGATAATGGTGGTAGCTCTTGTTAACCCCTAGGAATGGGTTAACATCCCCCCTTCTTGATAGCGATCGCATCCTCATCTCGTGATAGCGATCGCATCCTCATCTCGTGATTACGTTGAAGACCTTTGTGTGGGGTGAATGGACAAGTTTTGTCGATGGCTTTGATGTTGAGTGACGTTCAATGGTCTTTGTCCCTCTGGAAGGAATGAGAAAGGTTAGTTAGTGAATGAAAAGGTTAGTGGTTTAAGGGGAATCCCTAACGATTTGGGGGGGTGGGGTTTGTGAGTGATTACATTTTTATTATTTTGTGAGCTCTTTTTGTTTTTGGCAATCATAAGCAAGGTTACAAGTGATTTGTGTTAATGGGGACACTAAGAGATGTTAATAATGGGAGAGAAGAGGGGAGGATCCGGAGGAACGTAGACATAATCATCAAAACACCTCACTTCACTCACACACACTCACTAGCATGCATTAGGGAGAGAGATAAGCAAGAGGATTAGAAAGAGCAAGACTTAATTGTACAATGGGAGAGTATGTTGTATTATTAGAGAGATTCACTTATATACATGGCCATAAGTGTTTACACTCACTTAAATTGTGGTCGACCGAGCACTTTAGGCTCATAAGAGGCCTTATGCTATTACAATGACTACTCTCATCATATATCCATGAAGTATATCACCTGGGACTTCATCCAACATGCTACCACATGCTCTTGAAGTGGGAATTTCTATAAATACTCCATCACACCATTATACGGGCACCCGTCCAAATTGTAGCTTTGGATACCATTGCTTCATATCTTGAATGTATGACCCTTTGGTGTATCAACCTTGACTCCTTGATGTAAGATAATGGTGGTAGCTCTTGTTAACCCGAGGAATGCGTTAACACTATATCGGCTGGCAAAACTTATAGGGTAGTGTAGTTTGTGTTCACCTGGCTGGGCTAGGACGCATCCAATTACAAAGTTAGAAGCATCAATATGCATATGGAAGATAACATCCCACCAGTTTGACACTTGTAGTATGGGAGCACTAGAAAAAGCTTTAACGTTGTGTGGAGAAAAATGAGCCCCTCCCAAATACAATGAGTAGATAGAAGGAATGTGGATAAGATGGATGTGGTGAATCCACAATGGGCAAGACATGTGTGGCAGCCAAGGGTAAAAGCACATGTGCGTGAAACAAGAATAGAAACAATGTATGGCCAACGTAGGGAGATGAGAAAAAGGATCTAGAAGAAGTGAAGGCGGCGACGTTTAAAAAATTAGAGGGAGATCAATTCGTGTACTCTCCATCATGTGTGGTGAGGCTGGAGTACCCACCAGAGAGAGGAGAGCCAGGACTATAGTTGAGTGGTCTCCTGACCTCCTTCATTGTTGTTGCAGGCTAGAGTTCATACATTTTTTTCATATTTCAAAGAAGAAGACCAACGCAATGTGAGAGGCTGGAAGAATCAGAGTGAAGGGATAGTGCCCTCGTTAGAGACTCGATTCTTTTCCAAATTCTACTCAATTGCTGCTACTCTTCTATTAGATGTGTGTTGATTTGTGCTTGAGGAGATCTATCATACGTGACAAAGGTTAAAGAGGTGGAAGTAGTGTTGCTGAGGTCCAAACATTGGAGGACTCTTGGGATGTTTTGTTTTCTTATCAGTATATGCCTAAGTCTCAGCGGCGGCTGTTGAGACACCTATGCTTTTTCTACCTATATGAAGCAGTTTGGCATGTATCAGCTCGCGGTGTCAGCTATATACGGATATATAGTCTATTGATTTGATGTTTTTATTGTGATAAGTGAGTTGTTTGGGTTGAGTTCTTGTGTGAGGATGAAACTCCTATTATTATGTGTCAATATGATGATTAGAGAGCTGCTCCGACTAAGATAGAATTGGTTGAAGGGGTACAAGGTCGATTCTATGTCAGCATAAGGTCAGAAACATTAGAGAGTGTAGGGATATTTAAATGGCTTGTCTGAGTGGGCAAGAAGTGTTTATGGGTTTGGTCTGACATTCAAAGCTTCCTGTCAGTCAGAAGGGTCTGAGGTCTGACTCGTTTTTGGGGAAGCTGTGGGTTAGCTGTAGTGAGTTGAAAGCCATAGATGTGATATATTTACCAAACAAGTGTTGCTTGAGGGTGTGAGGATATTAGAGGACATAGAGGAAAGTATTATATTTTGGTGAAGGCTTTGGAAGCAAAATTCTGCGTCAAAATGTGAAGGTAGAATTCTGCTAGGTTCAGATAGCCGAGGGGTTAGAGGGAGGTTAGCAAAGGGTCCAGGGAGGCACTAAAGATTAGAAGGCTTTTGTTAAGGGCTTTGGTCAGCAGGTTGGAGTCCATTTGTTGATAAACTTAGGGCCAATGGCTTATTTGGGATATGATGTGTTTAGAGGTGATAAGGGAAAAGATGTTGTGTTTCTGAGGAGTGTTGACTTGTCTGCTTTGAAAAGTAACAGAGATGATGATGTATACAAGCTAAAGTTGGTCAGTTGTTGTTGCTAGAGCATGCAGCCTTGTAATGGTTTGAGTATGATGACTCACATGCTGATAGAGCAGCAAGATGGGATGGTCTGAGAGAATCCTTGAGGAAGAAGTTGAAAGGGTAGAGACTCCAGAGAGGGCATGTGGAGAGAGATGATCAGGTTGAGTCATAAAGAGGATGAGGAAGTGCTAGTTTTTGTTGACAGGTATGAAGTTGCATGGAGGAGGATGCTCAAGTGCTTTGGAGAAATTCAGGTTCCACTTGACTTGAAAAAAGATAAATTTGTTGAATTGCTGATAGAGAGGATTAGAGAAAAGGTAGAACTAAAGGATCCACCCACTTTTGCAGAGGATGTAAGGATTGCCCTATATATCAAGAAAGAAAGATGAGAAAGAGGGCTGGAATGTGTATGCCATTCACCAGGTCAAGTGGAGTTGGGACGCTTGATTTGTTTGATGTTTGTCATGGTAGGGGAATTTTGCACATTGAAGATCACTGTGTGAGTGCAGTGAGATAGAGGAAGCAAAGGCAATGGACCCATGTGTCGAGAAGAGTACAGGTTGTGTGTCTATGGATCCAAAGTTGGAGCTAGTAGCTATGTTGACAAATCAATGGAAGATTGCTCAGTTTTTAGTGAGTCCAATATGATGGGACAGGTGGTCCAGGGAGAGCTAGAGTTACTGCAAGTACCAGACATAAGGGTAAACTTGTCGGAGAATGCCACAATGGAGTTGGCAGGTTTGTTTGGAGATGCGGTAGAGCGTGAGGAAGAGGGTTTAACAGAATTACCATTCTTTGATGTTACATGTGATGATGAGGCTAGCATGGATCTCAACAAGCTTATGTGTCTGAGAGAATGGACAACATTGTGGATAAGGGAGCTTTGATGGATGACACTTTGGAGGGCATCCTCGCTTTGTTTAAAGGATCTACGGATCCATATGATGTTGAGAAGGTGGGTACCTATATGGATACTGAGGCATGTGTTAAGGATTATGAAGTTTTGAATGCTGTGAACAAACTGTGGAGTGAAGGGAGCTTTGATGGATGACACTTTGGAGGGCATCCTCGCTTTGTTTAAAGGATCTACGGATCCATATAATGTTGAGAAGGTGGGTACCTATATGGATACTGAGGCATGTGTTGGGGATTATGAAGTTTCGAATGCTGTGAACAAACTGTGGAGTGAAGAGGATATGGATATTGACCAGGAGATGTAGTTGGTATTTGAGTTGTGCTGTTTGGAAGATAGTATGCAGGGTGTTTTGGGACGTTTTTTTATGGTAGAGAAGATGAATCCGTGGAGTGGCAAGAAGATTTGGTGGAAGCAAGTAGGGATGGAAAGTACTCTAAATGGAATGAAAACCACAGAGCTAACAATGATGGAGAGACAAAGAGGGGAAAGAATAGTAACCTTGCTTGTATGATGCAGCTGGATGATAAGGGTGGGATTCAAAGGTTGTCTCAAAACTATTTGCAGGTTTTGGATCTAAGCGAGTGGATCAATGCAGCTAGAAGGCTTTGGAAGATGTTGTTGTTGTTGTTCCCATTTGACCCAAGAGGATGATGAAATCTTGGGTATTGTTGTTGTATTGTAAATAGGGCTATATAGAATGGTGTGGAGAGGTGAGTTTGAAATGCAAGGTAAATAGTGAATACATGAATGTTTTCACTCTAAGGGGGTTGGCTATATGTGTGGAGCAAAATGAGCCCCTCCCAAATACAATGAGTAGATAGAAGGAAAGTGGATAAGATGGCATGTGGTGAATCCATAGTGGCAAGAGATACCTGGTAGCCAAGGGTAAAAGTGCATCGCAAAACAAGAATAGAAATAGTGTGGCCACGTACGGAGATGGGCAGCATACGATCTGGAAGAAGTGAAGGTGACGATGTTTAAAAAACGAGAGGGAGATCATTTTCGTGGGCTCTCCATGTGAGGTGAGGCTGGAGTACTAGCGCGAGAGGAGATCCAGGACTACAAGCGAGTGGTCTCCTATAGATCTTCATTGTTGTAGGCTAGAGTTTCTATTTTTTTTTCCAGATTTTAGAGAAGAAGACTAGTGCAACACTCATTGGAGTGTGGTTGAGCTGACAAAGGCTCATTTATAGATTTGGAATTGTGCAGTGGAAGAATCAGAGCAGAGGGAGAACGCCCTCGTTAGAGACTTGGTTCTTTTCCAATTTTTGCTGCTCTTCTATCAGATGTGTGTTGATTTGTTCTTGAGAAGATCTATCATGCGTGATAGAGGTTAAAGAGTTGGAAGTAGTGTTGCTGAGGTCCAGCTATTGAGGACTCTTGGGATTTTGTGTTTTCTTGTCAGTATATGCCCACATCTTAGGGTTGTTAAGATACCTATGTTTTTTCTTCCTATCTGAAGCAGTTTGAGTGTTTGGCTTGTATTAGCCCACCGCCCCGCCGGTGTCAGCTATATACAGATGTGTGGTCTATTGATTTGATGTTTTTATTGTGATGAGTGAGTTGTTTGGGTTGAGTTCTTGAGGATGACGTTCCACGAAGAGCAACAGAAGAACCTAAAGTTGAAATGCAACTTCCCCTGGTTTGCGCCCCCACCATCAACAACATCCTTGTACTGAAGAATACATAGTCAGGCGCTTCCACGATTTTATCCGCCGCTACTACGACTAGCTAGGTCCCCGACCTAGCGAGACGGTGATTGCACAACTCGATTCTTCAACCTCATCATCACCTTGCCGGAGTGACATGGGACCATTACTTTGAGGGAGCCCAAGGCCTCACCTTTGATATCAACAAAGTGTTGCCATATATATATAGGCAGTGATGTGTGTGAACACACCGGGGCACTTTTTCCCTCTTTAGGAGGTTTTTTCCCCCGGCTTGTATATACGCCCATCCTTCTAGGGCTAACTTATCTTTTGTACATTGACACAATCTAATACACTTTGTGTTGTGTGCATTCTTGCTTCTTCTTCTCCAAGCTTTGTGTGCTTTCCTGCAACCCTAATTCCAACAATTGGTATCAGAGCAGGCATCGGCTCCCAGGGGTACGCCGCCAACACCCTCCGACTCACGTTCTCCGATTGAGGTGAGTTTTCACGAGCGCTTGCAAGTTCTTATACTCTGCAAGTGTTCTCAGAATTTGCATCTGAGGTCGTTTCGGGCTCCGTTTTTACATTTCAAGTTCTGCACAAGTGTTTTCGTCATTTTCTGCAGAAATTTCGACAGTGCAGTTTTTTGCAAAACAGGCATACGTGTTCTATTGTGGACCGTGCTATATATCACAAGTTGTCTTCTGTTCAGTCTTTGCTTCATTACAGGTAGCTTTTGCATCAGTTTCACTCAGTGGCCATGGCTGATAACAGCAATGATGTATTTCGCATGTTGTCTGCTGAAGACAAACTGGATGGAGACAGCAACTACCCACTTTGGGCATACATGATGCAGCATGTTTTGATTGCAAAAGGAGTGTGGAACATTGTGCAGGGTATGGATGTACGTCCAGGTTCTGTGGATGTAGGATCTGTTGTGGATGTTGCAGGATCTAGCAGCTCTACTGTTGCTGCTATTTTACCCACTGCTGCTGAACAAGCTCGTTGGGATGGTAAAGATGCGCAGGCTCATGCCTTGATTGCACTTTCTGTCAAACGTAACATCACCCCACATATTCGTTCAGCTAAAATAGCAAAACAGGCTTGGGATATTCTAGTTGGTTTGTATGCAGGTCGTAAACGAGGCAAAAATCGCTTACATGCGTAAAGAGCTAGAATTGAAGATTATGCAGGAAGATGATGACATGAATGTTTTTCTTGCTGAGATTAAAGATCTCAAAGAACAGTTGATTTTTGCAGGTGAGATTATTCCTGATCATTCTCTTGTGCAGACTGTTCTTGATTCTTTACCTGAGACATATCAGACTTTTGCTTCCACGTGGAGACTACTTAATGAGGACAGACCTGATGCTGTCAAGTATGTTACTTTAGTCAACAAACTCTTGCAAGAAGCACAGTCCAGGCAAAACAGGGCCAGGCAGCGTGCAGTTGATCAAGCATTTATTGCTGCCTAGCAGTAGAGAAGAAGTGGTAAGGCAGCCCCTTCCACTGTTTCTTCTCCTATTAATAGGTCTGTAACTTCTTCTCCTTCCACAGGTAGCAACAATAAGTCTGAGAAGGCTCTTGATAAAGGCAAGAAAAAGACCAGGTGCAATTATTGTAAGGCAAATGATCATGTCGTTAAGAATTGCCCTAAGCTAAAGGCTAAAGACGCAAAGAAGAAAGAGTCAAATGCAGCCACAATAGCAGATGCTTCTACAAATGCAGATTTTGCAAATGTTGTGCAGGATACAGAATGGGCGTTTAGCGTGTATTGCCAGTATGACCCATCTGTACATGATGCATGTTTGGCCGTTTCTGTTGACTCTCATGTTTGGTATTTTGACAGTGGTGCTACAAAGCACATTACCTCACATCGCGATATGTTCACTTGTCTTGAGGCTGTCCCTAATGGGAATACTGTCACATGTGCCAATAATGCTTCTTACCCAGTGAAGGGCATTGGTAAAATTATGCTTACTACTGCAAATGGCAGCGCTTTCACACTTTCAGATACTTTGTATGTGCCAAGGATAAAGAAGAATCTATTGTCTGTCTCTGCGCTTGCTACACTTGGACTTGTAGTCAAATTTGTGGATGACAGATGTACTGTTCATGATTTGACTTCTGGTGATATGATTATTGTATCTGGCACCTTGTTTCGTGGGCTGTATAGGCTCAATTCTTATGACAAGTGTGTGGAAGATTTAGCAAATGTAGTTTCTGATGAAAAGGCAGTTTTAGATGCAAAACTATGGCATGCTCGTTTTGGTCATCTGAACTTTGCTAGTTTGCTACGTTTGCAGAAATTTGATATGGTTGCTTCATTGCCCCCTCTTGAGGCACCATTGAAACATGTTTGTGAAGGCTGTATTTTGGGCAAAATGCAACATTCTGCGTTTCCAAAGGATGGTTTTGTGCGGGCCACTCGCAAATTGCAGCTTGTACATAGTGATGTATGTGGGCCTATGCAAACTCCGTCATTTGGTAAACACTTGTACTTCGTGACTTTCATTGATGATTACTCAAGGCATGCATGGGTATATCCACTGAAGGCAAAGTCCGAAGTGTTTTTGTGCTTCAAATAGTTTATGCTTATGGTTGAAAATGTATCCAATTGTACTGTGGGCACCCTCCGTTCTGATCGAGGGGGGGAGTACATGTCTAAAGAGTTTGATGCATTTCTGGCTAGTCGTGGGATAAAACACCAATGTACAGTGCCGTATACCCCTCAGCAAAATGGTGTTGCTGAGAGGAAGAACATGTCACTTATGGAGATGGCACGATGTATGGTCAAGAGCCAAGCTTTGCCACATGCGTTTTGGCTTGAGGCTGTCATGTGTGCTGCATATGTACTCAACAGGTGTCCCACTAAGGCCTTGCAGTCTATTACTCCATACGAAGCTTGGCATGGCAGGAAGCCTTCTATTGGTCACTTGCGTGTCTTTGGTTGCTTGGCCTATGCTTTAGTGCCTGTGCAACAACGCAGAAAAATGGATGATAAGGCTGTCAAATGCATTTTTGTTGGTTACAGTGCTGAGAGCAAGGGTTACAGATTGTATCATCCGCAGTCAAAGCGTATCTTGATTAGTCGAGATGTTGTTTTTGTGGAAGATGCTGTGCAGCCTTTGTTATCATGTACCAAAGAGACAGGTGTGAGCTCACGGGGATGTATTTGATACGTTGTTGCCTCTCTTTACAGGTGGGAATTCAAATGTAAGTCCTAATGAGGTAAATATTCAGCCTACGCAGATTTCAAACGACATCATAGATCAGCCTATTTCTGATGCAGATTTACAAGGTGTAATTCATGAGGATAGGGCTGAAAATGAGCAGGCTAGAGGTATGCCTAAATGGCTGGTGCAAACCTTGCGTGATAGTAAGATTGATGCACCTATGACTAGTCATACTCGTTCAGGTTTTCAGCATGCCTCTTATACATCAGATTGTTATGCTTTGGCTGTGTCTAGTATGTGTGAAGAGGAAGAACCTCTTTCATTTGATGAGGCACAAAATTCAGAAAATTGGTTGGCTGCAATGCAAAGTGAATATGATGCTATAATGAAGAATGGTACATGGTCTTTGTGTGATTTGCCTATTGGTAAAAAGGCCATTGGATGTAAGTGGGTTTTTAAGTTGAAACAAAAGCCAGATGGCAGTGTTAATCGCTATAAGGCTAGACTTGTTGCAAAGGGTTATGCTCAAGAAAAGGGCATTGATTTTGATGAGACCTTTGCTCCCACTTGTCGTATGACTACCATTCGTAGCATTTGTGCATTGGTAGCTCATAATGGTCAGTTGGACATAAAGACTACATTCTTGAATGGAGATTTGCATGAGGAGGTGTATGTATCGCAGCCTCGTGGTTTTGCTCAAAGAGGGCAGGAAAACAAAGTGTGCAGGTTGAAAAAGGCTTTATATGGTTTAAAGCAAGATCCACGAGCTTGGTATGAAAAGATACATGCATATTTGACTGCACATGGTTTTCAGAATAGTCCAACAGAAAGCACTTTGTATGTTAAACATGTGGATGATGTACATCTAATCATTGCTCTCTATGTCGATGACATGCTGCTCACAGGACCAAATGAGAGTCATATTGCTGATTTTAAGGCTGACTTGAATGCCTCTTTTGAGATGTCAGATTTGGGGCATTTGCATCATTATTTGGGGATACAATTTAAGCAGTGTGATGGAGGTATTGCTTTGTGTCAGACAAAGTATATTGAGACATTGTTGCGGAGATTTGGCCTTGAAGACTGCAAGCCTATTGCTACTCCAATGGAGACAGGTTTGAAGTTGAGTCTTCATGATGCTAGAGATCACTTTGATGTCACACTCTATCAAACAGCTGTTGGTTGCCTCATTTATGTATGCATTACGAGGCCGGACATTCAGTTTGCAGTCTCACAGGTGAGCAGGTTTATGCATAGCCCAGGGTCTCAGCATTGGAAGGCAGTTAAACGCATCTTTCGCTACTTGAGTGGCACCATACATCTTGGGTTGTTTTATCCCAAGGGGGGATCGTTGCCGCCAGATTTACATGCTTTTTCGGACTCAGATTGGGCTGGTTGCTATGACACAAGAGTGTCCACAAGTGGTTTTTGTTTCATGCTCGGTAGCTCATGCATATCTTGGTTGAGTAAGAAGCAACCTACTGTGGCCACTTCTAGTTGTGAAGCTGAGTACAGGGCAGCTTTCACAGCTATGGTTGAGTGTGTGTGGCTCAGACGGCTTATGGCTGACTTGGGTGTTGGACAAGAGTCTGCCACCTCTATCTTCACTGACAGTCAGAGTGCATTGGCAGTTGCAAGAAACCCAGTTTTTCATGCTCGCACAAAGCACATTGAGGTGCATTATCACTATGTCAGGGAGAGACTCTCAGCAGGAGAGATCAGCTTGGCCTATGTGCCAACACAGGACAACCTCACCGATCTTTTCACAAAGGCGCTTCCTCGTGAGAAGTTCGAAGCTTTTCGCAAAGCTTTGGGCTTGCTTCCCTTTGTGGACTGATCTACTTCGGGCATGGCACTCCCCTATACATGAGTGCCAGCTCTCGTTCACACCATCACTCCCAGGGGAGATTTGTTGCCATATATATATAGGCAGTGATGTGTGTGAACACACTTAGGACCGCCGGGGCACTTTTTCCCTCTTTAGGAGGTTTTTTCCCCCGGCTTGTATATACGCCCATCCTTCTAGGGCTAACTTATCTTTTATACATTGACACAATCTAATACACTTTGTGTTGTGTGCATTCTTGCTTCTTCTTCTCCAAGCTTTGTGTGCTTTCCTGCAACCCTGATTCCAACACAAAGGGCCCACACTCAAGTAGATGTTTGGCTACTACGAACGAGTCATGTGGATGCTTGCTTGGAGGCTCCAAACTTTTGATGACATGATGGAGATGACCTTCTAGATGAGCTACCACGTCTTCTATCATGCCCGCCCGCTCCTACCTAGTGATGGGACTTTGTCTTCGATTACTCTATCTACAGATAACTTCTTTGACCAATTCCAAGGATGGACTTGCAATCAAGAGGGGAGTATTTTAATACTTTGGTTAACATGACCTTTCATACGGCTACTATACTTCCTTTGTAATTCATCTTTTTGTAACTGTGCGCTAAGCGCTAATTGTAAATGATACATGACCGAGCTTACGGCTTGTGTAACTGTGCGCTAAGCGCTAATTGTAAATGATACATGGGATGACCGAGCTTACGGCTTGTGTAATGCTAGTCATATAGAATTGATGTACATAGAGCTAGATAAACAAGGAAGACTAGTTTTGGGCCCCCATATTGGGTGGCCATACATTGTAAATATGTCTTGTACACATGACATTCCCCTTTGCTAAACTTGATGATGGGATTCTAATCTGTGTTCTTGGATGACTGCCCTGATCCCATTCTCTATTCCTAGTGTCCCCTATCATCCTTCCCTCTCTAGCAACCTTTTCATTGAACACCTGGCCTGGTCACCAAATCCACTCTAACTCTGATGAGGATCTATGCATCTATTCCATCCAGTCCCTTTTCCATTCCTGCCCTATCCGTGAACATTGTCTCTGGTCTTCTTTTCATTGAACACCTGGCCTAGTCTCCAAATCCACTCTAACTCTGATGAGGATCTATGCATCTATTCCATCCAGTCCCTTTTCCATTCCTTCCCTATCCGTGAGTGAACATTGTCTCTGGTCTTCTTTCCTGTGAGCATTGAGTGTGGCACTCTCACTCCACCCCTTGGAGGATCAACCTCCCTTGGAATCGTTGAAATCCTTTCTTGGTGTGTGCCCCACATGGCACCTGACTCACATGACTGGCCATTCCCTTGGGCTTTGTGGAACACCACCAACCAACCTTGTGGAATTCTTCCATGTTGTGTTCCTTTCCTTAGGCCTCATACATGTGCACTTTCCTATACCTTAGACCTGTGCACCTTCATTTGGGACTGAATTAGTGTTTAGCTTTGCTGAGCTTGATGTTGAAACAATGTTGTGTGGTCCCCACACCACCATAAGATCAAGATACATAGGTGATGGTTTCATCCATGCAACGTAGTAAGGGTGGGTGGCACATGGGAAGCAACAATATCTTAGAACCATGCATGATGTAGTAAGGGTGGGTGGCACATGGGTAGCAACAATATCTCAGAACTAGCTTGAAGCTCTCATACCAATGTTATATGCGGAAGCTCTAGGAGTCTTCTTTCAGCCCTAAACACCTTATGGGAACATGTTGATGCAAGATGTAAGTAGATGATAGAGAAGATAGAGAGAGAGATATCTGAGTATTCAGTATATTCATATAGTACAAAAAGGTGTACAATTTATGGCCATAGGCTGCCTTCATGAAAAGGTGTGTAACCTAGTCTATGCCTAAATCTATGACCCAATCTTGGTTGGATTGAATGGTCAAAACAATGAGAAACTAATGCTATTTATAGGCCCTGATATAACCAAGTGAACTGGCTGACTCTGCTGGTTGGCTAGCTCATAGACAAAATCGATCAGATACTGCATATACAGGTCTTATTCCTCATTCGTGTGCTGCCAAAACAGCAACCTATGCTCCAAAACTCAGGTTTTGGTCTGTCTTTATCATGTTTTCTCTTCAAGATTAGCTTGGAAAGCCTTGCACATGTCTTGTACATGACACAACATAATCCTCATCATTAGCAGCAGCCACAACAACACCATCATCTTCATCATACACATGAGGGCATGGGACCTCTGTCGGCTGCCTTTAGATGTTTTTAATTAGGATTAGGGCTGTGGATCAGTACAGCAAGGCTTATGTGCATGGAACATTGGTATTAGAGAATGCAAGCTTAGCCCACTAAGCATCATCCCAAGGAAGGTGCAGAGTTTTGGGATGCAGAGGATGCAGGTGGGTAGTAGATTGTCCCACTCAGCCCAAACATCTGGTTCTGATCTATCTTTACTTTGTTTCCTCTTTTCAAGATTAGCCTAGGACTAAGCCTTACACATGTCTTATACATGACATAGAGGGAGTGGTCCTCCAACAATTAGGCAAAGTTAGAGGAAGCATTCCTTGAGGGTATGTACACATAACCAGTACATCATTATGAAAAGATGCAGAGGAGAAGAGAGCTTGAGCTCTTTTGCAAGCACACACACACACTCACACAAACCCTAGAAGAGAACACACAAGGTGAGGCTCTGAAACTTCTTCTTCTTCTTCACACAACAAAAGAGGTATACAAAGAAGATAAAGTGACTAACACAAATAATAGAGTACATACAAGTGGTCCATAATGTGAACACGCTAAGAGGAGTGGGTAGGTGTGGACTAGTCAGTGTAGTCCAACTATAGAATCTCTCGCAAAGATATGCCAGTGCCAGCTACCAAACCCACCAGTGATGTAAATGTCGAACGGTCATGCAGGTGCCTCGTGAGTGTCAGCACATGTTGAGATTGACATCTCAACACTCCCCTCAAGCTCAACTCCAGCTCATGAGCTCCAAGTATATCTCAAAATCTGTGGAGCTTCTCAGCTCCCAAGGCCTTCATAAAGATGGCAATGACCTGATCCTGTGTGCTAACATAGGCCAAGTCGCCTGCCAAGATTATCTCCCTGATGAAGTGGTAATGTACCGTGCATGGAAAATTGGATTCCTGGCCAACTGTATATTGCTAATATTGTCACAATATATGACAACCTTTCTCTCCACATGCAACCCCAAATCAGCAAAAGTAGCTTGCGTAGCCAAGCTACCTCACAGGCTGATATCTTTAGATGAAAAAATATCCCTTCTTATTAAAATAAATTTTTCGAAAATAGAAATTCAAAAAGAACTTTCCAATGTGCAATTGGAATAAATTGAAATCAGGTAAAAAGGACCTTAGCCTAAGGGTCCAGATTTTTTAAAAAATTTGGATTAAGGTTCCTATGAACCAATAAGATTAATCCAAATGTAGGGAGGAGATAAATTGAAGAATAGAGAAAAACCCTCCCAAAAATGAGTAAATGCTCACATAAGATGAAGAGTGGACTAAGGACCAAAGAAAAGGATTAAAAAACTGAATTTTGACACCTCATGAAGTAGGCACCTTTTTCTCATGAAGTAGGCACCTTTTTCTCATCATTACCTCCAATTTTAAATCAATAAAATGAGATATTTCATCTCTCCTCTCTCCTATTTGAAAACTAGATCCAAAAAGTAAGCTGAATGGTCAAAAATTGACCAAACTGATCTGAAAAATTCTAGAATCAGTTTGCTTGGTTAGAGGCTCACTTTTTCCTATAAATAGAAGCCTCCCCCTTTTGTAAAAGCTTAATGGTGTTTATGCACTGTTACTCTGCTCTTGTCCTGAGCCATCTACATTGAATTTTTTAATAATTCAATTGTTTTTGGCCTAATCCTCACCAAAGTGAATTGGTGGCCACTCTTGCTTCAAACAAGAGTAGAACCCTCAATCTCTCAAGCCAAAGGAGAGCTTACAAACTCTATGTAAGCTAGTTTTCTTACTTGTTTAATTTTAAATCTATGGTTTTCTTGATTTTCATGTTTTACAATTGATTGAACCAAATTCAAATGCTATGCCTTTGAGGAAAAGGCCACCCCCTTCTCTTCTTTACATTCCAGTCTTTCTTAATCCTAGAAAGATTAACTAAAGGATTAATTAAACTCTTTTTATTGTTTACTCTCTTGATTTTAGAAAATGGTGTAGATTACAGTTCTTGGAATCTAATTTGGGTTAATTTCAGTCAAAAATAGAATGTTAAAAATGAGAAATGTTCAGCCATACAAAGGAGGTTATGGCAAAATTTTTTAGAATTTTGTGGAAAAGAAAGTTTATTTTTTTAATGTTATTCCAAAAGAGTAATTCCAACCATTTTGCATCTAAAAGAAATATTCTAATTACTCCATGTACATATTCATCCATGAATATGCATGGATATCACTGATATTAATTATTAAATTTGATTTTATGCATAGAAAGATGCATAAAGGAATTATTTTTATTTCAAAAGTGATATTCTCATTAAATTTGATTTTATGCATAGAAAGATGCATAAAGGAATTATTTTTATTTCAAAAGTGTTATTCTCATTAAATTTGATTTTATGCATAGAAAGATGCATAAAGGAATAATTCTTATTTCAAAAGTTTTATTCTCATTAAATTTGATTTTATGCATAGAAAGATGCATAAAGGAATAATTCTTATTTCAAAAGTTTTATTCTCATTAAATAATAGAGTATATGCATGTCAATCACAACCTTTGCCCCAAAACATTCATTTCCATGGCCTCAATTACTCCCAAGCATGATTTTAGAACTGTTGGCCATTTTAACACTAAAAATGGACTTCCCTATCACTTTCAAGCCCAGGTCATGGACTGCTTCCTCTGTTAGTACACATACTTGGGCCCCTCCATCAAGATATACTTTCCTCTCCTTTCTTGCATGTATCCAGACATCCACTATTGGTAGTATGCTAGACACCCTGCTCAACTGCATTACATTGGCTTAAAGTGTTTTGACTCTCCTGACACTAGCCAGCTTATGCCATTGTCTTCTTATGTTTGAATTTAGTTATAATAGCTGGCCACCATAAGTTATATCTGCCTTCTTATTCTTGACATCTGACAAAAGGCTATAAGGGGGTTCCCCTTTTTCGATTGGAAGTCATCCATTCCAATTTTCCTCCTCCTAGCTCTGACTCTCCCCTGCTTACTAGACTCAAGCTTCCCATGGGTTCCTTCCCTTTCTCTCTTTTCTTTTTTTGCCCTAGTCTCCTTTCCCAGCTCCTTAAAACTCAGATCTTTGCAATCTAGTCCTCTTGTTTGCTAACATATCTACCTCATCTTCCTCCTCTTCTTCTTCAATAGTCTTCAGCATATGCACATTCCCTAAAGGGCCTTATACGGGTACCTGCCCTTGTACTGGCCTTGGAATTCCATTGTTCACCTCCCTATTTCCAACTCCCTTGCTTCCTTTAGGCCTTTGAATCATGGGGTATACACCCCCAGGTTCCCTTCTTGGCTGGGTGTATTGTGGGGCAATATGCCCCCTTTCCCCACAGTTAAAACACTAAAAATTCTCCATCCTATTTCTCAACGGTCTGCCAGCCTGTGGTCTCCTAACCTGATTTTGAATCCCCTACATAGCAAGGTTTAAGTTCCCTATTTTCTTTATAAGCCTATGGATCTCCTGATGCAATCCCTCTTGACCTCTGTCTCCAACCTATGGATCTCCTGATGCAATCCCTCTTGACCTCTGTCTCCAACCTATGCAATCCCTCTTGACCTCTGTCTCCAACCTATGCTGCCCTAGGAACCTCAACACGACGTCCTCTCTCTAAATGTACTTCAACTGGCAATGGCTTTACTATAGGCCCAGCAACACCATGTTCAAACCTAGATGTCAAACCTGTCTCCCTTTCTTTACGTGCCAGCTTCTGTCTCCTCACTCTCTTCTTCCACTGTTATGTTGCCAATCCGACAACAGCCTTCAGAAATCAACCTTATCCTTTATGGTTCCATGCAACAACCCTATAAACCTATCTTTCTTTAGAAAATCAGGGGGTACCTAGTTTTCCCCTAATACCCTTACTATTTTCCTCCAAACTCCCTCAAATATGTTAACAAAAGCAGCAATATCCTCCTCCTCACCTTGGTATAACCTATTGAGCTCCTTCCAAAGCTCCTCTAGACTCTAAGTCCTCCCATACTTCCTCCTTGGTGCACTCTTCAGATAGTCCCAGTTTCCTCTTTGCTCCTTTGTCAGGACATCTTCATACCACTCCCTGGTTTCCCCTTCTAGAAGCAACCCCATCATCCTAGCCTTATACACATCATCATCTCTTTTATTTCATAAGGATGCCAACTCTACCCCTCTCAAGAAAAGAGTCGGATAGCCTCCCCTCTCTCACATTTGAAGACATCATATGTAAAATCACCCATTTGTTCTGAGTTAATCTCTATAAGTGATCCCCAACTTGTAAATCAAAGCTTTAAACAAGAGCACTTTTTGACTAGCCTTGTTTGTTGCCTTAAGCTACAAATAGTGCCATCTATGCCCCTTTCACCTTCATTGTAAGGCTAGCAAAGGTTTCTTCAAGTTGCTTAATTACCAGAAACCAATATTGAGATATGTCCTTTTTAAAAAAGTTCACTTCTTATGTTATCTTCACAATATGATTATAATGCTTCTATTAATATGATATTCTAGATATTTATAGGGAATTTTGTGGTGATTTGGACCTTTGTCGCACCTTTGTTTGGTTGGTTTTTAGTTTGTAAAAATAATTAACACATTCATGTAATATAAGAAATCGCCAATATAATATGATATTTAGCTCATAATACATGATATAACATAACTCATCATGCACACAACACCATGACATATAACCCATAATGCATGAGATGACATGTTGACAATATTTATCAATGCATACAATGCATATGACTCATAATTTATGACACTACTTAAATCATGACATGATAAACAAATATATGGCTCAGAATAGGACCCATTTCTAGATTTAAAAATAATAATTTTGGCGAGGTTCATTTCTTTCATCACACACCTCATGGTTTAAAAGAAGGGAGGGAGGAGGAGAAGGGTTTTGTGGGTTGGTGGGTGGGTGAGTGGGTTGGGGCGGGGGGTGTTTGAGTGGATTTGAGCTCGCCCCCCTACAAGGAAAGGCACGAACACCTCAATCGATAGGCTAATCTCTCACCTCTAATTTGTCGTTTCTTTGAGAGAAAGTGTGGCCACACTTTCATGTGGTTCTTACATGACACAACACAACTCATCACACACACAATAACATGACATATGTATATATATATACCTAGATGAATCCAGGAACATGCCCAAATTCACCTTTTAGGAATGTGCATGTTATATACTCATGGTAGTTTTTGTTGTTTTTCGAGTCGGGGTCAGAGACGAGCATGCTCCTCTCTGAGACTCGAGTAGAGAAACGATTTTGTCATTATTAGTCGTGAGGACGCTTTCGCTACTTCCTTAAGGCATGACCTCAGAAGGCCCAAAAATTGGGCACGACAGCGACGACGACCAGGAACTCCCTAAGGAGCCCAAGTACTGTGGGACTTGCCATTAGGCTCACCCACTAAAAACTCTGCAAACCCGACGAGTTTCCAGAGAGGAATTGCTCTACCCACAATGGGTGTCAGCTTGAAAACTATCAACTCCATTATGCATAGTATGGACTATCAACTATACATGGTATGGACTAGATACTACAACATCCCCACTAATGTCATAAGTGCCCAATAGTGGGTGTAGAGCTTTGTATCAAGATATGCTCTCACACACGCACTCCACACACACACATAAGAGCATATATTCACACAAAGCCCTTCGTACTGAGTTTCTGTCAAACCTCTGGGCAGACTCAGCCATAATGAAGCCTAGCACTAAGGGAAGTAGCAAATAGAAAGAATTAGTATAGCCTAAAAGTAGTTGATAGAGCAAATGCACCGCTAAAGATAGAAAGAATAAGCACAATATCAACTGGCCGCAACTCGGATGAAAACTTCACAATGTGAAAATCCACATGTCCGCTAATACAGCTGAATTATATACCTAGATGAATCCAGGAACATGCCCAAATTCACCTTTTAGGAACGTGCATGTTATATACTCATGGTAGTCAACCCATAAGACTATATAACTATCAACTCCATTATGCATAGTATGGACTAGATATTACAACATCCCCACTAACGTCATCAGTGTCCAATAGTGACATATGACCCATAATGCATGAGATGACATGTTGACAAGATTTATCAATATATATAATGCATATGACTCATAACTCGTGACGTATAACTCAAAGCCTGACATGATAACAAACAAATGGCTCTTCTCCCAAAATGCACCACAAGAAGTACCCATTCCTAGATTTACTTTTTTTTTTTGTGGGTGAGAGGTTTGTTTCTTTCATCACACACCTCATGGTTTAAAAGAAGGGAGGGAGGAGGAGAGGGGGTTTGTGGGTGGGTGGGTTTTTTTACAGCTCAATGCTGGGGCTACTCTCTCACCCTAATTTATTGTTTCTTTGAGAGAAAGTGTGCCCACACTTTCATTTGGTTCTGAACATAAGAACACATCACTCCAATACCTTTTGAAAAGACACAAACATTCAGTGACTTGAACAAATGTTGCCTGGAGCGAGCAAAGTTATTAATGAAGGGGAGGTAGTTGTGCAAGTTTGGGAGGCCGTTGTCGCTCACCGTATGTATGGAAAGAGAGAGATTTCAGGCGCTTGCATTTGTCATACAGGAGTGAGATCAAGCCACCTGAGTGAGACCAAGTCACCCACCCGAGTGAGGCCAAGCCACTAGTAGAGGGCATTTTTTAGAGTGATTGCCACCAGGACATGTGTGAATAAGACAAAGTGAGCCAGCTGAAATGTATTTATTCTAAGGCATGGATGAAGGGGGTTCAATAAAATGCAAAGAATAGAGTCATAAAATAATATTTATGAGAGAGAGGAATACTTTCTCCGATTCGGTTTTCAGTTGGTGGCAGCATCAGATGGCTATGGCGACGACAACCCACGTGCAGGCGGCTAACAGTAGCATAACGAAGGCATCCTTTGCCTTCCCTCGACGATCATGTGCGGCGGCGGCTGTTGAGAACAGCCTCTCCTTTGGAGCCCCCCACCGCTTCCCAGCAGCAGGCCTCAAATCCTCCTCCTGTCGCCAAAAACGAGCGACCAACTCCACGTCGTCCTTCGCCGCCGCCGCCGCTGCTGCTGCTATTGTATGTATTATTACTATCCTGCTCTTCTTTTGTTCTGTATATGCTCCTCTCATTGTCTCGTCCCTCAAGGTTATGCTCTCTCTCTCTCTCTCTCTCTCTTACACACACACACACACAATCCTCTCTCTCTCTCTCTCTCTCTCTCTCTCTCTCTCTCTCTCTCTCTCTCTCTCTCTCTTACACACACACACACACACAATCCTCTCTCTCTCTCTCTCAGATTTTTTTTAAAAAACAGATTCCTCAAGGTCTCTCCCTCTTTCTCGAGCTTGCCACGCTTCCCACCACCTAGTCCACCTCGTCCACGGTCGCTTCATCACCCGTGGATTAGAGCCATCATCACCCGTGGATTAGAGCCATCATCACCCGCCATAGGAGACGACTACCCCGCCACTTTAGTCTCTCTATCTTACAGCACCCCATGAGACAGATACTGAGATGAGCAGATTGCACCAGTCTTATGCTAGTTGTAGATATTATACTATTTTGTTGAACCTCAGTAGGAGTATTTTCCTTTCATAGCTGTTTAGCACTTTTTCAGTCCTTTTTGTCTTACTTTTGAAGATACACCATCAACTGTGTACTATGTTTTGGTCTCATAGGCCACTTTGGCCTTTCGCAGACGTTAATATATCTTTCTTTCTCTCTCTCTCTCTCTCTCTCTCTCTCTCTCTCACACACACACACACACACACACACACACACACACACCATCCTCTATCTCTTTGTCTCTCTCACTCTCTAACACACACATAGCACACACAATCCTCCCCCCTCCCTCTCTCTCTCTCTCAATCTCTCACACACACACACACACACACACTCTCTCTCTCTCTCACACACTCTCTCTCCGCTCTCTCTCTCTCTCTCTCTCTCTCTCTCTCTCACACACACACACACACACAAAATCCTAGCTTCATTGTACATACTTTTTTAGGAGATTCATCGCATTGAGCACCAAACTCTACATAGTAGATTTTTCTTTAAAAAAATAGTCTCCAGTTTGTCAAGAAGAGACACCTTTTCCAATTTTATCTTCCAAGATAGGTGTAGCATGGTATTCCTCTAAAAAACTCAAGTGATGTGCCTGTTTTATTGTCATGTTGCAACTTGTTGTCAGACTTGTACATGCCAGTCAACTTTTTGATGAAACTTGGCCATGACTAGAGACAATAGTAGTAGGCGTACACACCCCACATATCTGTGGAGTGTATGAAGAGGAAAAACCAATGCCCTTTTTACATGTCAAAAAAAGAGGTGTCCATTGATGTTCGTGAATCACCCCTAAAACTAATTGCAAAAACCAATGAGATTCTATAGTATTTTGTCTTAGCTTGAAATAATACCTTGAGGCGGCATTCTCAAGCTCCATGTTGATTGTGATATATAAAGGAGTTGGAAATACATAGTGTTATATATAATTTGATGGTGTTTTTTCATCCCATTAACTTGAAGCCTTCTCTTGCTCCTCACTTGGGCTTACATCTCTTTTTCTTAAAGTTCCCTAGATAAACCTCCATGTTTCTAAGCTAGATTTTGACTTTGATTACCTCAAACTTTTCTACATTGATTGCAATGGCCATTTTGCATACTATTTAACTTTTTTAAGGCAAACCTAGACTTATAGTATCAATCTCAATCTTACATTATATCATACATTTCTTGGTTGATGAGTTTCTTAGATTATAATAGTAAATATATTTGTTTATGTTTTTTAATCATTGTAATGTTGTCGATTATCAATATATAAGTTTAAGAATAACAATATTAAATAGCATGCAATGTTTAAGAATGACAATATCATTGTAATGTTGTTGATTATCAATAGATAAGTTTAAGAATGACAATATAAAATAGCATGCAACATTTTCCATCAATTTTGATTTATTTTAAAAGATCTCACAAGAAATATTTCCATAAAATTATTATTTTTATCTATAACATGCTAGGGAGAAAGTCCATTGGTTGGCAACATTGCTCCTAATTTTGAGGCAGAAGCTGTCTTGGATCAAGAATTTGTAAAGGTAATTATGCCTTCATTTTGAACATTGAGGTAATTATGCCTTTATTTTGAACATTATAAGGCGATTTAAAACATTTTAAGTTATGGCATTGAGTGCTTAGATGAATCATGAGTTGATTACAATTAGTTTTATGCAAGAGGTCTTTTTAATAACTAATTAAGCTAGCTATGGAGGATCATAAAGTCTTGATTGCTCTAGCATAATCAAAGACTTCTAATTAATCATGAAGGAAGCTTACTAGATAGTGCTAGAATTTAAAGAGTAAAGAGCTTAGATGCAAAAAAGGATAAAATGCTTACACACCTTTGCATTGATATGAGAGCCATTGAATAGGCTTAAGTACAATCTTGATTAGTTAATGCAATCCGATTAAGCTCTAATGTTCCACGATTCTCTCTTCCTTGATTCTCTCCACCTCCCCTACATTCTTTGTATCCCTAAATCATCTCCATCAATTTCCTTTTATTACTCCACTACGTAGATTCTCTAGAAAACATGCCTACTAAGAGGTAATATTATTATTTATGGTTACTTATGGTAACCTTCACCTAAGGCTTAAAACATTTTAGGAGATGGATAATATTTGCATATGGATGATAATATTTCTAACACTTTTTATAACCTACTCTTAATCATAATTTTATACATATTTGGATATGGATGATAATATTTCCAACACTTTTTATAACCTACTCTTAATCATAATTTATACATATTTATTCTATAAGATTTGAAATGTTTAAGAATTTTTAATATAATTTTATCATTTTAGAAAAAATGTAAGTGTCCTTGCAATTCAAAATGTTAAATTGAGCCACTCTAAATGTCCTCTTTTACATAATTTTGAAGGTGCATTGCAAAACACATGCACAAAAACTAATGTTGGAGAGACTTTTACTATGTTGCTCTTAGTTTTCTTTTAAGCTCTTTTTAGTTTTTGCTCTTCCCATCTCTCTTTGAGTTGCCGCTTATGCTGTGGTATCAAAAGCATCACTTTGCAACAATACAAGTATCTCTTGTTAAGGACTACCATCCACATTGTAAAAGCCATGATTCACGAATTTATACCTTAATGTCTTGCTTAGCTCAAACACATCGTATAGTCATCAAAATCATGTGCCCACTCACTTCTTGCAATTCTTGTAAAAAAGGATCATGAGATCTCAACAAGTTTAATTCAAAAGGGTTTATAAAATAGTGAAACCCATAAAAAATTATAAGCATTGAAATTTCAAGACTCATGCACAAAGGGATCTAAAAGATTTTAGTTGTAGATAAAGAGAATAAAGCTCGTTAAATGAAATGCATGGGCCATTTTACATGCTACCCTCTAATGAATAATCCAACATAAAAATTGTTATACATTAAATATCCATTAGGTATATAAAAAAGGAGTTCAAGTGGAGCCATTCAAATCCACCCTATTTGTGTTCTTGGGAGGTTCACTTAAGTATATCACGTGAGTTAACTAGAAGGGGTTTTTTAATTTTATATTTTCAAGATAAATTTATAAAAATGTACTTACATAAGGGGTTTTTTCTCAATGAATTTTGAGAATAATTTGTAAGTTAGTATAGAAAAAGAGGTTATTTTGAATACTAAAACAATAGATAAGGGATTTTTATAATGCTCCTTGAACGCACGTGATATTTAGGTTTTCTATAAAGTGAACCCCCTAAGCTTGAGTTCCATGCAAAGCCACATAAATATTAAAGCATCATTTGCACACGCACAAATTTGGTTACCCTTATAAGTCACAAAAGGAGGGTCTTGATCAACTCGCTAATATAGGAGGGGAGTAGGAGGCATAAGAAGATGATACACTTTGAGCAATTAAGATAAATCGTAGCATGGGAAACGAGGGGGGCATATGAGGACATATATTACATGGCAATGTCAATCTTATTAAAATAGTGTTCAATCTAGTTTAGTTACAGATTAGATATTGCTTAAAAAGAGGAATAATGCATCATTTCATGCACACGTGCTAGTCACTTACCCATAGTCTTTTGGAGAAATGATGGTAAAAGATTACAACTGTAGGAGGGTAGGAGAGCCTAAGATCTCTAGTTGTTTTTTTAATGAAGTAAACTCTCTCTCTCTCTCTCTCTCACACACACACACACACACACACACACAAAGGAAGGTACAAAAGTTTTCAAAACTTTTCTCTTATTTTTGAGTACATAAAGCTATTTGGAATGTGTAGTGATTTTCCAAGAATGCATTGTTTCAGTTCTAGTTGCCCCCTTGCAAGAGGCACTTTCTAGTTGCATGCCCTAAGGTTTCGCCCTTAGGGCAGCCGAAGAGCTAAGCGCAGGGCCAAAAAAACACACAATTTTTTTTTTAAAATTATTCATCGTCATTGCTCTCTCTCTCTCTCTCTCTCTCTCTCTCTCTCTCTCTCTCTCGGGCCACAGCCCAAACTCAGGCTCTTGTTTAGCATGCCTATTTATAGGCTTCCCAGAACCCTCTAGATCTCGAACAGTCCAGAAGCCTCCAACTCCGTCCATGTGTCATCTTCACGATTTTTTTAAAAATAAAGGTTGATTAACCTTTTGCCCAAGGTCTTCCCATCACTTTCCCCCTTCCAAACTAATTAATTAATGCCCAAACAATATTGGGTAGCCATATAATATTTGCATGCAACGTGCTTTGAAAGGCAAAACGTTTGTAGGAGCACATTTTATAAAAGACTTTTTGCCTAAGGGTTGGTGGCTCTCATTCCCACCTTTACCTTGCTAACATGCTACATCTTTGAAAACATGCTTTCTTTTGGTTGCTCATGCTTTGGTCTTTCTTGCTCCTCTAGTGTATCAAGGTGATCATCCACTTGGATGGAATTCATGAGCTTAGTGTTTCCCTTTAATCTGCTTTTTTTTTCTTCACTTGGTCTCAAGGTGATCATCCACTTGGATGAAATTCATGAGCTTAATGATTAAAGTTTTTTCACTTGGTCCTCTCAAGGTAATCATCCACTTGGATGGAATTCATGAGCTTAATGTTTCCCTTTAATCTGGGTATCAAGGCATGATATGGGCATGCTTTCTTTTGCTTCCACTAATCAATGGGTTGGTAGAATATTGGATTTACAAGGCACCAAAGAGGATATCTGATGATGATGTGCTTGTTGATTAGCAAAGGCCTGTTGATTAGCAAAGGCCTTGGTATATTGTTTGAGGTCATATGATAACTTGGTTTTGTGTTGGTTTTTCTACTCACAGATCAAGCTTTCAGATTACATCGGGAAGAGCTATGTCATTCTTTTTTTCTATCCCTTGGACTTCACGTTTGTCTGTCCGACAGGTGCGTTTCCTACCTTTAGTTTTGCTTCAACGATACATGCTTTTCATAATCTTTACCACTAATGAATGTTTTCTTTGGTAGCTTTTCATGTTCACGAACCCTTCAGTGCTACCCAGAATGTCTGTTCATAATTTCTTCCACTGTTACTGTGGTTGTTTAAGGTGCTTATGCCTCTTCTTTGATTGCATCAGAGATAACAGCTTTTAGTGATCGTTATTCAGAGTTTGAGAGACTGAACACCACCATCATTGGCATATCCACAGACAGTGTTGTAAGCCTCCTCCAATCATTTCTCTTATTTTGGTCTGTTGTTTAAAGTTTGACATACGCATACCCTGAATCCCCATGCCCATGCCCATGCCCATACCCATATCAATAATGTTACCCGAAATCTTAACATCCCCCAACCCAATCTTTGCATAGTTATCGTCTGTGTAGAGTTGGACATACATGCATACTCTAAACCCTAAAACCCCATATACCTAAACCGCATTGCCCATACCCCCCCACACATGCACACCAATCCCCTCTCCCACCAGCACCCACTCACCCACCCACCCACTCACCCACCCACCTGGCACCCACCCTATAGAACACTTGTGCCTAGGTAGGGTTTTCAAAGATAGAAAGAAGAGTGCGACGGAATCACACACGCCACACACAAGAGTCCTAAACTATTGTCTTTATTATGTACAAGAAAGGGACGATTACAACCGAATTCTCTATACAAGAGATATGGCTGAGCGGATGTAGTATGCAATAGATTGATTGTCGTAATGTGCAACAAAGCCTAAAGCAATCATAACAAAATGCATGCCTCTTTTAAGTCATCAAAGGTTATTAAACCTTATAACCTTTAAAATTCTTTTTGTCCCCTTTCACACTTGTACTGGCCACACCTATGAATTTCCTTTTCATATCCAACTAATGCCTGTTCACACTGTCCATCCTGTGCCTGTGCCCATGCCCATGCCCACCTACTTGTTGTCTAGAGGGAAAAACTCAGGGTCTTTATATACCCCCCTCTTGAAAAATAGCAAGCGTCCTCGATTGCACTCAATAACACAGTAAGGCATCCAATTGAGTGAAGAAAGATTCCCCATATGACCAAAGCAATGCCCCTCCAGTGTATCGGGGTGAGGAAACAATCATCCTGAACAATAAGGCCATACCGTCACATCAAAGTGACAAACAACTCTTGCTTGTTCCTTCAGAACCTACAGCAAAAGTCTAAAACCAAGTGGAAACACGTTACTTGTGTTAGCCAAAAACAAAACCATGCATCATTCTACATATGACAAACATATGCATGACACATATATGCATTCACAAACAATATGCTCCTCAAGATGCTCTACCTACTCCAAAATAACAATCTTAAGGGTTGCTCGCAAGCCTTACATCCATGTATATCCCGCAGGACCCACGACTGATGGTACAATATGAAAGCACTCAATGCATCTAAACTATACATCCACTAAGTACTTTCCACATATGTCCCTCTTGATGCTTTACCCACTCTGCTCATGGCCATCCCATAGGAGCCACACTCAGTGATGCATCCATGAACATAATAAAGTACTTGATGTATCATACCAACATACATGCATCTCATCTTGACACATCCAGAGTATTACCCATGTATTCCCAAGGGTACCAAGATCCAATGGCACCAAAATACCATAATACCTCAGAAAGTGTATAAATACATGCACAAATAGAGTTCAATCCATATATCCATGAACCAAACCAACTCTAGGACTGCTCGCAAGACTTATGCCCTTCATAGAGTCTCGAAGTGTTAACTTAGGTTGCTGCAGACTTTGAGCTAAACCAAACCATGCCATTCCAAAGGAAACCAACTCCAGAAATAGCATCATCTCATGTGACTAGTACACAATATCATAGAAGTCCCATAAGTAGATGTGTTGTCAGCCTCACTATCTCGGGTGAATACAAAGATGTCACCAAGCGACTTCTAGATGAAAAAGTGAGCCTGTCTATAATAAGGGAGCGGAGGTGCTTGAGCATCAGGCAATGCTCCAGACCCATTCTCTGCTGAACTTGAATGAACCGTCGCAAGAGTCGGCTCCAACTCAAAGGCATCAAGATAAAGTTGAAATTCCTAAGGTGAATCTGCCAAGTCACCCTCCTCCATCCACTTCGTATCCATCGGTGAATAGTTCTTTAAACTTCACAAGATAGCGACGGGAAACTTTACCTCGTACCTTTCTTTCCGTATGTGCCAGTATCTGCTCGAGAATAAGAACCTCATCAAGTTCCTCGGCTTCCAACTGAGCCTTATCTGATACATCCACAGGCACCCAAAACCTGCTTGCACTCCACCCAAGTGGTAAGCACAAGTCCCAAAGAAGCATAGTAGATCACCACTGCTAAACATAGAAAGAAGCTGCCTTCCTAACCCCATGAAGCCTCCGTGAAGATACCACTGGTGATAAAATGTCGCAAGCCATAGCCTTTAACCCATGTTTTGCACCATAACACTTCAACTGCTTCTTGTTCCTGGTTGACTATTCCCTGTCCTTGGTGTCTTTTCTCCTGAGCCTCATCTTTAGCTTTTGCTCTTCACCTCATATAGGCAAAGACTCATAATCTTGCACCGTCTCCAGTACTTCCTTTTCACTTTCCTCATGTAGAAGCTTTTGATGTGTCAACCACGGGCTCGCCTCCTTGAGAAAGTTGACGATATCCCGGCGATGGAACCATGAAACCGGCCTTCAGAGATCTGACGGGTGGTGAAACAAACACTCGCACCTTAAACACTTCATCACCCATGGGAACCTGGAAAAAGAAACAAACAGGGAGAGCTAGAGTGCTCCTGCAAATCTACAAGGACACCGATTGGCCCCAAAACGCAGTGGCGCCCCTTGCGGTATTTCTTTACTTGATCAAAATTTGAGTACAAAGTACAACTTGTAGAATCCTCTACCAATCGGATCCCTCGAAGCTTTCACCCAGGACTTCCAAATAAGAACTCCTGTGAGTCGTTATTACAACAAAGCATTCCATAGAGAAGGCACACCTGTACAACACCTCCCTGCGTGAAAAGGTCTTCTCCATCTCAACCATGGATCCCACAAACCCTTTCCCAAACAGAAGAAGAGCTGTACCAAACCACATGTCCTTCCTATAGTCACAGCTTGCATGTAACCTCGAGAAAAACTAGAACCTGTCCACATGAATCCAAAGACATGCTTTCTACATGAAATCAAAGACCTGTATCCGATAAACCAAAGACCTGTATCCATAAACCATAGGCCTGTATCCTCGATACCAAAGTCCTGTTTCTTCTCGAAAAACCAATGTCATATTTCCATGATAGATAAACCACATATAAATATGCACCATCCAATCACGGTGCCAAAAACCTAGAGAGAGAAAGATAGAGGATGTGTCAAGCAATCCCTGAATACACATAAGTCCCAGATGAAGAGCAACACGCATCTCTTCCAAGAACATCATCCTATGCATATGTAGCTTGATCCTCTGCATCCTAATCTCGTAAACAAAACCTGCTTGCAAAGAGAGAGAGAGAGAGAGAGAGAGAGAGAGAGAGAGAGAGAGAGAGAGAGAGAGAGAGAGAGAAACCCCTTGGCTGTTAGCCTCTCGGCGCCTCCTTCAGCCCAAGACAAAGATAGTCAAGCGTGCTGTTCAGCCCTTGCGCCTCTGTGGCCGTCTGCAGTCCTTCTGGTAGCCCGACTAGCTGTAGAGAGTCTCCCGCCTTGCGCCCGTTGCTAGCGCCATACGTGCAACCACCTGTCATAGAGAGCCTCCACCTGATACCCGCCTGGTTGCCCTGACTGCCACCCGGCGTCCGTTAGTTGACTGTAGCCCGCCTGCCTGCCTATAGCCCATGTGCGCAGCACCCTGTACCCGTGTGTGCAGCAGCCGGCTGGCCTCCTTGTGTGCAGCAGCCGGCTGGCCTCCTTGTGTGCAGCAGCCGCCTGGCCCATGTGTGCAGTAGCTGCCTAGCCGCTCTGTGTGCAGCAGCCTGCAGCCCATGCGCAGCAGCAGCACCCTGTAGCCTATGGGCAGCAGCAGCCGCCCTGGTCACCCTTGTGCGCAGCAGCCTGTAGCCCATGCGCACAGCAGCCGCCCTGTTCTTCCACACATGCAGCCTCCACACGGCGACCTGCTCAAGGGGATGCGCCCCCTGTCACACCATATTCCATGCGCCACCCTTCACCTATTTAAAGAGGCGATTTGCTTTTCAAAAACGCCAAAAGCAATCATAACAAAACGCATGCCTCCAATAATTATTTTTAAGTCATCAAAGGTTACTAAACCTTATAACCTTTAAAATCCTTTTTGTCCCCTTTCACACTTGGGTTGGCCACACTTATGAATTTCCTTTTCATATCCCACTGATGCCTGTTCACACTGTCCATCCCGTGCCGGTGCCCGTGCCTACTTGCTTGTTGTCCAAAGGGAAAAACTCAGGGTCGTAACATGGTCCAATTGAAAGTGAAAAGTACAATATGGCAAGATCAACGCCCCAATCTCTCTCAACCATACATATGTAGCAACATTCAGTGCAAACCAATGGTGTAGTAATAGTCCAAGTTGTATACCACTGTGAACCATACATAACCACAACATTCAATGTGGCTAGTACACATATATCATAGAAGTCCCATAAGCAGATGTACTGTCAGCTGTCAGTACCTTCGGGTGAGACAAAAGTTGCACCAAGCGACCTCTAGATGACATCCAAGCCTGTTTGTATCAAGGGAGTGGAGGTGCTACCCCCATCTTGAGCATCAAGCAATGCTCCAGACCTATGCTCTACTGAACCTGAATGAGCCGTAGCAAGAGTCGGCTTCAACTCAAAGGCATCAAGATAAAGCTGTAATACCTGAGGTGAATCTGCTAAGTCACCCTCCTCAATCCACTTCGCATCCATCGGTGAATAGTTCTTGAACTTCACAAGATAGCGACGGGAAACTTTACGGTTTACCTCGTACCTTTCTTTCCTTGTGTGGCAGTATTTGCGCGGGAATAAGAACCTCATCAAGCTCCACTTCCAGATGAGCCTCATCTGATACATCCCTTTGGAAAGGTCTAAGTAGACTCACATGAAATGCATTGTGAATCCTCCAGTGATCTGGTAGCTTCAAACGATTGTGATGGTTTTGTACCTTCTTTTGCTTTTGTTTAGTTCTTTGGAGTTCCAACTTAACTCTCCTATAAGCTTCATCCATGTTCTCCACATACTGGTCAGCCTGAAAGATCTTTCTTATCCTTTGTGTGCAAAATGGGTGGTACCTTCTTTCCTCCTTCCTCAATCTCAAAAGGCGCCTTGCTTGTCAGGGTATGGATGGTGTTGTTATAAGCGAACTCCACCAAAGGAAGATACTTTTCCCATTGTTGCTTGTGCTCTGACACATAGCACTTGAGAAGATCTAACATTGTGGAATTAGTCTCTTTCGATTGCCCATCTGTCTATGGATGAAATGATGATGAAAACTTGAGAGTTGTACCCATGTTGTCAAATGACCCTCTCCAAAATAAACTCGTAATCCGTGGATCACGGTCACTGATGATAGACGAAGGCATGCCATGATACTTGAAGATGTTCGCCATGAACAACTTCACCATGTGATCAACTTTGATCTTCTTACGCACGGGAATGAAATGAGCCTGCTTACTGAACCTACATATGATAGTCCAAATGCCATCATTCCCCGTTTGTGTCCTTGAAAGATCAAATGGTCTATCTGGAATAGGTAAAGGCTGAAGTAACCTTGGTGTCTTTTGACGGTCAGACTTTACCTTCTAACATACGATGCATTGCCTAACAAAAGCATCAACGCCCCTTCTCAAGGTTGGCCAATAAAAGAAAGCCTCAACTGCCTTTACCATGGCCTCAATGCCCCTATGTCCTGCATACGTTGGAGCATGAGTTTCAATCATAACCTTGAGCCGTAACTGCCTAGTAACACATAGTCCACCATGCATCAACAAGAAGCCATCCTTAAGAGTATAATGAACATGCTGCTGACCCTTAGACATCTGATCATAGACCCTGCCAAAATCCTCATCCTGCGCATACTGCTCTTTCATCTCATCAAGCTCATGATGATAAGCAAGTGAAATTGCTGAGACCTGTGGCTTGTGTGACAAAGCATCTGCCACAACATTCTCTTTTTTGCCTTCCACATGTACGATCTGGGAGTGGAACATAGACAAAAAGTTGGCCCATCTCATATGCTTCTTAGAAAGCGTAGTTTGCATGAGGAAATAACGCAAGGTCTGATGATTTGTCTGCACAGTGAAATCAATCCGAAGAAAATAGTGTTTCCATGTAGAAAGAGCATGAATTACAGCCAACATCTCTTTCTCATAGACCTATAAATGCTTCTCGGCATTCTATAATATATGACTCTCGTAGGCTATCACATGTCCTTCTTGCATGAGAATTGCCCCGATGTTGTTCCCACATGGATCACACTGGATAACAAAAGCCTTTCGGAGATGTGGTAAGACCAATATAAAGGCTGCAATTTCTCGATCAACCCATCAAAACACAGTTCCCTTCTTTGTTAAAGCATGAAGGGGCGAAGCAATCTCAATAAAATACCGTATGTACCATCTATAATAGGAACACAATCCCAAAAAGCTGCGTACATCATGCACGGTCCTCGAAGCTGGCCAATTGAGAATTGCTTCTACTTTCGAAGGATCCATACAGACTCCATCTTTAGACACAATGTGTCCCAAGAAGTGTATTTCTTCCAAGAAGAACTCACTCTTCTTGCCATTTATGACCAACCTATGCTTTCGGAGTTCTTCAAACACTGTGGCCAAATGCTCCCTAAGCTCCTCTGAGCGTGAATGCAGAATCATGTCATCAAAGAATGTTTCCACAAATGCTCGATGAGGCCGGAAAATCATGTCCATCATCCTGTTAAAGGTGGCAAGAGCATTTGTCAGGCCAAAGGGCATGACTAAGAACTCATATAGCCCAAAGGTGGTCCGAAATGCTGTCTTATGTACATCCTCCGGTCTAATGCGTATCTGATCATACCTGCTGTTCAAGTCTATACGACTAAAGACTGTGGAGAGCCCTAAAAGACTGTGGAGAGCCCTATAAGCGGTCCAAAATGTAATCGATTCTCTAAATAGGGAATTGATTCTTGATGGTGTTCTTCTTTAGCGCCCTGTAATCTATGCACAAGCGCCAAGAACCATCTTTCTTTTGCACTAAGAGCACAAGCGAGCAAAAGGGTGATGAGCTTGGTCGAATCAACCCGTTTTTCAACAACTCTTGTACTTGGCTCATAATTTCCTCTTCTTGGGCTGCACTAACACGGTACGGCGGTCTATTTGGTGGGGTACTCCCCGGAATAAGATCAATAGCATGATCTTCTGGCCTTTCCGACCCTCTCACATACAACGAGAAATATGCATTGGCTACATGAAAGCCAATAGTGACAAGATATTCAGAAATCTTGTTAGACCATGCTCTTGGTGCTTGTTTTAAGCCATGCAAGGCTTTCTTCAACCTACAAACATGCTTGGGGTGACACACATCCTCATAACCAGGTGGCTGCAACATATACACCTCTTCTTGCAAATCCCCATGCAAGAATGCATTCTTTACATCCATCTAATGTAAAGACCATTGCTTTGACGCAGCCACTGCTATCACTGTTAGACATCATCCCCTACTTGCTGGCTTCCTATTTGGTGTCCTATTTTAGCCTCTAGGGCTGACCATGTTAGTCAGAGGGGCTGGTCACCCCTCACTCATATTTTACCCATATTTATGCCCCATTTTATGGTCTTGGGATTTTCCCCAGTCGTGGAGGTATTTATCCCTAGTCGGCTGCCTTCATGTAGAGGTATATATAGCCGGCATGCCTCTCTCATATTTTCACTGCTTGCATTGCTTGCCTAGCTTGTCTAGCTGCAGTCCCTCACTTACGAGGTTCTCCCCTCTTGCTTGGGACATGTATTCCTTTTGATGATGATATTGAGAGCAGGTTCTCACCTGTGTTTCCTCTCCATCTCTCTCTCTCTCTCTCTCTCTCTCTCTCTCCCCCTCCTGTGTTTCCACTTAACCTACTTCCGCTGCACATTCTATCATGGTATCAGAGTGCCGGTGATTTTCAGCGTTGGATGCTCCCTCCTATACCTCTTCATATCTGCGTTTTTTCCACCCCTGGACAGACCTGCGTTTTTGCATTTTCAGCAAGGGCAGCAGCACAAAGATTGCTGCGTTTTTCTTCAGGTGGCTGTCTACAGCAGTTTTCAGCAGTTCTCAGCATTCATACCCCCCTTGTAGTGCTGGTCGCCTGTTTTGTACAGGCCAACAGCAGCATATTTGCTGCGTTTTTTTCTTCTACAGGTTTCTGATGCTGATTTGCTGATCTGAGGCTTGGGTGTACCTATTTCTTCAGCGTTTCCATATTCAGCCCCTTATACCTCCGAGTTTTCAGATTTGCAGCCATGGTTGCTGCGTTTTTTCTGAACCGATCTTGCTGGTAGCTCTACCTTCAACTGGGCTTCATCTGTTGGGCCCGAAGGTACCTTCTCTTCAGCGTTTTTTCCTCACAGGAGGTGTGGACACTGGTTGGCCTGAATTTTCAGGTTTGTAGCCCTTGTGTGGCTGCGTTTTCTTCTCCAGTGGACACAGATCACTTGCAGAGGGGGTTTCTTGATTGGATTGTGGCTTTGGAGGCAGTTTGGTACTTGAGGAGGATTCTGAATTTCTGATTTCAGTCAGCGTTTTGCTGATTTTGGAGCATCTATACCTGTGTTTTGTTCCTGGCCTACACGGTTTCCCGGTTTCTACATGTTCCTTGCCTTCTGTTGGCGGTGGAGTGTTATTTTTGCTGGATAGCAATGTTTTGGCTGCGTTTTGCTTCCCACAAGAGTTTTCTACACTCAGAGGGGGCCTTTCTCCAGCTACTTCACTTGAGGATCAGTTTCCGGAGCTGTGCTGTACCTGTGGAGACATTCTTCTTTGATAGAAGTTTACAGTTATTTGGAGGAGAGCAGTGATCTTTTCAGAGATCCTGAGCAGAGTTTATTTTGTCCGAGCTTGTGTTCTTTGCAGTATTTGCAGAACAAGGAGGGTGTTTTGCCCTTTTTGCGGTGTGATCCTTTCACATGGATCTTTTATATGTTGCTGATTATTGGGATCTGGTTCTACTTCTGGAACAGTCTTCTGCTATCTGTGATGCTTTTGAGGACTTTGTTGCCACTGCAGTTTATATTCGTGCTTCCCTTCCTCATTGTGAGGGGTCTACCTCTGCCTCTCTTTGTGATGCTTCTGAGGATGCCCCTCCCCCTGCCAGTTCTGTTGGCTTGTTGTTTTGGAGGATGGTTTTTTTGGACCCGATGGGATGCTTTGGATCTGTGGTTGCTAACCGTGCCTGGGGCACAGTGGTACTTTCAGAGTTTTTTGGATTTGGATCAGAATCAGGTTGGGCTTGTACCTGTCCGACGATATCATTTTTCAGAGGGGGATGTGGAGTCCTTTCATCTTGCGATGCCCATCTCAGTGGCGTGTACTTATGTATAGCATTGGGCAACTCATGTTATGGAGTTTGAGCAGATGGACCCCATATCTTCTACAGAGTCTTTACATCTTGCGATGCCGACCTTTTCAGAGGATGCTCTTATACAGCATTTGGCTACTCTTGGTACAGAGTTGGAGCAGATTGACTCTATTTCTTTTGAGGGTTCCAGTGAGGAGCAGTTTGCTTCTCCCAGGATTGGTTATATACAGGATCTGTTCTTGGTTGGTTTTGAGGTTTTTCATACCTTCTCCAGGCTGGATACACGACATTCGACTTCGGGGAGTGTTCTTACACTTGGGTTTGGAACCATTATTTGGAGCAGCACGTCGCAACCTATATGGTTGTTTTCTTCCAGAGGAACGGTGTACCTGGCAGCTTGTTCTGTTGCTTTTGTAGCTGAGTTGCTGAGGAGATTGCTTGTGGAGCTTTCTTGGTACATGTTTCTGCAGTCTTTCATCTTTGATCGAGGACGGCTTCTCTGGCTTCTTGGAGTTTGCTTAGCATTCGGTGCTGAGAGGGGGTGTTAGACATCATCCCCTACTTGCTGGCTTCCTATTTGGTGTCCTATTTTAGCCTCTAGGGCTGACCATGTTAGTCAGAGGGGCTGGTCACCCCTCACTCATATTTTACCCATATTTATTCCCCATTTTATGGTCTTGGGATTTGCCCCAGTTGTGGAGGTACTGCCCCGAAAAACTGCTCCTGGGCTTGAAGTAGATCTCCTCGTGTCCGTATCTCCTCCCCAAACTGAGTCACTCCAACCGTGGAGTCGGACTCCATCCAACAATCCCCCTCCTGTGTACAAGAGTCCATGATCCTTCGCATGCCGCAGAAACCACAGGAAACGCAATCCTGCCTCCGAAAGAGACATCTGCAAACCATGAGCTCAACCGCCTCATCAGGAAGCTCCCATCCAATCTGGTGTCCATCAACCAGATCAATGAACCATACAGCTTCTGAGTCACAGAGACATCACACTGCGCACAATGATCAACACCTGTTACGGTGCACAAACAAGTCCTGGAAACCTGATGAAACCTGTCAACCACCCCCTCTGAATCCGGAACCACAAAGCCTGGAGAAACCACCGCCTTCTGCAAGTAAGCACCTGCCACCTGCCTGGCTTTCTGAAAGGTCCCCGTGGAAAGAACATCCTCAACTACTGGAGGTTCTTTGTCCCGAATACTACGAGACATCAGAGCATAAGTGACCTGTTCAGCTTCCTTTGAGTGACGAACACAAGAACTACCAACATCAGTACTGGAAAGTTCCTGCCAACTGCTGCTATCCACCATCTGGTCTCGGAAAGCCCGCACCTACAGCGTATCCACACTTAAGTGGCCATTACCAAACTGCCACTCATCACAAACCTGAGGACCTAGGAGAGAGACTGCTGAAAGCTTGTAAACTCCATTCTCCACTCCGCCTTCCCAAACCACTTGGCCTGTTGGTTTGTCCCGTAGAGCAACAAAATGCTCATCAAACTCCACCCGTACGCCAGTCTTGCAAACCTGATGCACTGACAACAGATGAAAACCAAGTGCCGGAACATACAACACTTGGGAGGAATGCTTCCCCCCTCTGCCATCGGGAACTATCTCCATCCTGCCCTCACTGTGAACTGGGATAGTGGATGTATCACCAGTAAGAATATGACCAGAAAGCCTGCAGAGATCCTGTAAACCGGAACGGGAAGGAGTCATGTGCCTGGAAGCACCACTATCGAGAATCCACTCCCGAGTATCCGTTGCGGAGAGTCCTCCAATCTCCTCCCTGCCTGAAGAAAATGAAACATCGGTGTCCATCACCTCCAGGTGCACAAAAGCCGGAGTCTTCATGATTGCTACTGAGGAATCTTCACCCTTCTCGGTCTTCCGCTTGGGACACTGCCTCCAATAGTGGCCTTTCTCCCCACAATCATTACAGGTCCTCTCTGCCTTTATGTTTCTCGCGGTCAGCGTCGGACTTCTTCTCAAAAGACTTCTCCGATGAAGCCTTCCCTTTGCCCGAGTTACGGCCTTTCGACCGTTGGCCAGTAAAGGCCTTCGAACCTCCACCCTGAGGAGGGTTCGTGAATCGTTCCTCCTGGTCTAGGACCATGGGCACAAGCTCCTCCCACGTGATGGTGTTGAGCCTGCCACTGGTAATCAAAGACGAGTAAAATGCTGAGTACGAAGAGGGCAAATGTGACAGCAACGTGATGGCCATGTCCTCTGACGATATCTCCTTCCCAGCCTGAAGAACATTCTGCTGAAGAGCCTGCAGCTTGTTAATATGCTCCCGCATCGTCGACGACTTTGCAAGGCTCATAATCCGCATCTGTACTTCCAAGGAAATCCTTTTCATGGGCGATACAGTGTTGTAAAGAGAAGCCAAATGCTGCCATATACCTCTGGCCAGCGTCATATGCTTTACATGATTGATTACCTGCGGTGTGCAGTTGAGGAAAATAAATGAACGAACCGTGGCGTTGACACGATCCCACATCTGTGTCTGAGCCTCCCGGTCCTTTCGGATCGACGGTAACTCCCCTTCCTCTACTTCCGGCCGTGGAACACCAACAACGACGAAATCGGCGAGGTCGTAAGACTCCAGAATAGATTCCATCATCACCTTCCATATGCCGTAGTTGCTCCCGTCCAACTGACGGTCCACCGGGAACGTGGGGAGTGTCGGGATCTTCACATGTCTCTCGGCCATCTCAAACAGATCTGCCATTGCGGGGATGTACTCTGAAAAGGGTGGGTGGGTGGGAACAAACAAGAACTAAAACTTGCAAGTGGCTGTCCAGCAAATCAGCCCGCCTTCCTCTTGCTTCTCCTCTTCCCGAACAGTCCAAAATAGTCCACCAATCAGCCACAAAACAGTCTCCCTCTTGCTCACACAAATCCCAAGACCTATCTAGAGCCTAGGGCTCTGATACCATGTCAGAATACGCAGCGGAGATGATGACCAGATCTGGGAACACGAGAGCAAAAACGCAAGCAGAAAAACAGCACAAGAGAGAGAGAGATGTAGGCGTGTAACTCTGCTCTGATATACACTAGAAGATCCCGAATATGATACAAATGTGGTATGGGGACTGGGGGCCTATTTATAAGTCGGCCTGCTGTAGGCAGCCGACCGGCCCTGAGAACTCCACGACCAGCACACATCTCCAGTCGGCCACCTCCCAGATGCAGTCGTGGACCAGTTCAGCAGTCGGCCAGCACATGGGCTGCCTCCCAAGCCACAGAAAAATGGGAAAAAATGCGGGGAGTGAGGAAAAATGATAAAACACCTGATAAGGGCGGGCACACCCACAACAAAGGCCCTGGTGTATAAAACTGGACAGGAGATGACTTCTAACAGGAGCCTCCCATAGACATGGTCTTCGTAGGACCCCATACATCTGAATGCACAACATCTAGTGCATTTCTGCTCACATTTCTGTCACGTGGAAATACATGCCTTGTTTGCTTTCCAAATTAGCATGCTTCACATATTTTTTGCATACCTTCAACTTTAAACTTTGGCAGCCCTGTTACAATTCCTTTAGTCTGCATAGACTTCATTCTCTGCACATTCACATGTCCAATTCTTTTATGCCAAATGTCTGTGTCTGCAACAATTTCTGAACCATTTGCAAACATTGCAGCACTCACTTCAGGCATGTTTATATTCAATGTAAACATTCTGCCCACTCTGTTACCTTTTGCAACCAACCTGCACTTGTCTTTAGAGTCTTCAACATAATAACCATCAGGGTTAAACCGAACCTGCAGACCCTGCTCAATCATCTGGCCAACTGAAACCAGATTCTTTGTTATGTTCGAAACATGAAGTACATCTGCAAGGTACTTCACTTTGCCATCCTGCATAGACAGTGGCACATCTCCAACATGGGCAATTGGATGAGCAGTGTCATTTCCTGTTTCCACAAAACCTAGTCTTTCAAGGTTTTTCATCTCCTTGAACCACTCCCCATGACTTGTCATGTGGTTCGAAGCACCTGAATCAACATACCATACATCATCTTTATGTGCTGCTTCAACATTTTCAAACATGGCTTTAACGACATGCTGCATAACAAACAACCTTTCATTATCCTCATTGTTTCTGCTCGAGGATGCATAGTTGTTTTGCTGCAATTTCCCATTTTGCATGTCAGCCTGCTTCTTATAACAATCTGCCTGCACATGTCCAGGCTTACCGCAATAAAAGCATCCACGTGTATCATTATGCTGCCTTTGCCAATTTCCACGACCTCTTTGACTCCCCCTACCTCTGAATTGGCCTCTTCCACTTGCGTGTTGTTGTTGTGAATTCTGGGATTGTTGTTGTTGCTGCTGCTGGCCATAATTCTGATTACCTGTTCGGCCACCTCCTTGGCCGCATCCACGGCCTCCTCTACCTTGTCCTCTTCCTGAACTTGTGTAGAAGGCTTGTTGCTCTGAACTGTTTTTGTTTTGTGAAGACTATTGATCTTCACCCAAGCTCTTCTCTTCTATCATCAACATAGACACCAAATCTGTGAAATTGGGAATGTTTTCTCGAGTCTGAGTAGACGTCTTGAACGCCTTGTATTGTGGCCCGAGACCACGTAAACAGACCTTCACCTTATCATCATCATCTACTGAAACGCCAATAGATGCAAGGGATTCCACAATACCCTTGATCTTCAATGCATAGTCATTCACAGACATACTCTTTTTAAAGTTCATTCTTCAACTGTATCTTTCGTGCCTTGGTATTCGTTTCATAGAGTTTTACCAAGGTGTCCCATGCCTCCTTGGGAGACTTGGCATCCTGTATGTGCCCAATCATGGTGTCCTGTATACTGATAGAGAACCAATACATAACTTTTTTGGCTCCTTGGTTCCAATCTTTGAACTCTTTCACATCTGCAGCAGTCGGATTGATCTCCGGTATCTCCGGTGCCTCTTCATGCTCACCTTCTATATAGTCTCCGTAACCCTTTCCCATCAGGAAATTTGTCAGCCTGAACCTCCAAGTATGAAAGTTGTTCTTATCAAGCTTCTCAGCAACAATCTGGTTTATGCCATCATTTGACATCTTGCCAGACACACAACTTTACCAGAAACAACACTCTAGTTTGTCTTGCACAAACTGCTGTATTTTCTGCAGCGGTACTGTACTACACTCAGATGTCACAACTAGTGACCTCAATGTGTATACATACACCCAATGGCAACTGTTGACCTCCTTGCAGCACACACAATGTCTGCACAACCAATTTGTCTTCCTGCAATTCTTAAAACAGAGTTCTGCAAAGAAGCGATGACTTACCCGCAGTGCTCGAAATCGCTTGCTTTCTGAAAAACGGAGGTCGTAACTCTGATACCATGAAAAGATGCAGGGGGAGAAGAGACCTTGAGCTCTTACAAGCACACACACACTCACAAAACCCTAAAAGATAACACACCAGGTGAGAGGCTGAAAATCTTCTTATTCTTCACACAACACTCAACACACCATATACAAAGATAAGAGTACACAATATGAAAAGGTACTCAACCAAATACATACTAGGGTTCTCTATAGTGTGAACCCAACTAAATGAGCTGACGCTATAACTATGCCAGTCTCTAGAATGGCTGTCACACAGCCTGTCATCCCACTGGCCGCATATCACCCATGATCTCACCAACCATGCCAGTGGTGTAAGTGTGGGGCCTAATCTCCCAGGCGGGTCATCAGTGTCCACCGCCTCACTAGATGAGCTCGATATCTCAACCCCTAGGACAAGCCATATTAGCCTCATACAAAGGCCCCATCTCCTCTGCACGGATTCCCAATCTACCAGCCAAATCTAGTGAGATAAAGTTGGTCTAGTGCCTGTGTCAAAGAAAATCAAAGCATTCTGATCTCTAACTTTGTCCCATGCTCTGCACAACTCAGTCTCCTCACCACTTGGCTGTTCCCCAACAAGATCAGGAACTAACCCTGCAGAAGGCTTTGCTTTCTTAGACTTGGACTCCCCTTTAGTGTCACAGTCCTTATTGGACTTACGCTTGGGACAATTGAAAGACATATGTCTCTCTTCGGTACAAAAAAGCATTTCTTGGCATCCAACAAAGCCTACTTCTCCTCGGGAGTTCTCTTGGGCATTGGTAACATCTTACGCCACTTCTCTGCAGGCACTGTTGCATCCTGAGATGCATGCCCTGACTTCTCAGTTTTCTTGCCAGTGCTTTTGTTGCCCTTAAATCCAGTTGAAACCCCCGTGAGTAACGCATTTGCCATCATGGCATTCTCTATCATCTGCGACATATTTGTTACTCGGGTCGTAATGCAATAGTCACGCACTTCCTTGGGCAACCCACAACAATACTTCTCAACCTGCTCAGACAATGATACTGCACGATAAGAAGTAACTAGGAGTAGAGCTTTCCAAAACTTCTTGTTATAGTCTTCCATATTTTCACACTTCGATGCATCCAACTTATGTCATGCTGTTCTTACATCCACCTCAAATGTAGATGTGAGCCACACGGAAGAGAGCACCTGTTTAAACTGTACCCAAGTAGATGGTGCTATGCCCTGGAAAAGAAGAGTGGATCACCACTGCAATGCATTGCCCTTGAGAAAAGTCACGGCTTTTCTCACTTTCGAGGACTCTGTGTAATTTCCACCAGAAAAAGCAGCATCAAACTGCTGTAAAAAGATAACAGCCTTGAGCTTGTCTTTGGCCCCACTGAATGTGTCAAATTTCACAGAAGCTCCCCCTTCCTTATAATCATTCGCCTTACCCATAGGCGTTAGATTATCGTAAGGAAGTGGCTTCACAAGATTGCTACCCCTTGCATTCATGCCCATACTAGGGTCAACATTGCCAGTTCCCACACCTTGCATACCATGCAATCCTGCTGATCCTCCCATGTTTCCAAACATGCCACTATGCATACCGGGCTGCATGCCCCCATACATGTTTCCTTGCATTCCGGGCTGCATGTCCCCATACATGTTTCCTTGCATTCCGGGCTGCATGCCCCCATACATAATCCCTTGCATTCCGGGCTACATACCACCATACATGTTGCTTTGTATACCAGGCTGAAAACTAGCTCCAAAATTCCCTTGCATTCCCATTCCTCCTTGAGGGTAACCCCCAGTCATAGATTGGAACACGGAACCACCGCCAAAATAGCCTGGATGCATCGATTGTTGCGGAATAGGTGGCTACCCGAAAAAGGAACTCTGTGGGTTTGCACCAAGTGTTCTGCATGTTGGAAAACTGTCCAAAAGCAGGATCCTGTGGGAAGGCACCACGATTGATGGGAGAAACAGAAATTAGGATTAGGTCATGTGGGAGACATACACAGAGAAGCAAGGGAGAGAGAGAGAGAGAGAGTTGTGGGAATAAGTCAACTCATCAAGTGTGAGTGTGTGACTCCCCTATCACACATGTATATTGCACTAGTACACATAGTGCACTTAGTACATTAAATGTACTAAGTGTACTATGTACTATAACTTATGGGCTTGTACACACTATAAGGGTGGGCATAACGCCTTTACCCCAACAACCTCCCACTTAAAGGCAAAGTGCCCTTAAGTAAAGGAAAAGAAAAAATCAGCATGTACATGATAATATACAAGGCCATATCAAGGCTGAAACTGGCCTCATCCAATGCCCATCAAGTGTCTGCAATGAGCAAACCGCTCCGGAGGCAAACTCTTTGTCAACAGATCAGCCGGGTTGTCATCCGTATGAATCTTAACAAGCTGAATTTGCTTGTTCTCTATCACCTCTCTGATGAAGTGATACTTCACATCCACATGCTTCGTCTTTGCATGAAAGACAGGGTTCTTTGCCAACTGGATGGCACTCTGACTATCACAATGCAACAATGGAATATCCCCTGTATAACCCAAATCAACCACTAACCGAGATAGCCATAATGCCTCCTTGCAAGCCTCTGTGGCTGCAATATACTCGGCCTCTGTAGTAGATAAGGCTGCGCACTTCTGCATCCTGGATATCCATGACACAGCACCTCCTGTGAATGTAAACACATAACCGGTAGTAGACTTCCGGTTATCTGGATGACCGGCATAATCCGAATCCGTGTAACCATGCACTAATGCATCCTGTTTGCCAAAGCAAATGCACATATCCTGTGTGCCCTTCAGGTATCTCATGACACCTTTCACTGCTTCCCAATGCTTCTTGCCAGGGTTGGCCATGTATCTAGAAACCACTCCCACTGCAAATGCAATGTCCGGCCTAGTAGCAACCATGGCATACATGAGACTGCCACAAGCTGAAGCATACGGAATCTTGGCCATATCAGCCCTGTCACTATCCGACTGTGGGCTGTCCATAGCACTGAGTTTCACATATGGAGGCAAAGGAGTACTAGTCTTCTTCCCCCCGTCCATATTGAACCTCTGCAAGACTTTGCCAATGTATTCCTTCTGAGACAAATACAACACATGCTGATTTCTGTCCCGAAGTATCCGCATACCCAAGATGTGATTTGCATCACCCAAATCCTTCATATCAAAGGTTTCATGCAGCCTCTTCTTCAATGCATCCATCTCTTTACGAGATTTCCCGGCAATCAACATATCATCAACATACAAGATGAGGATCAATAGACTGCCATCCAAAGCTTTCTTGGTGTATAAGCAGTGATCTATGTCACTTCTCCTGAAATTCTGAGATTTCATGAATGTATCAAATTTATGATACCATTCCCTTGGTGCCTGTTTGAGCCCATAAAGACTCTTTTTCAGCTTGCATACAAGCTTCTCCTTTCCACTCACTGCATAACCCTCTGGTTGCTGCATATATATCTCCTCATGGAGATCACCGTGAAGAAAAGCAGTCTTCACATCCATCTGAATCAAGTCCAGATCATCATGCGCAACCAAAGCTAACACAGCTCTAAGTGTGGTCATTTTGACCACTGGAGAGAAGATCTCCTCAAAGTCCACACCATATTCCTGCTTGAAGCCCTTAGCCACTAACCTGGCTTTGTATCTTGGCTTTGCATCTGGTGCAACTTTGAGCCGGTAAACCCACTTGCATGGCAAAACCTTCTTGCCTGCAGACAAATGCACCAACTTCCATGTTTCATTTTTATGCAGAGAATCCATCTCTGACTTCATGGCACGCTCCCAAAGAGCCTTGTCTGCCCTCTGTAAGGCCTCCTTATAACATGAGGGCTCCCCACAGTCAGTGAGCATCAAGTAGTCAACCCCTGGAACAAACCTGTCAGGGGCTCTGGAGGGTCTAGTGGACCTCCGTACCCAATGACCATCATTTGCAGGTTGCTGTCCAGCCTGCATATCACCCATTGGTGGCTCCTGTTCCATGCCATAAGGCTGAAAAATCATGCCCGGTATCTCCTCCAACTGTGGTATATCCATAGGGATATCTTCTGCCATCTCTGGCTGTCCATTTGGACCATTTTCAGCACCATTTAAGGGCTGGTTTTCCTGCTGTAATGGCTGATTTACAGCCCTTTGTTGTTGTCCATGATGTCCATCATCATCAAAGATGATTCTGCCAGGCTCCTGTTGCCTTGCAGGCTCCTTATACATGCATGTTTCATCAAAAATGACATCATTGCTGCGTATGATCTTTCTATTTATGGGATCCCAAAGTCTATACCCCATTTCACCTCTGTCACCATATCCTAGGAATATGCATTTGTGAGACTTAGGATCAAGTTTGGTGTGCAGTTCCCTGCGTATGTGCACGTACGCAACGCAACCAAACACTCTCAAGTGCTTGTATGACGGAGGCTTCCCTGTCCATACTTCTTCTGGCACTTTCCCACCAAGCCTCGTGTTAGGTGACCTGTTTATAAGGTGAACGGCTGTCATAACAGCTTCAGCCCAAAAACCATGAGGTAATGCAGCATGTGACAACATAGAACGGACCTTCTCCTGAATGGTCCTGTTCATCCTCTCTGCTGTCCCGTTTTGTGGAGGATCATAAGGAGTAGAGAACTCCCTCTTGATGCCTTTAGCATCACAAAAGTCCTGAAACTGTTTGGACATATACTCTCCACCATTGTCGGAACGCAAAGCCTTCAGTGTTTTGCCAGTTTGATTCTCAACAAGAGCAACAAACTTCTCAAACACTGAGAATGTATCACTCTTCAAACGAAGAGGATAAACCCACACCTTGCGTGTGGCATCATCTATAAAAGACAAAGTATTTTGCCCCTCCCAAAGAAAGCTGAGGCATCTCACATACATCTGTATGCACAAGCTCTAACTGAGCATCTTTCTGTCCAAGAGCTTTCTTGTGGGGGCACTGTAGTTGCCTACCATATATACAATGCTCACAAAACTGAAAACTTGAAAACTTTAGAGAAGGCAAGTAACCCAAACGAGACAATTGCTCCATTCCCTTGACACTCATGTGTCCCAACCGGCTATGCCACATAGAAATTTCCGGCAGCTCGGTTGCATTTACATTAGCATGGTGACAAACACCTGCATGCATAAAGTAAAGAGTGTCCACCTTAGAGCCTCTGGCAACAACCAGTGAGCCCTTACTAATCTTCCACTTTCCACTACCAAATGTGGTAACATAATCAGCATCATCAAGCTGTCCAGTAGAAAGCAGATTCTTCTTGATCTCAGGCACATGCCTGACATCATGGAGCATAAGCTGTGAGCCATCTGAAAACACAAGCCTCACATCACCTCTGCCAAGAATTTTGCATGCATGGTTATCACCCAAATAAACCACTCCTTCATTGCCAGCAGTATACCTGACAAACAAGTCTCTGCAACCTGTGACATGAAAGGAGGCACCTGAATCAATGATCCATGAGTGCATACCATGACCACCTGTAAGAAGTGAATGGGCATCAAGTGAAGAAGTAAATAGGACCTCATCCTCACTGCCACCTGCATATGACACATTGATTTCTTCAATCTTGACTCCACTTTTGCCCTTTGGCTTTACATCTTTGGCTTCATCTTTCTCTTTGTCTTTGCCTTTTCCCTTTTCTTTTTGATCATTTTTCCATTTGTAGCATTGCTTTTTAATGTGTCCCTTTTTGCCACAATAATGGCATTCCAAATCCTTTTTGGAGCGAGACTTGCTCCTTCCCCGTTCTTGGCTTTTACCCCTTTGTTGGGATCTCCCACGTGCATTCATTGCATTGGACTTTCCAACAGAGTTGTTTTTCCTGTTCATCTCTTCTTGAAGAAGAGCACCCTCAACATTTGCATATGACAGCATAGCATTCGAATTGCTAGTGGCTGTCCTGAATGTGTCCCAACTCTCTGGCAAAGTGCATAACAAAAAAGTGGCTTTGAACTTATCGTCCATTGCCAACTTTTGATTGATGACCTGGCTGACAATACCATTAAACTCATTTAGATGGGCTGTCATAGACGCCCCTTCCTTCATCTGAAGACCTATGAGTTTCTTCAACCAATACACTTTGCTTGAGGCACTTTGTTGGGCATACAAGTCCTGCAATCTCTGCCACATTCCCCAAGCTGTCTTCTCTTCACGAATGCTGAAAAGTAATGAGTCTGACACAGACAACATGATAGTAGATCTTGCCAGCTCATCCATATCTTCCCACTCTTCAGCAGTAAGAGAAGCGGGCATTACACCCCTTTCTTTGATAGGCTTGTGCTGCTTTTTCTGGAGCAACACATTGTAGCACTGGGTTTGCCAAATATCATAATTATGCGAGCCTTCAAGCTTTTTGATGTGAAGCAATGAAGAGCTCTCACCTGTGGTTGCCATAGCAATATGCAACCTGTAAATGCCTGACTCCCTGCAAAAATGTGCAAACACTGCACCAAAGGCACACAAAGTGCTCACAGTTGTTCTCCCAAAGTTTATCTCCCACTGCGGAAGCAAGAATGCAACTTTTCTCCTACTTTATGTGATGAAAACACCAAAATCTGGTTGCTGCAGATTTTGGACAGCACCTTAAATGTGCTCTTTTGCCCTTCCAAAGTACTGTACAGCAGTACTAAGTGCTCACCTGTAATGTACCAAACCTGTACCGGCAAGTACAGCAGCTGAAATTGAACCTTTTGGTCACTCAAAACAGTGTACAGCCATGCCAAAACATGCACAAAGCTGTGCCAAATCTGTACCAGCAGGTACAGTAGCAATAAATGCTCTCCTGGCTGTCCAAATGAGTGAAAATCAGACTTTTACAGTCCTGTACACTGCATACAACAGTCCCGAACAGAAATTGGGCAAAAGCCCCTTGACTGCAAGCTGATTTTTGAGGATTCAAGGCATAAATGTCTTGCATGCTGCTTTGCCAAGCTCAACAAGCATACAAACTTGAAAAGCCCCTTGATTTAAGATCAATTGCTGATCATACATGGTACATTGACGCACATGAAGGCATCCAGAGTGTTCACGATGCTTCCCCCTGGCCACATATACATCAAATACATGAAAGCCCCTTGATTTACAGGCACATTGAGTGCTTGTAAGGCATCAACACATTATCCACAGCATCAAACGCGATTGCCTGCATGCAAATCAACCAAATCGGCACAAAAGCCCCTTGATTTGCACTGCAATTTGCAGCAATTTTGCCCAAATGTGCGATTTTTCACATCATACAACATGTATGAGTGCTTAATTGCACAATTACATCAAAAGCCCCAAATTTTGACATTCAATTTCCTACAAATTGATCTTGATTTGACCAATTTCCTGCAAATTTATCCTGATTGTGACCAATGTCACCCAATTTTGCCAATTTTGCTCAAAAATTGAGCAATTGGGCACCTGTACCTGCTCAATTGTTGATTGTACTTGCTCAATTGCAAATCCCAAAAAAAATCGAGGCAAATACCTTGTAATTTCTGATTTTTCTTCAATTTGCAGATGTTGTTGCAGGAGAGGGGGGCAATTCTTGCTGATGTTGATGCTGTTGCTCCTGCTTGTTGCTTCTTCTACAGCATTCCATTGAAGCACGAGGCTAACGAGTCCATAGGTTAAGATCTCCTACTCCATCTCCTTCTGTTGGACTGCAGTGGGTGAAGCGAGGGGTCCAGTCGGCGGCAACTTTGAGCCTGTAAGCGAGGGCGGCTCTGGGCAATTAGTATGGGCCACGCGCTGATGGTGATTAACACGCCTTTGCCAATGGCTCAACGCCCGCCAGCCTACGATCGAAAGCCTTCGCCTAGTTGTATGGCTTTTACGCTTTCGCTTCAGTTTCGCCTAGCGCCTACACTTGCAGTCGACGACTCTGGTTGTTCGCTCCGTTGCTGCGATGCCGCCTGTTTCGCCTAGTACTAAGACTAGTACTCGACGGACGCCCCGCTATGCTGCTTTGGCTGCTGCGACTGTTGGGCAGCGTAGACTACCTGCTGCGCTGCCTGCTGGTTCTTCTCCTGTTGGGCGCAGCCTGTGTGGTGCTCTTGTCGTGTCCTTGCGCTTCAGTTGTTGTAGGCGCCTGACTACTCCGACTGCCTTTGCTTGTGTTCCTCGCTGGCTGATGAACGCCTCACCACATTCACACGAGCAAGCCTGCTTGCACTTCACTGCTTTGCTGCAAGCCTACAACTGGCTGTTGGCTACCTTTTGCCACCACGACCAATTGAATGGGAGAGTCGAGCTGCTGTCTGCACAGAGATTCGAAGGGCACCGGCTCTGATACCAGTTGATGGGAGAAACAGAAATTAGGGTTAGGTCATGTGGGAGACATACACAGAGAAGCAAGGGAGAGAGAGAGAGAGAGAGTTGTGGGGATAAGTCAACTCATCAAGTGTGAGTGTGTGACTCCCCTATCACACATGTATATTGCACTAGTACACATAGTGCACTTAGTACATTAAATGTACTAAGTGTACTATGTACTATAGTCTATAACTTATGGGCTTGTACACACTATAAGGGTGGGCATAACGCCTTTACCCCAACAACGATTGCCCTGAGGTGGGTTCCTAGAACACACCTTCTTCTTCTTCTTCTTCTTAGGCTTAAAAGGGGCCCTCATAAATTCAGCAAACTTCTCACTTTGTGTGAGCTGCATGAGCACATCCACTACCCCTGCTAAACGGGCTTTGAATTGGGCATCATCTTCCTCTTTACTTGGCATATCTTCTGGCTGCGTTACATCCTCATAATGTGAATCTTCTGCAGCTTGTTCTCCTGCAAGTACATCCTCAAATTCAGTCCTCTCAGGAGTGGTCTCCTGCTCTTCCTCATCATCATAGGTCATAGTAATCCTCATAGTCTGACGTCTTGCTCAAATTTTCAGCAACGACTTTCCTCGAGATAACCACAAGGCTACAAGCTCACCCCCTTGGGAAAGTTGGTGATGGTCCCGGCAACAGAATCTTGAAACCGGCCTCGGGTAAAAACCAAAATGCGGTAGACTAGCAGTCACCCAAACACAGTTGTAGTCCAGCAAATAAGACAGACAAAAGGGAGCTAGAGTGCTCCTACACAAAAAGAACAACGACACTTGTTGGCCCCAAAGCTTGGCCCCCCTTTCGGTATTTCTTTATTCACATTCAACGGAAGGGTTTAACTTAATACATCATGGCCATTCATGGCTTATACATATGCATGTCCAAACTGCCAGTCCTCTGGACCTCTTAGCATAGAGGTTTCACACAGCCTTGTGTCCCAAAACACCACACTGTTATTCACCTCTAATCAACCAAGATAGTACATCCACGAGGCCTTGAATACGCATCTAACTGGCCTATGCACAGCCAAAAACACAGCCATACATCAGTTCGTAGACTCTTCCAAAAACATGCTAAATATGCTCCTGTTTTTGCCCCCGTAGGCTGCAAATCCCTCCTCTCACAAGGAACCAAGAGTAGCACTCCCGAACAGCCCACGAGCCGGAGAAAGAAGAGCTTTAACCTGTGTGCGTCTGACACCGCCCACAAGCCTGTAAAAGAAAAGAGAGAGAAATTAACAGTCGCCGGCTGTCCCTGCACAGTAGCAGTCCGCCCCCTTCCACTTGCTCCTCCTGCTGTTCACTGTCTTCCACGAGAGAGAGAGAGAGAGAGAGAGAGAGAGAGAGAGAGAGAGAGAAGCATGGGAAAAAGCCTGCAGTCCAGAGAGAGAGATTCCTGCCCGCCTGTTTGCAAAGGAGAGAAACAGAAAAGCCTGTTGGTTGCCACTTCTTGCAGCCCCACCTGCCCACGAAGAGATAGAGAGAGACCTGCAGCTCTGCAGTAGCCAAGAGAGGGGAAAAGACGTGTGCAGCCTGACTCCAGTCTTCCTGCAACCAGCCCGCCTGTGTGCCCAGAGAGAGAACCAGCCAGCGTGAGCAGCCCAACTCCAGTCCTCCTGCTGTTCAGCCCCTGTGCGCCCCTGCAAACTCCCCGCCAGCCTTCCAAAAGCATGAGAGAAAGGCTTTTTCGTGCAGTTGACTTCTCTCCCCAAAAAATAATGTAAGCCCCCCCCCCCCCCCCAAAAAAAAAGGCCCACGACCACCACAAAGGGTTCTCTCATTTGTTTTTAATAAAACCTTTGTTACCTTGTCCCCTCCGCACATGGGGTTTTATTAGTTTTTAAAACCTGTCCCCTTGTCCCCTCCACACATGGGGTTTATAAAAAGGACCTTATTAATTCCTAATGTCACCCTTGCCCCAAGTGTGAACATTAAAAATCTGTCTTGCTCACCGACCACCATGCTCATACTTATGTTGCACAAATTCACAGGGTCGTGACACTCCTTCACACTCATCCTTTGGTTTTGAAGAAGCCACCTCCTCAAACTGATCCTCCGGTTTTGAAGAAGTGTCCTCCTCGGATTGCTTCTCTAAGGTCCTTGGACAATTCTTCATGTATGTGCTTGGTGGAGTCACACTTGAAACATTGACCGGCCAGTCGCTTGGTTTGGAACTCCTCTTGGGAGAGTCATGGTTGCAACTCTCTCCTGCTAGAACTGTTGCTCTCCTTGATGGCATGAACAACTCCATCTTTAGGAATCTCCTTGCCCTTTTGCTGTTGGACTTTCTGTAGAGTTCCAAACTTGGAACTTTCTCACATCTCGAGGGTCGTAGGAGGATGAACTACATCCAAAAGATCACGGGGTGATGTGCATGAACACCTACGTGCAAGGACGGTTTGAAAACACTCAACTTGCTTCGACCATCGGGGGATGGTCCTTGGGAGCATGAGCAGAAGCTTCTTGAAACGTGTTGGTGATCGATTACCTGCTCACCTTGCTTCTAGGCAAAGCGCTCTCATTTCTATCGGGGGATGGTCCTCGGGAGCATGAGCAGAAGCTTCTTGAAATGTGTCGATGGTAGTCTGTTACCCTGCTTCTGGGCAAAGCATTCCCGTGGATTTGTGTCGGACGCCATGGGGGTGTTGGCGGGCATCTCTCCCAGCTGCCACGTGTGTATATCCCACATGATGATGTTGCAATAAAAAAGGCTTAATATAAAGGGTAAACCACCTTGGGGTCCCCTCTATCCCCCCACCTTTATGGTGGGTTATTGGAATCTAGGGACGGGGGACGGGGGGACCCCGGCCTGCAGTGGCCTCTATCGTCTTGCTTTCGCTCAGCTCTGCGCCCTGCTCCCTACCGGATCCTACAGTTTTCAAAGATAGAAAAAAGAGAGCGATGGAATCACACACAACACAGACAAGACTCCTAAACTATTGTCGGTATCACACAGCACAGACAAAAGTCCTAAACTATTGTCTGTATTGTGTACAAGAAAAGGACGATTACAACCGATTTCACTGTACAAGAGATATGGCTGAATGGAAACGTCAACTGCAGCCCTATAACCTACTGTACGCTCCTGGCTAGCACCTCACCTACAAAGAAAACACTCTGTGACGTCCAACGCTGAGGAAAGAAGATGAATATGACAATTTCGCTACTTATGTACATACATGCACCAATGCTACTGGTTGGTTTGTTGTACTGTTGTTGGCCAGGTCCACAACGTGCCACGTAATCACCGCCAAGTCATCACTGCCATGTGGCACTTGCACCTGCCCACAGGCATGTACAAGCTATCCTACAAGTGAGTTGTGTCGCACACCCCCACCCCCACCCACACATACACCTGCACACACACATGCGCACACGTGCATGTGCATCCACATCCACACACATATACGTATACATATACATATACATATATGTATATGCATATACATATATGTATATACATATACATGTGCACATGCATATATATATACCTATACATAACACCTACAAGTAGCCATATGCATACACATATACACATACATGCCCTTATGTGTATGCACGTGTGTGTCCCTTCTATTGCACCATGCACATTCACCCACATACATGGTCATATGCATTCTTGATAGTTTACATGCTTTAGTCTTCAAAAGACATGCTGAGCAGTTGCTGTTTCTATTGACCTTTGCAGTTTTCACATCTGGCTTGGGTGCAAATAGATCGAAAGTCAGGTGGTCTTGGTGACCTTCGCTATCCCTTGGCATCTGACTTAACAAAGACTATTTCAAGAACTTATAATGTCTTGATCCGTGATCAAGTAAGTCGATTTGTAAAATTGTATGACTTGCTGAATGCAAAGATCCATGCCAAATTTTAACAGCAAACACTCAGTATTGCAAAATACAAGTGTCTAAACACGTTTTTCTCTCTTCAACTCCTTGCCATTTTGTAGAGCAGTCTGATTTCAATTAGGGCATTTGAAAGTAGGCTTCATGCGATGATACTTTGGCTCAAAAAGGAGGCAACTTTGAGGGGAGGTCTTCAAGGAACAGATGGAACACAGCACTCCATGAACTCTCTCTCTGCCAAATTGTCCAATGCCACTAACTCCAGAGATGGAACAGAGAAGAGGATTTTCAGGCAACAGATGAACACGCTCTTCCATGAACGTCCTTTCTGCCAAATTGTCCAAAACCACTGACCCCAGAGATTGAACTTACATCATTCTGCAATGATACCCTTGCTGCAACAGTCTCTGGAGATCAATGCAATTTGCCTGTCATGAGATGGAAATGACTCACCATGTATCTCCAAATTCTTTCCTCATGCATGTTTAAATTTTGTCCAGAGTCATCACGAAAAGCTAGTGTGTGCTGATGGAAAACAACCCCCTGATGATCAAGCAGCTAGGGACCATCCTTCAATGTCTTAAATCTTTCCCAATTTCTACCTTCTCGTCTTCAATTTCTGAAGAGTCCTTCATTGAACCACTTGTGGCATCTAATCAAGCGAAATTGCCATAATGCCTCACCAAAATAAGGATAGTTCCTCGAGATGTGTGAGCACTGAGAAGACACCATTTTTTCATCATTACAAAAGGAACTACCGGATTGTTGAGTTCTTCCTCTTGGTGAGGAATGGATTTAGCCCTTGGAAGCTGTTGAAGTTCAACAGAAATATGGATAGTGAAGTTGTCACCAATTGGACTTGCTTGCGAGATGGCTGCCGGTGGGAAGACCACCCAAGGCACCATGCCGTCACCTACTGGAAGGTTCAAACAAGGCAATCTTGAAGCATTTTGTTCTCTTGGATTACTAGCGCAATTTGAAGGGTAGTGATTTACCCAAAAAGAGGGTGAATCGATAACCCACTAACTCGCCCATTTTCAAAGATTTTGCACATGCTCCCGAGGACCTTCCGGCAATTGGAGCAAGTTGAGTGTGAATGGTTTGAAACCGTCTTTGCATGTAGATGTTCATGTACATAACCCCATGATCTCTCAAATGTGGTTCGTCTTGCTACGTCCCTCGAGTATATGTGACAAAATTAAACATCACAAGTGAGACTAGACCCCCACGGCCCCCTTGTCCCACGCCCCACTTTTCAAGAAATGGAAATGCTTGTGCCAAATTATTGATTTTTCGAAACCTCACGGTTTCTATGTCAAGGGACGAAACCTTCTGAAACAAAACCCCAAAAACCTCGAAACGTTTCTTGTGACCATGGTGTCGCTTATGGTCTCCTTCACAGAGTCCCTCTCCACGGGATTCTCCAACAGCTTCCGTTCCCCTTCACCAACTCACTTAAAAGGAACTACCGGATTGTTGAGTTCTTCCTCTTGGTTAGGAATGGATTTAGCCCTTGGAAGCTGTTAACAGAAATATGGATGGTGAAGTTGTCACCAATTGGACTTGCTTGCGAGATGGCTGCCGGTGGGAAGACCACCCAAGGCACCATGCCATCACCTACTGGAAGGTTCAAACAAGGCAATCTTGAAGCATTTTGTTCTCTTGGATTACTAGCGCAATTTGAAGGGTAGTGATTTACCCAAAAAGAGGGTGAATCGATAACCCACTAACTCGCCCATTTTCAAAGATTTTGCACATGCTCCCGAGGACCTTCCGGCAATTGGAGCAAGTTGAGTGTGAATGGTTTGAAACCGTCTTTGCATGTAGATGTTCATGTACATAACCCCATGATCTCTCAAATGTGGTTCGTCTTGCTACGTCCCTCGAGTATATGTGACAAAATTAAACATCACAAGTGAGACTAGACCCCCACAGCCCCCCTGTCCCACGCCCCACTTTTCAAGAAATGGAAATGCTTGTGCCAAATTATTGATTTTTCGAAACCTCACGGTTTCTAAGCCAAGGGACGAAACCTTTCCAAACAAAACCCCAAAAACCTCGAAACGTTTCTTGTGACCTTGGTGTCGCTTATGGTCTCCTTCACAGAGTCCCTCTCCACGGGATTCTCCAACAGCTTCCGTTCCCCTTCACCAACTCACTTTTTCTGAAAAGGAACTACCGGATTGTTGAGTTCTTCCTCTTGGTGAGGAATGGATTTAGCCCTTGGAAGCTGTTGAAGTTCAACAGAAATATGGATGGTGAAGTTGTCACCAGTTGGACTTGCTTGCGAGATGGCTGCCGGTGGGAAGACCACCCAAGGCACCATGCCGTCACCTACTGGAAGGTTCAAACAAGGCAATCTTGAAGCATTTTGTTCTCTTGGATTACTAGCGCAATTTGAAGGGTAGTGATTTACCCAAAAAGAGGGTGAATCGATAACCCACTAACTCGTCCATTTTCAAAGATTTTGCACATGCTCCCGAGGACCTTCCGGCAATTGGAGCAAGTTGAGTGTGAATGGTTCGAAACCGTCTTTGCATGTAGATGTTCATGTACATAACCCCATGATCTCTCAAATGTGGTTCGTCTTGCTACGACCCTCGAGTATGTGACAAAATTAAACATCACAAGTGAGACTAGACCCCCATGGCTCCCCTGCCCCACGCCCCACTTTTCAAGAAATGGAAATGCTTTGTGCTAAATTATTGATTTTTCAAAACCTCACGGTTTCTAAGCCAAGGGACGAAACCTTTCCAAACAAAACCCCAAAAACCTCGAAACGTTTCTTGTGACCATGGTGTCGCTTATGGTCTCCTTCACATGTCCCTCTCCACGGGATTCTCCAACAGCTTCCATTCTCCTTCACCAACTCACTGAAAAGGAACTACCGGATTGTTGAGTTCTTCCTCTTGGTGAGGAATGGATTTAGCCCTTGGAAGCTGTTGAAGTTCAACAGAAATATGGATGGTGAAGTTGTCACCAATTGGACTTGCTTGCGAGATGGCTGCCGGCGGTGGGAAGACCACCCAAGGCACCATGCCGTCACCTACTGGAAGGTTCAAACAAGGCAATCTTGAAGCATTTTGTTCTCTTGGATTACTAGCGCAATTTGAAGGGTAGTGATTTACCCAAAAAGAGGGTGAATCGATAACCCACTAACTCGCCCATTTTCAAAGATTTTGCACGGACCTTCCGGCAATTGGAGCAAGTTGAGTGTGAATGGTTTGAAACCGTCTTTGCATGTAGATGTTCATGTACATAACCCCATGATCTCTCAAATGTGGTTCGTCTTGCTACGACCCTCGAGTATATGTGACAAAATTAAACATCACAAGTGAGACTAGACCCCCACCGCCCCCCTGCCCCACGCCCCACTTTTCAAGAAATGGAAATGCTTGTGCCATCATCTTTGGCCGTCCCGAATTTGGCATCCATGATGGCCCATCACTTGTAACAGGTGGCTGATTACTCAAAGCCCAAGGTAGAGAAGCTTACTCCCTCCAAGGTGGATTAGCCATCTCCGTCCATATTGCTCATGGAGCTACCAGATGAGCGTCACTCCCAATCCAATAGCCGTCATTCCAAGCGTTCTGTAAGTTGGCATGAGATTCGTCATTTGTGTCACTGATGGTCTCCTACATGGAGTCCCTCTCCACCATATTTTTCAACAGCTTCCATTCCCCTTTCACCAACTCACTGGAAGGGAACTACCGGATTGTCAAGTTCTTCCTCCTCATGAGGAATGGACCGAGCCCTTGGAAGCTGATGAAGTTTTCACCAATTGGACCTGCCTGTGAGATGGCTTCCACTCTCGCTGTGGCGGCAGTTGGATCAAGTTGAGCATGAATGGTTTGAAACCGTCTTTGCATGCATATGTTGGTGCACATCAACCCCATGCTCCCGAGGATTTTCGACAGTTGGAGCAAGTTGAATGTGAGTGGTTTGAAACCTTCCTTGCATGCAGATGTTCATGCACATCAACCCCATGATCTCTCACACGCAGTTCGTCTTGCTACGAAACCTGGAGTATATGTAATAAAATTGAACATCACACGTGGAACTAGAACAACCACGCATCCCCCCCCCCCCCCCCCGCCCCCCGCGTCTCCTTGCTTGGTTCCCTCTTGCCCCCTTTTAGGGTATCTTTTAGTTCTGAGATTGCATTACGCAGAAACTCTGCACCTATACCAAGTCATAAGCCAAACCAACCAACAGAAGCAAACTAGGATCTAGTTCTTGGCATTTCCTTCTTAGAAAGCACTCTTTAAACCTATTTCCTTCATAAGAGTTATATCAACATCTTCAAAAGACCCAAAGGGTCTATGAGACCAAAATGATGTACAGAGTGTCCATGAAATCTGGTCATGGATGAATAAGAAAGCAACAGTGAACTAAAACCGAAAACTGAAAGCTAAGATCTCAGACTTTGAGATTATACAAGACGAAAAATCTAGATCCTACTATGCCAAGTATAGGGTACAATAAGTGAAGGAGAGCTGAATAAAAATAGTCAATCAACCCTGTATACCAGGCAAGGGCCCATCCAAGATGTCCATCATGGGTGATACAAGAAGGCTAGAGATGTCGATGGTCTACTGTGAGGATGAGGCTGCTCGATGGCGGCAGGCCAGATCTCCTGAATCTGGGGCTGATGAGCTGGGGGTGGCTGGGGTCCGATGGGACGATCTCTATAGTGTGCGTGCCCCCTGAAACCGGCCTCTGATAGAAAACCAGAGTGCGGTAGGAGCAATCACCCGTCCACTTGTAGTCTAGATGAGAAACAAAACACAGATTGGAGCTAGAGTGCCCAAATCTGAAAACACAGCGACACCTGTTGGCCCCAAAGCTTGGCGCCCCTTGCGGTATTTCTTTATTCAATTAAAAATAATATGTATGGCCGAGTACAACACAAAGACCAGCCAAGAGTTTACACCTGTAAGTCCAATCTGACGGCCCACAAATCCTTCTCAGCACAGAGGATCTATGCACACAGATCTGTGTCCTCAAGCAACACACTGTGCCTCCCTCTGATCAGCCAAGATCACAAAGCAGGCCAGCCATGGGCATACATCTGGCATAACTCAAGTGCATGATACATCTTCTCAGCTCAAACATACATGTGCTGTCCAATCTCTGTCTTAATCCCTTGTCAATCTGCCATACCCCTCCTCTCACAAGGGGCCAGATAACACATATCTGCAACAGACATCAAGCAGTAGAAAGAGAGATAGATGAACAGAAACAGAACTTACCAAGTTCAGCTCGTGAAACAACACTGGAGGAAGCAACAGCACCAATCTGTGCTTGCAGGCACTTGAATCCACAACCTTGCTTCACACGTGTGCTTGCACTTGCCTGTATCCTCCTCCTGATGCTCACTCCTATGCTGTCCTTGAAAATACAGATCTGAAAATCAGCACTGTACCCGTCTGTACCGCCTCGGGATACGTGCCAGGCGTTGTACTTGCACAAACAGCCTGCTGTCCACTTCTGTACCAACCTGAATCAGAGTATTCAGGTCTGTCCAGCCACCTGACAAGCGCCGCCTGCAGCTTCAGAACCCAGAAAAGCATGCGTCAGCCCTGTCCGTACACTGTACGGCTGTCGTACAGGGCTGTACGGCCTGTGTACTTGCTGGTACAGCCTGTACTGGCCTGTGCGCAGAGTTTCCAGCAGCAGTTTCTGTGCGCAGCTAGCAACAGAGGAGAAAGAGAGAGAATGTTTGCCCAGTTCTGGCCGTACAGTGCTGTACGGCTGATTCCACTCAGAAAAACAGCAACAGCACACAGCAAAACAGCAGCCTTCTCCCTTCGCTTGAGCTTTTCCACGCTAGTATACATGCGCATGAAGGAACTCCCACTTTTGCTACACGATTCCCCAAAAAGGGAAGAGAGAGATAGAAGAGAGAGAAAACTCCTCCCCAAATTAATCCCTAGGGCCCCAACTTTAATAAGTTCCTAGGGCCACTAAGGCCTAGGGGCAAACTCCAATAAACATTAAAACTTAATGTTTCTAGTTCCCCCCTTCACACCTAGGAATGTCCACACATCTTAAACACTGTCCGGGCACCCCCCATGTGAATCATAAAATATTCTGACTCTGCAACCACCATGCCCACACTTGTCCTGCTCCATTTTCACAGGGCCATGACATACCCCCCTCTTGAAAAATGGCAAGCGTCCTCGATTGCATTCTGGTGATGCATCAAAATATCCAAAGTGAAATATACAATATGGCAAGATCAGCGTCCCAATCTCTCTGAGCCATACACATGTATCAACATTCACTGCAAACCAATGGCATAGTAATAGTCCAAGTTGTATACCACTGTGAACCATACATATCCACAAAAATCTCATGTGACTAGTACACATATATCATAGAAGTCCCATAAACAGATGTACTGTCAGCCTCAGTACCTTCGGGTGAGATAAGATCTGCACCAAGCGACCTCTAGATGTCATCTGAGCCTGTCTGTATCAAGGGAGTGGAGGTGCTACCCCCCTCTTGAGCATCAGGTAATGCTCCAGACCCATGCTCTGCTGAACCTGAATGAGCCACAATAAGAGTCGGCTCTAACTCAAAGGCATCGAGATAAAGTTGCAAAACCTGAGGTGAATCTGTTAAGTCACCTTCCTCGATCCACTTCGCATCCATCGGTGAATAGTTCTTGAACTTCACAAGATAGCGACGGGAAACTTTACCTCGTACCTTCCTTTCTTTATGTGCCAGTATCTGCTCTGGAATCAGAACCTCATCAAGTTCCTCAACTTCCGGCTGAGCCTCATCTGATACATCCTCAGGCACATCCCCACGGAAAGGTCTAAGAAGACTCACGTGAAAAGCATTGTGAATCCTCCAGTGATCTGGTAACTTCAAACGATAGGTTACCTCACCAATCTTTTCCAAAACCTGAAAAGGCCCATAATATCGCATGCTCAACTTAGGGAATAAGCGCTCTTTACCCTTCATCTTCTTGAGTCTAGCCTTTTCAAAGCGCAAAAGAACCCAATCACCCAATGCAAACTGTAAATCACGTCTGTGACGGTCTGCGGCTTTCTTTTGCTTCTGCTGAGTTTTCTGGAGGGCCAACTTAACTCTCCGATAAGCTTCATCCAAGCTCTCCACATACTGATCAGCCTCAAAGATCTTATCCTTTGTATGCAAAATGGGTGGTACCTTCTTCCCTCCTTCTACAATCTCAAAAGGCGCCTTGCCTGTCGAGCTATGTACAGTGTTGTTATATGCAAACTCCACCAAAGGAAGATACTTTTCCCATTGTTGCTTGTGCTCTGACACATAACACTTGAGAAGATCCAACACTGTAGAGTTAGCCTCTTCTGACTGACCATCTGTCTGTGGATGAAATGACGATGAAAACTTGAGAGTTGTACCCATGTTGTCAAACAACCCTCTCCAAAACAAACTCGTCATCCGTGGATCACGGTCACTAATGATAGACGTAGGCAAGCCATGATACTTGAAGATGTTCGCCATGAACAACTTCACCATATGATCCACTTTAATTGTCTTCCGCACGGGAATGAAATGAGCCTGCTTACTGAACCTGCATATGATAGTCCAGATGCCATCATTTCCCGTTTGTGTCCGTGGAAGATCAAATACAAAATCCATGGCAATGCTCTCCCAAGGTCTATCCGGAATAGGTAAAGGCTGTAATAACCCTGGTGTCTTCTGACGGTCAAACTTTACCTTCTGACATACGATGCATTGCCTCACAAAGGCATCAACATCTCTTCTCAAGGTTGGCCAATAAAAGAAAGTCTCCACTGCTTTGACCGTGGCGTCAATACCTCTATGACCTGCATACGGTGGAGCATGACTTTCAATCATAACCTTGAGTCGCAATGGCCTGGTAACACACAGTCTGCCATGCATCAATAAAAACCCATCTCTGAGAGTGTAATGCTCATGCCGCTGACCCTCAGACATCTGATCATACAACCTTTCAAAATCCTCATCATGGACATACTGCTCTTTCATTTCATCAAGCTCATGATGATAAGCAAGTGAAACTGCAGAGACCTGTGGCTTGCGTGACAAAGCATTTGCTACTACATTCTTTTTGCCTTCCACATGCACAATCTGGAAGTGAAACATTGACAAAAAGTTTGCCCAACGCATATGCTTCTCTGAAAGCTTAGTCTGCGTGAGGAAATATCGCAAGGTCTGATGATCTGTCTGTACAGTGAAATCAGCCCCAAGCAAGTAGTGTTTCCATGTAGAAAGAGCGTGAATTATAGCCAACATCTCTTTCTCATACACCTGTAAATGCTTCTCAGCATCTTGCAAAACTCTACTCTCATAGGCTATCACATGTCCCTCTTGCATGAGAACTGCACCAATGCTACTTCCACATGCATCACACTGGACAACAAAAGCCTTTCGGAGGTCCGGTAACACCAATACTGGGTCCGAAGTAAGCTTTTCTTTGAGCTTTTTGAATGCTGTAATTTCCCGATCAGCCCATCTAAACGGAGTTGCTTTCTTCGTCAAAGCATGAAGAGGTGAAGCAATTTCAGCAAAGTGCCGTATGTAACGCCTGTAATAGGAACACAATCCTAGAAAGCTGCGTACATCATGCACGGTCCTCAAAGCTGGCCAATTAAGTATTGCTTCCACCTTGGCTGGATCCATACGGACTCCATGACCAGACACAATATGCCCCAAGAAATGTATCTCCTGCAAGAAAAACTCACTCTTCTTGCCATTAACCACCAATCTATGGTTTCTGAGTTCTGCAAACACAATGGCCAAATGCCTTCTATGCTCTTCCTCAGTTCGTGAATGCACAATCATATCATCAAAGAATGTGCCCACAAACTCTCTATGAGGCCTGAAAATCCTGTCCATCATTCTGTTAAATGTGGCAGGCGCATTCGTCAAACCAAAGGGCATAACCAAGAACTCATACAACCCAAATGTGGTTCGGAATGCTGTCTTATGCACATCCTCGGGTCTAATGCGTATCTGATGATACCCGCTTTTCAAGTCAATACGACTAAAAACTGTGGAGCCCTGTAAGCGGTCCAAGATGTCATCGATCCTCGGTCCAAGATGTCATCGATCCTCGGTATGGGGAATCGATTCTTGATGGTATTCTTATTCAGCGCCCTGTAATCAATACACATGCGCCAAGAACCATCCTTCTTCTGCACTAAGAGCACAGGTGAGCAAAAGGGTGATGAGCTAGGCTGAATCAACCCCTTATTCAATAGCTCCTGCACCTGACTCATAATCTCTTCTTGTTGGGCTGCACTAACACGATACGGCGGTCTATTCGGTGGAGTACTACCAGGAATCAGATCTATGGCATGATCTTCTGGCCTCTCAGGAGGTAATTCTCCTGGCAATGACTCGGAAAAACAGTCTTGAAACTCACTTAAAAAATCAGCCCTGTCCTTATCTAACATTGACAAATTAGACTTAGACTCATCATCCTGTGCATCCTTTACATAAATCAAGTACGTGGAAAGATGCTTTTTCATTACTGATGAAATCGCCGAAGCGGATACAATAGGAACAGATTCCCCTTTGAGTTTTACATCCAATACATGCTCTTTCCCTCTATGAGTCAGAGTAATTTTCCTATTGTAAGTATCCACCACCGCATGTACCCTGTGGCACCATGGCATCCCCAACAAAACATCGCAGCCATCCAAAGGCATGATGAAGAACTCCTCGCTGTCCACATAACCCTGCAAATGAAGCCGAAGCTTCCCAATGATAGGAGTAACGGGTTCTGCATACCCTGGACAAGCCATGTTAGCCTCATGTAACGGCCCCATCTCCTCTGCGCGAATCCCCAATCGGCTAGCCAAATCTGGTGAAATGAAGTTGGCTCTAGCACCTGTGTCAAAGAAGATCAAAGCATTCTGATCTCTCACTTTGCCCCATGCCCTGCACAACTCTGTAGCTTCACCACTTAGCTGCTCCCCCACAAGATCAGGAACTAAGCCTGCAGAAGGCTTTGGTTTCTTTGGCTTGGGCTCTCCTTTATTGTCAGGGTCCTTTTTGGACGTTCTTTTGGGACAATTGAATGACATATGCCCCTCTTCAGTACAGTAGAAACACTTTTGAGCATCTCTCAAAGCCTGTCTTTCCTCAGAAGTCCTTTTGGGCATTGGCAACTTCTTATACTTTGTCTCTGAAGACCCTTTAGTATCACGAGAAGCATGCCCAAATTTTTCAGCTTTCTTGCCCAATTTCTTACTGCCTTTAAATCCAGATGAACCACCTGTGAGTAACGCATTAGCTCATAGCATTTTCAATCATCTGTGACATGTTCGTTACTCTTGTCTTTATACAATAATCTCATACCTCCTTGGGCAGCCCACAACAATATTTCTCAACCTGCTCAGATAATGGCACGGCACGATAAGAAGTCACTGGGAGTAGAGCTTCCCAAAACTTCTTGTTATAATCCTCCAAACTATCACACTTTGAAGCATCCAGCTTGTGCCATGCGGTCATAACATCCACCTCAAATGTAGATGTGAGCCATACGGAAGAGAAAACCTGTTTGAATTGGACCCATGTGGTGGGTGCTATGCCCTGCAAAAGAAGAGTAGACCACCACTGCAAAGCATTGCCCTTGAGAAAAGTGGCAGCTTTCCTCACCTTAGAGGACTCTCTATAATTCCCACCAGAAAAAGCAGCATCAAACTGCTGTAAAAAGGTAAGTGCCTTCAATTTATCCTTGGCCCCACTGAAAGTGTCAAACTTCACTGCAGCTCCCCCTTCCTTGTAATCCTTCGCCTTTCCCATAGGCGTTAGATTATCATATGGAAGTGGTTTCGTGAGATTGCTGCCCCCAACATTCATACCCATCATTGGGTCAACATTTCCCATTCCCATGCCAGGCATACCATACATTCCAGCCATGTTTCCATACATTCCATTATGCATACTTGGCTGCATGCCACCAAACATATTGCCTTGCATCCCAGGTTGCATGCCTGCAAACATATTTCCAGCCATACCGGACTGCATACCACCATACATATTCCCTTGCATGCCAGGCTGAAAATTGGCTCCAAAAGGCCCATACATACCCATGCCTCCCTGAGGATAACCCCCAGTCATGGATTGGAACACCGAGCCACCACCAAAATAACCTGGATGCATATTCTGCTGAGGAATAGGTGGCTGTCCATAGAAGGAACTCTGAGAGTTTGCACCATAAGCATGCTGCATATTCGGAAACTGGCCAAAAGATGGTTCCTGTGGGATGGCACCACTATGACCCTGAGGAAGATTCTTCGAACGAACCTTCTTCTTCTTTTTCTGGGGCTCTGTGCGGGGTTCTGTGCGAGATCTCAAAAATTCAGCAAATCTCTCACTCTGTGTGAGCTGCATAAAAGTATCCATAACACTAGCCAAGCGATCGTTGAACCGAGCATCATCATCCTCTTTACCATGCACATCTTCTGGCTGTGTTACATCCTCATAAGGCTCAACATCTGCAGCCTGTTCTCCTGCAAAAATATCCTCAGATACATCTCTTTCAGGAGAAGTCTCTTGCTCTTCTTCTTCATGATAGAAGTACTCTTCCTCTGTATCAGACATGATTGCTGAATTTTCAGCAATGGCTTTCTTGAAAGCAACCACGAGCTCACCCCCTTCAGAAAGTTGATGATTGGTCCTGGCAACGGAACCTTGAAACCGGCCTCTGATAGAAAACCAGAGTGCGGTAGGAGCAATCACCCGTCCACTTGTAGTCTAGATGAGAAACAAAACACAGATTGGAGCTAGAGTGCCCAAATCTGAAAACACAGCGACACCTGTTGGCCCCAAAGCTTGGCGCCCCTTGCGGTATTTCTTTATTCAATTTAAAATAATATGTATGGCCGAGTACAACACAAAGACCAGCCAAGAGTTTACACCTGTAAGTCCAATCTGACGGCCCACAAATCCTTCTCAGCACAGAGGATCTATGCACACAGATCTGTGTCCTCAAGCAACACACTGTGCCTCCCTCTGATCAGCCAAGATCACAAAGCAGGCCAGCCATGGGCATACATCTGGCATAACTCAAGCGCATGATACATCTTCTCAGCTCAAACATACATGTGCTGTCCAATCTCTGTCTTAATCCCTTGTCAATCTGCCATACCCCTCCTCTCACAAGGGGCCAGATAACACATATCTGCAACAGACATCAAGCAGTAGAAAGAGAGATAGATGAACAGAAACAGAACTTACCAAGTTCAGCTCGTGAAACAACACTGGAGGAAGCAACAGCACCAATCTGTGCTTGCAGGCACTTGAATCCACAACCTTGCTTCACACGTGTGCTTGCACTTGCTTGTATCCTCCTCCTGATGCTCACTCCTATGCTGTCCTTGAAAATACAGATCTGAAAATCAGCACTGTACCCGTTTGTACCGCCTCGGGATACGTGCCAGGCGTTGTATTTGCACAAACAGCCTGCTGTCCACTTCTGTACCAACCTGAATCAGAGTATTCAGGTCTGTCCAGCCACCTGACAAGCGCCGCCTGCAGCTTCAGAACCCAGAAAAGCATGCGTCAGCCCTGTCCGTACATTGTACGGCTGTCGTACAGGGCTGTACAGCCTGTGTACTTGCTGGTACAGCCTGTACTGGCCTGTGCGCAGAGTTTCCAGCAGCAGTTTCTGTGCGCAGCTAGCAACAGAGGAGAAAGAGAGAGAATGTTTGCCCAGTTCTGGCCGTACAGTGCTGTACGGCTGATTCCACTCAGAAAAACAGCAACAGCACACAGCAAAACAGCAGCCTTCTCCCTTCGCTTGAGCTTTTCCACGCTAGTATACATGCGCATGAAGGAACTCCCACTTTTGCTACACGATTCCCCAAAAAGGGAAGAGAGAGATAGAAGAGAGAGAAAACTCCTCCCCAAATTAATCCCTAGGGCCCCAACTTTAATAAGTTCCTAGGGCCACTAAGGCCTAGGGGCAAACTCCAATAAACATTAAAACTTAATGTTTCTAGTTCCCCCCTTCACACCTAGGAATGTCCACACATCTTAAACACTGTCCGGGCACCCCCCATGTGAATCATAAAATATTCTGACTCTGCAACCACCATGCCCACACTTGTCCTGCTCCATTTTCACAGGGCCATGACACCCCCCGATCTGATGTGACTCCCATGGGCCTGTTGTGAGGGGACACTATGGTATAGGCTTCCGTATCCACTGCGATGGGCTCTGGTGCCTCCTTATCCACCCCTCTAGGCTGGAAAAAACTGGTGATGGTAAGCTGGGATGACTGTTGGGGGGAGGATCTTGATTTGCTAACCAGGCTAAAAAATAATCCAAATTGATACATTAACGTAGGTAGTTATGAGTCCAGTCTTGCTTGATGCCAACAGGCATAGATCCAAAAAGCAGCAAAAAAGAAAAAGTAGAAGCACAACAAAAATAAAACCAAAAGAGGAAAAGACTATAGAGCTCGTTGTTATTATTATATGATGTGAGTTCTTTCAGCATGTGTTGATGATAGTTCTCTTTGAGCTCTTTCACGTGATTGTGAGAATCTTTAGTGACTTGGCAGTTCCATTTGAGCACACAGTGTGTCATGTGCACTGACACATTGGGTCTCAAAGACACAAATTTGAAGGTTTTTTCTTCTCTGATGTGAGGGGGCTAGAAGGCTAAGGAAACAGTAACAGAGCTCTAATAAGCTGTTATGACAAGTGACCATTATTTTGTTAAGATTGATTCTAGGTAAAGGTCTCCATATATAGGAAGCATACTGTTTTGAGCGTCTCACTAAACACACACAAAACTCAGTAGTCAATCTTTATTAAGTTCAATCTTAAAATTTTTGAGGATTATAACAAGAATGGATGTAACAGGGTGTTGCTTTGAGGGGCTTGTTTATTATTGACAACTCGGGAATAATCCAGTACGCAACTGTCAATAATCTAGCTTTTGGACGCAGTGTGGATGAAACACTGAGGACACTACAAGTAAGTGATATTGTGTGTGATTATGATTCGTGGAATTCCTACTGACCTGGTGTGAGATCTTATTGGTCCAGGCCATACAGTATGTCCAACAGCACCCTGACCAGGTCTGCCCTGCGGGGTGGAAACCTGGTGAAAAGTCGATAAGTTCCAGCCCAAAGCTCAGTAAAGACTACTTTGCAGCCATATGAGCAGGCTGCTGGAAGCACAGTAACAGACTTTTTTCCTACCACAAATTTTTCAAAGGGCTTCTTATGACTCCACAACAAACATACTTGTCAAACCTACCGTGAATGTGTCAAAGGTCTTCTCGTGACTCAATAACAGGCATACTTGTCAACCCTTTGGTGAATGTGTTGCATATTATACTTGTCAATTCTGCAATGATTGTGTTGCAATGCTGTATTAATTTAGCAAGGCTTTGATAAAGAAATTGCTCCTTATTTCCATATATCATCCGTGGAAATGTGTGTTGTATATCAAGGTTCTGTTATAGAATGAATTCATGCTAGTATTAACAAGCTTTATTTCTTAGATAGAAATGTAGAGTTTATGTGTGTACTGGTTGAAGAATTGTGGTTGTCTTGCAATTTTTATCTGCATATGCATGGAATTTTAGGACACAAGTGTTATCTAGTGATATATTTTTTCACTAGCATCAGCTACAACCTCTAGCTTTATTGATGTCTGCTGGAGCAAGCTTGAAGACCATGAGAGTCTTTAGTGGTATCATAGTGCTAGAAACACCAAAGAGAAAGAGGTGCCCTATTAGTCTATATGGTGAAGGTGTTGAAATCTTCAATGAGATTTGTTCCATCACAAAAGACTGTCCATTTGCCTTTTTCTTTGTGGGCTGCTTGGACTTTGGTCATTATTGTATCCTCACATCCTCTACTGTCCATAGTTTTAGTTTTAGTTTTGTTCCATCACAAAAGACTATCCGTTTGCCTTCTCTGTGGGCTGCTTGGACTTTGGCCATTTTTATATCCTTACATCCTCCACTGTTAATAGTTTTTGCGTTGTGCACATTAGTGTGGCTTTGGTGTAGTAAGCAAGTGGTGCATATGAGAGAGAGAGAGAGAGAGAGAGAGAGAGAGAGAGAGAGAGTGTGTTTCTAATATAATGCCTAAATATTATATTAAATAAATTTTAACTAATTATTTTAATGAACTATACCGAATTATCATTAAAATTTACAATATAGTAAATTGTTTAATGCCACTAGGTTTTTTTTTGAAAACCATGCTTTAGTTAATAATTGTTAGTTTATAAACATCATTTATTAATGATGGCATAATTTATTATAGATCAATTATATTATAGTGACATTGCCATTATCATGATAATATTATGAGAAGATAAATTGCACAAAAACCTAATTTAAAGAATTGAAACTAGAATTCTTGGATTGGTTCGTCCATGGTCCCTTACGTGCCTTTGAAATGTCAATACTATGTTGTATTGTAATATTAACTTTTATCAAGTATCCTTCAATATTGACAAAGTGTGATGTGGTGGTTGGTCTTATCGTAAAATCATTAGGTGTGAACATAATTTTGAAGTCTCTATATGCTTATGCCATATCCAGTATCTCTCCATCAAACATAAAGGATTCTTTGTAGTAATTAGGGATAGTGTGGAAGATCATAACCTTAGTTTCACCAAGGTTAACTATGAGGTCTTTGTTTGTGACAAAACATTTAGAGGGCATTTAAGTTGTATTATAGTTGGGGTAGAGAAAGAAAGAAAGATATATTAAGCATTTACTAAAGACCCAATGGGTCTATGAGACCAAAGTGATGCAATAACCTCCATGGCATATCTCACTATGGAATAGGAAATAAAACAAAACAAAACAAAACTATATCATCAGATTGATACAAAAATGCATGTGGAAATCTCATCATGCAATACAAGGAAGATGGAACATGAAACATGAGAGGAGCATCAGCCCCCAATAGATGGTATACCACACTCCAATATATCAAGCATGGGGCTAATGAATGAGTATGGCCAAGAGGTATCCCTCAACTACGTCATGTGGAAAAGTAGTGTGTCTTGGATCTAGAGTTGATGATGAGTGGTGTGAGGTGAAAAAAAGAAAGAAAACCCTGCCTCTACAGCTCTTCCACCTCGCAAACTTGGAAACACAAACACGAACGGGGGCACCACCAGCCACCGGCTGGAACACTCTCTCACACTTCACCACCCAACCCACGCCAGACAGACAGTAAAAAAGAAGGGCACCATAGACCAAGATAAACACCCAGCATTTATATTCCAGTCAAAACATTTCATACAAGCTTCTCCCGACACAGAAGCCTTACTCACACAACCATAAACAAAACACTCAGTCAGGCCTGTCACTGTCGAGGATACACCACATCCCCAATCACCACGAACCACACGCCTGCCTGCTGTACCAATCACACCAGAATGAACCCGGCCACTCACTTCAGAAGGCGCCCACACCAGCTAACCCTCAAGTCTCTCTGCAGCCCATCACTTTTGCATGTGTCGTCAGCAGCAGCTCGACCATCATCTCTTTCTCTCTCTCTGTGCTGATCCTCTGCCAGCTCGCAACAAACCCACTTCCTCTTGCAGCTTATCTGCCCTGCTACCGGCCCACCACCAAGCAGCAACACTGTCCCCTCTGTGCTTCACTCGGCACCCTGCTCTCTGTCCACTATCGGCTTCACCTACGCGGCCCACACCAGCCCTCGTAGATCACTTGTCCACAGCCACACGCTGTCCACCTATCTTCAGCATCCACTCTAACTGACCGAACCAAGGCCACACCACCTTAGTCCGTCCACGCTCAACCTTCGCTGCTCTGTACTTCATGGCGAACCTCCACTAGTCGCGAGCCCTCCTGGGCATCCAGTAACCACACCACTCCACACTGTCCTCTTCGCATGCAGCTTGTCTCTGTGCCTTTGCTCTCCACTATCACCAGCCCGTCACCCTTGACCAAAAAAGTATCTCTACTCCAAGGTGGCCGCCTTCAAAACGACCCGCCAAAGCAGCCCTCTGGCTTCGCTCCAATCACCTGCAAAAACTGTACCTCAACGGCGGCCTCCTTCTTAGGTCTCTCACCAGCAGCTGCGCACCGCTGTTCCAGTCCTTTACATCCCGCTTCTCTGGGGCGGACCAAACTGAACCCAAGCGGCTCCTCTGGTCTTCGCCTGCACATCCAGCCCTTCAAAACCAGAGAGCCACACGAAAACTCCCTGCTGCCGAAGGCGTGCTCCCTCTCACACGTTGGCACCACTCACCATCAGCAGCCCCGCAGCCACATCTCCAACTGCGTTGTCAACCACCTTGTGCCCACACGTCGGCACTCTCACTTCACACGGGAGGCCTACCACCTCTGCAGCCCGTCAGTCCTTCGACTCTCCTTGCGCTATCAGCCCGACTACCAGCTACTTCGGTGGCCCACCCTTTGGCGCCATCACCTGCAGAACAGCCCGTCGCGACTGCCCGAGTCACCTGTAACGCCACAATCCAGTCGGCGTCTCCACCAGCAGCACTGCGGCGGCTTTAGCTCACCAGCCCGTCGCCCTCTCCTTGTGCCTGTGATTGCCGCTGAGACCACCAAACAAAGGCCCCTCAGCTCTCTACAAGGCCGCCTCCAAACACCGGAGCTACTCTGCAGAATGACGAGGCCCCCCAGCTCTCTTTACACGGAGGCCCCCCGTCTGTGCTCGCCAGCTACTCCAGCAGCTTGTCCACTGGCTTCCACACGGCCCACACGGCCAGAATTCTTCGCTACTTTCCACGCTCCAGAGCCTCCCAACTTTCGTCTCTGCAGCTACCTCCCCTTTCAGGCTTCACACTTTCGCTTTTTCTTGCAGCTGCGCCAGAGAGCCAAAATCCAGAAATCGCCTTCACGTGCTGGCCGATTTCGAAAGCTCCTCGCTGGCTGCAGTGGAAACATCCATGTGGCCATGCTTTATTGGCCATGTTAATGTATTATTTTTCATTTACCTAAAAGATGGCCATCATCAAGGCTTTCACACTCATCTAAAGGCTACCTTGGCCCATTAATATTAATTGCTCCATGCTCCACACACCTCGTAATGCAACCTTCCAATGTCCACTCTCACTTGGACGCGCACACAAATTCAGGCTACCAAGCAGCTAATCTCACCCCAAGCTGACCACGTTTCGGACAGGCCTGCAAGAGCCTCAAAATGAAATGCATCCACCCTGTACACCAGGCAAGGCATTCCACGGCCAAGTTTTCATTCACACCATGCACACGTATGTACACAAGCTCAAAAGACCACTCAGAAAAATGCCTAACATACTTTGCCAACCCCCCCATCTGCTAGAGCATTCATGCTCAGCAGCAAAAAGCATCTACACTCATCGCACAATATGTACAACCTTATGCACACGTATGTACACAAGCCCAAAAGACCACTCAGAAAAATGCCTAACATACTTTGCCAACCCCCCCATCTGCTAGAGCATTCATGCTCAGCAGCAAAAAGCATCTACACTCATCGCACAATATGTACAACCTTATGTACAAAACTCCAAATCGCTGTCAAAAAACTCAGCCACAATCAAAAGGAAACTGCTTCAATCCATCATCCACCTTCATAACGTTCTTCCAAAAAAGTGGTATCAAAGCATACCACACGTCAACCACATGTGCTCCAAAACCACTTTCATCCATCTCTTCATAAGCGTCCATAGTCTCTCTCCATACATCCTCATCCATAGGCGCCTGCTCTCGAGACAGACCTTGATATAGCATTTCTCTTACAATATACATTTTAGTTCTCAACACTTGCGGCATCATAACAGCTAACATCCAATTCATCAACATTTGAGAGGCCCAAGTCTCAACCTTTACATTTTCACACACAAGCATATCATCATTCTCCACCACCGGAGCATCCAAAGGTGCCTCAGTGCTCTCCAAGACAGGCATCACAACATCATCCTCCAATTCAATCTTTTCAGCATCTTTTTCAACCATGGCCTTTGTCTTCAACATCTCAGCCACATGCATAGAAGCCTTTGATACACTCACAACCATGTCTGCATCCATACAGGGAATTCCAAGCTCGCAAGCTAATTGCTCCACAGTTTCATCAACCTTCAAACTCCCAGAACACCCACTCACTTGCTTAGCTTCCAAATTCCCCCAAGCATACCAGGTCTTGGAGTACACCATCTAGGACAGCATCGAGCTTCGCATCATTATCGATCGAACTCTCATCTTCACACTCGTCTAGCTGATAGCCTTCTACGGCATTGCCAACCCCCCAGGTATCACTGCTGTCCAAAGACTCCTCTTCACATGAAGCATCCCATGACAGAACATCCACCTTTTCCATCACAGGTACTGGATCATCATCCAATTGCCCAAGAAAATCAATGATAACAAGGTCGTCCTCCCTGTTTTGAACATCCACATCACCAACATTCTCAATAACAATCTCACTAGCAATCTCTACCCCATCCTCCTCCCTGCTAGAGTTATCTTCAGGACTTTTTGTGTCCGGCTCATCTTCCCGCTCATCATCTGCAAATTCCAAAGTATCATCCAAGTCTTCACTTTCATGTACCTACATACTATCACTCTCAACACTTGAAGGATCGTCAACCAAGCTTTCCACATCGCTACCTTTCGTAGCCATGACATCCATTACCAAAGGAGAGTCCCTTAACAACTCTTCACCTGCAAAAGACTCAGCCTGTGATCCTAAATCTTCATTCGGCTTCCCAACATGCATATCTTTCCTTTCAATAAACCTATCAGCATGCGAAACCTGGACTACATCCACATCATGCCCCAAGCATACGTTCTCACTTGGCTTTTCAACTGGCTTCTCATCCACCTGCACATGCTTTAAAGACTTTGGAAAAAAGTCAGAAGGCATATAAAACATCCCCCTTTGCACCTGTATCGGCCTTTGAGGTTCCTGTTTAATCCAACTTTGCATAAGACTCTTATCCACCTCAACCAAATTTACCTGCATATCTCTCACAGACACAACACCTTCATAGGGATAAATACCCATCTCCATCTGCTTCAAAATTTTCCCTAGCAATCCTAATTGCATCATCAAATGACCTGGGATTCTTCAACTCAACCCTTACCTTCAAATGGGGTAGCAAACCATCAATAAACAAGCTCTTCTTCAAAAACATAGGAGGAACTTCGTGCTTTAATGTCATGCACCACTTATCCCACAAACATATAAATACCCTCACAAAATCATCCAATAATTGCCCATGTACCTGCTTCAAGATGCTCAGCTCCTGCAAAAGCACACTAGAATCCTCCACTTGCTGAAAACGCTCCAAAAGGTCTTCTTTCAACCTGTCTAAGGTCAAAACACCAGCATCCTGCGCTTCAAAACCTTTAAGCCAGCTTCGCGCATCTCCCTTCAAAAAAATTCTTATCAGCTTCAAAACCTGCTCTTCATCTGTGACATGGTTGCTAATGCATGCCAACTCCATCTACTCCAAAAAGTCAACCACATCTTCTCCCTTCCTGCCATGAAACTCTGGATAAGACCACGTCATGACAACCTGTAACAATCCCTGAGCTCTCCTCAGTGGAACACACGCCCTTCCAGGCAACGAACAATACCAGAGCTATCCTCTGTTGGACAATGCCAGAGCAACTCCTCAGTGGGGGCACCAGAAGGATGTGAGGTGAAAAAAAGAAAGAAAACCCTGCCTCTACAGCTCTTCCACCTCGCGAACTTGGAAACACAAACACGAACGGGGGCACCACCAGCCACCGGCTGGAACACTCTCTCACAGTTCACCACCCAACCCACGCCAGACAGACAGCAAAAAAGAAGGACACCATAGACCAAGATAAACACCCAGCATTTATATTCCAGTCAAAACATTTCATACAAGCTTCTCCCGACACAGAAGCCTTACTCACACAACCATAAACAAAACACTCAGTCAGGCCTGTCACTGTCGAGGATACACCACATCCCCAATCACCACGAACCACACGCCTGCCTGCTGTACCAATCACACCAGAATGAACCCGGCCACTCACTTCAGAAGGCGCCCACACCAGCTAACCCTCAAGTCTCTCTGCAGCCCATCACTTTTGCATGTGTCGTCAGCAGCAGCTCGACCATCATCTCTTTCTCTCTCTCTGTGCTGATCCTCTGCCAGCTCGCAACAAACCCACTTTCTCTTGCAGCTTATCTGCCCTGCTACCGGCCCACCACCAAGCAGCAACACTGTCCCCTCTGTGCTTCACTCGGCACCCTGCTCTCTGTCCACTGTCGGCTTCACCTACGCGGCCCACACCAGCCCTCGTAGATCACTTGTCCACAGCCACACGCTGTCCACCTATCTTCAGCATCCACTCTAACTGACCGAACCAAGGCCACACCACCTTAGTCCGTCCACGCTCAGCCTTCGCTGCTCTGTGGCGAGTCGCGAGCCCTCCTGGGCATCCAGTAACCACACCACTCCACACTGTCCTCTTCGCATGCAGCTTGTCTCTGTGCTGCCAACACCTCAATGGCGGCCTTTGCTCTCCACTATCACCAACCCGTCACCCTTGACCAAAGAAGTATCTCTACTCCAAGGTGGCCGCCTTCAAAACGACCCAGCTGCCAACCAAAGCAGCCCTCTGGCTTCGCTCCAATCACCTGCAACTGTACCTCAACGGCGGCCTCCTTCTTAGGTCTCTCACTAGCAGCTGCGCACCGCTGTTCCAGTCCTTTACATCCCGCTTCTCTGGCGGACCAAACTCAACCCAGGCGGCTCCTCTGGTCTTCGCCCGCACATCCAGCCCTTCAAAACCAGAGAGCCACACGAAAACTCCCTGCTGCCGAAGGCGTGCTCCCTCTCACACGTTGGCACCACTCACCATCAGCAGCCGCAGCCACATCTCCAACTGCGCTGTAAACCACCTTGTGCCCACACGTCGGCACTCTCACTTCACACGGGAGGCCTACCACCTCTACAGCCCGTCAGTCCTTCGACTCTCCTTGCGCTATCAGCCCGACTACCAGCTACTTCGGTGGCCCACCCTTTGGCGCCATCACCTGCAAAACAGCCCGTCGACTGCCCGAGTCACCTGTAACGCCACAATCCAGTCGGCATCTCCACCAGCAGCACTGCGAGCGACGGCTTTAGCTCACCAGCCCGTCGCCCTCTCCTTGTGCCTGTGACTGCCGCTAACCACCAAACAAAGGCCCCTCAGCTCTCTACAAGGCCGCCTCCAAACACCGGAGCTACTCTGCAGAATGACGAGGCCCCCCAGCTCTCTTTACACGGAGGCCCCCCGTCTGTGCTCGCCAGCTACTCCAGTAGCTTGTCCACTGGCTTCCACACGGCCCACACAGCCAGAATTCTTCGCTGCTTTCCACGCTCCAGAGCCTCCCAACTTTCGTCTCTGCAGCTACCTCCCCTTTCAGGCTTCAAACTTTCGCTTTTTCTTGCAGCTGCGCCAGAGAGCCCAAATCCAAAAATCGCCTTCACGTGCTGGCCGATTTTGAAAGCTCCTCGCTGGCTACAGTGGAAACATCCATGTGACCATGCTTTATTGGCCATGTTAATGTATTATTTTTCATTTACCTAAAAGATGGCCATCATCAAGGCTTTCACACTCATCTAAAGGCTACCTTGGCCCATTAATATTAATTGCTCCATGCTCCACACACCTCGTAATGCAACCTTCCAATGTCCACTCTCACTTGGACGCGCACACAAGTTCAGGCTACCAAGCAGCTGATCTCACCCCAAGCTGACCACGTTCCGGACAGGCCTGCAAGAGCCTCAAAATGAAATGCATCCACCCTGTACACCAGGCAAGGCATTCCACGGCCAAGTTTTCATTCACACCATGCACTCGTATATGCACAAGCCCAAAAGACCACTCAGAAAAATGCCTAACAAGTGGATCATGGGTTGTCATTCGGGGGGCTGTGGGCATCGAGCATGCTAAAGTGTGCATGCCTGGTCCAAGGTAACTCGTCTTGGGGGTGAGATGGGTCCACAATAGCCCGAGGTGGGTCCATCAGATCCATTGTGTGGGTGTTCTCCTCTTGGTTTCGGAAGAAGTTAGTGATGGTTGGCTGCTAGCAAGGGAGGGGGCAGGGTCGTTGGGGCCTAGATCAAGGGTGGAGTAGCTTCTTTGAAAGCCTAAATTTCCTTGGGATCTGCATCCATGTCTCTTTGTAAATGAAGTGTCCCCACCTCTACATCCATGTCTCTCCGTAAATGAACTAAGCTCTATCTTTAGGATTGATCCATAGAGTTTGGCCAATCTATGGCCAATCATGATCATCGTATAGTTATTAGGATCAATAGGGGGGCATGGTATCATCAACATGTGAGATGTACTCGATAGTGAACTCTGCCTTTAGGACCAATCCATAGAGATTGGCCGATGTGTGGCCAATCATGATCATCGTATAGTTATTAGGATCAGTAGGTGGGCCAATCATGATCATCGTATAGTTATTAGGATCAGTAGGTGGGCCATGGTATCATTAGCATGTGAGATGTACTCGATAGTGAGCTCTGCCTTTAGGACCGATCCACAAAGTTTGGCCAATGTGTGGCCAATCATGATCATCCTATAGTTATTAGGATCAGTAGGGGGGCCCATGGTATCATCAACATGTGAGATGTACTCGATAGATGATCCTGGGCTTGCCTATTATGTAGTCTACGGATGCCTTGAGGAGCATACCCTTTGTGAAGAAGGTGGAGGTGGTGAGGCAGGGATCTCGAGGTGAGGGCAAGGGTGGCTAATGGGGTTTATGATGATAAAGGGAGTGTGTATAGGAGTGCCATGTGTCCAAGTCTGTGATATGTGTGTGGGGGAGTGATATGTGTCCAAGCTTGTGATATGTGTGTGGGGGAGTGATGCTCTCAGACTTTCCTCTAGATTTCTTTGTAGTTTGGCCCTAAGAAGAATCGATATGATTTATCCGCATTCCAAGTGTAGAAATCCTGTTTTTTACATTGGGTGAAGTGCTGAGAAATCTATTGCGCACAATGTGTACCTCATGCTTAAAATGGGAGAGTGTGGCTTGGTATTTGTCATCATAACAACAGTTTTGGGGGATAGAAGTGTGAGTGAGAGAGAGAGAGAGAGAGCGAGAGAGAGAGAGAGAGAGAGAGAGAGAGAGAGAGAGAGAGAGAGAGAGAGAGAGAGAGTTCTATTGACGTTTATAGAAGGCCAAAGTGACCTTGAGACCAAAAAGCATACATAAAGATTGTCTAAGTTTCACAAATACTCTTGTCTATAAAAGAAAGAAGGAAAGAAAGTTCTACTGATGTTCGTAGAAGGCCAAAGTGACCAATGAGACCAAAAAGCATAGAATGTTTGTGACCTATGAGACCAAAAAGCATACATAAAGACTATCTAAGTTTCACAAATACTCTTGTCTCTAAAAGAAGAAAACATCAAACTAAGTTTTAAAAAAGGACCGAGTCCTAGGATTCATACAATGAGTCATGTAGAATGATGTTGCATCTACAACAATAGGAGATATGTTCCCCACGACTAGAAATTGACAAATTGATGTTTGGCTCCAAAAGAATTCCTTGACATGTTGCTCTTCCTTCAACTGTGCCAAGGTGAGCTCATCTACTATCCACGCTTTGGTACCCTTCAAGTTCTCAGATAATTTAACTTTGCTGGATTTGATGTCAAGGGTGAGGATTATGTAATTGGCAGCCAGGTTGCCAATTTGTTTGTCAAAATCTATTATTATTGCGGAATGGTTGACTGTTGGGGTTGTGTGAAACCAATTGCAGAGAGCTCGTCCTCCATCACTCCGTTGTCACATCGGAATGCTCTTTTGGTAAGGCCCTTTGAAACCAATGTAACTTGCCTCCTCCTTGGGGACTGCCATGGTTTCATTAATGGTGCTCTTTGCCTCTTTGAGGGCTGCCTTGGTTTCATTAATGGTGCTCTTAGCTTCCTTGGCCTTGTGATCCTTTGCTGTCTTGATGGGATTCAAAATTATTAATTTACAATTACTATGTAAATAAAAAGAGAGATTCTGTCTCTCTCTCTCTCTCTCTCCTTACTCTTACTACAATACTCCTCTCTCTCTCTCTCTCTCTCTCTCTCTCTCTCTCTCTCTATATGCACTTACTCTTACTACTTGGATGTCAGTTCGAACAGGTCGAGGCAGCACACTGTGTCGAGCAGGTCTGGCAAGGTGGGTAAATGATAGGGTTTCTGGGTGTTGGAGGCAGATTACGAGAGACAGAGGGAGAGAGAGAGAGAGAGAGGTGCTAGGGTTTCTGGGTGCTGGAGAGAGAGGATTTGCACACGGATTATGTCAATAGATGTGTCTTTATGAAACATATCCTATGATACTAAACGGGTGAGACAAACAAGTTCCTTGTGATGTTAGTCTATGTTCACTCTTCCTATATGTTAGATATCAATGCTACATCCTCATATTTGTATTGCTCAGGCATAGGCTAGCTCATGTTTGTACTGTCCTCAATATCAGGAGTAGGAGTAGGAGTAGCTTCCAACTAGTGTGATTGCGTCAAAATGATCGTGGTTCTATTCAAACCTATATGAGTGGCCTAATCTCAAAACCATCATGTTCCTTAATGCATTAATTCCCAATAATGTCATTACTGGCCCACTTGAACCTTCACATCTTACCACCAACCAACCACTCAATGATGGTAAAAGTTGATTCACTGGAGAAAGACCCCCGATCTGGAAATCCGGTTGAGTGTAGTGCATCAAACTATACATCTTGAAACCCATTGGTCATCCCCTCAACAATCGGCACCACTCAATGAATGTTTCCTAGGTAAGACGGTAAAGCTTCCATCGAGTGTCTCTTAAGCGAGGGGTCTTGGGGAGGGGTGAGCTAAATGAATGCAGACTTAGATGGAGGAACTAGAAAACTGTAGAACCGAGAGGCACCACAGCTTGCCAAGCCCCAAATCCACTTACAAGCTCAGTGAGAATAGCATCATGAACTTCGGGAAAAGGGTGTTTATCCATCCTATCTGTGGCTGAAACTCTAGTAAGGAAGGCATGACCATCAAGGTTCTCTCAACTTGAAGAACCCATATCAAAAGCTACACTTTGGTGTCAATCCTAAGTTGGGAATGGCCCTAGTCGACGACCTTGACCAAGTAGCCCCACAACCACCAATGTCTCTTTTGTGGCACTAGCAAGGGTGAGTAACCCACAACCCAATCCATAGGATACACCAATCCTTGCACACACATAGTGGAAGGAGGAGCACCATCTCTGAAAAGGAGCCCATTTTGGACCTTCTTTACCAAAGTTTTAGTTTCTCTCCATTTGGAAGAGGAAGAGGGAGCACAGGAAAAGGTAAAGAACAAGCTCTAGGAGCCACTTTTAACCCCAATGTTGCACAAGGACAACCACCTAATCGGTCCTCATGCATCGTAGAGGCCTACAACTAAGCCAAATATCTCCATATGAGATGCATTCCCAGAGATAGGCTAGAATAACATGTCACTCATTGTTAACCACTCCATAGGTTAACATGGTTTCACCCACCTAACCTATCATAAGGCACTTTGCCATCTTACTTGCTCAAACGAGCAGCAACCTTCCTTTGTGCTTAATGTCAAATAGGGAAAGTCCAAGGACTTTGTGTATATACTTGCTTAAGACTAGTAATAGAGGCCAGACCATTTTTCAGTTTGGTCGGCGTAGTGTGAAAATAAGTCACTTGTATATACATCATTTTTTATAATAAGCACTACACAATCATTCCCTTGAAAAAGAATACCTGTGAGCTCTTTTCTTCCCTTTTCTTGTTTGTATGTGTGCTATTGAATCTTACTTGCTTCATGGATGCATGCTAGATAGGATTGTTTGTAGGTTTTCCTCTTATATTAGCTTCCTCTTCTTCCCCTGCCTTTTCTAAGATAGAACCATCACAAAGGACCATCTCTATTTGCCTTCATCTAGGTGAAGAGAGTTCCTCCTTCACCCCTTTGATAAGGAGCATTCCTGTGTGATAACGAAGTGAGGAAGTGACGACAAGCTAGCGCACCCACATTTGCTAGCTCGAAGGCAAGGCCCAATGACACATGCTCTTGCAAGCCTAAGTTAAGCTCTTTCCTTGAACATGTTTATTGGTGCCACTGTCGAGGATTAGCCTCGAATTCATCCATCTATTCCAAGATATTAGGATCACCCAATATTACTCGGTGTTAAGATTAGAAGGTCACGCTAAAAAAAACATGTGGTTTTGGAGCCTTGGATGTGTATTGCTTTTGATTTTGGTTTTCATATCTTGGAAGGGAAAAACCTAGTTTCTTGGTGGTTTGCATGATTTTGGAGCCCATAAGGCTTTGATCTTATTGCATTGACCCAAGGAATATCTCTGGTTTCTTGGTGATTTGCATGATTTTAGAGCCCATATGGCTTTGAACTTTGTTGCATTGAGCTAGGAAATAAATTAGCAATTATGATTAGAAGTGATCTCCACTTTAAAAACATGAGCATTAAGCTCCATTAGGTGTGGATTAGAGTTGGATAGCTAATCTTTATTCATGCATCTCATAGTTTTAGATGCATTGTTTGAACTGGTAGTTAATTTTTGCATTAGAGTTGGATCATTAATTTTTGTTCATGCATTCCATATTTTTCAATGCATTAGAGTTGGATAGGTAATTTTTGTTCATGCATTTCATATTTTTCAATGCATTGTTTGAATTGATAGTATAGAAGCATGCAAAACTCATAAAAATAATAAAAAACACTTAATGACTTGTATAACAACCATTAAGATTCTTAATTGTTCCCTATCAAGTCCAAAAAACCTTTAAAAACTCCAAAAACTAGGCCAACAAACGAGCTCTCGAGTTGGGAGATATGAGCCGTGAGCCTAGAGATGTAAGCCACAAGTTGGGTCCAAAAAACCTTTTTTTTTTTCAAAAACTAGGCCACCAAATGAGCTCTTGAGTTGGGTCTCGGGTTGGGAGAGGTAAGCCATGAGCCTCGAGATGTGAGTCGCAAGTTCGGAGACGTGTATTGTGAGTTTGGAGACGTTGGTCAATAGATGTGAGTCTAGAGGTAGGTATATCTAATATTATACTGACCAATTATTATTGCCTTAAAGACTTGTAAAGACATACCTACGCATATCCTTTTAAGGATTTTCTTATCACACAATTTGTATGAGCTACAATTTCTAAGGAAAATTCTTGCGCTTTATAAAAAGGCTAGCTACGAGGACTTGAGACACACATTCACTATGGGATACTCGCCCATTGGAGCCAAATTGCATAGATCTATAACCTTAGGCAAGAGGAGGGTGAAACAATGTAGGACTACATTGAACTAAGTATCTCTACATGAGATGCAACCCCTCAATGAGAGACTAGATGTCCTCGATCAATTTATGATCAATCTTAAGAGCAAGACGCTTCATGAATATCTCTACAAGTCTAGAATCAATGAGTGTTGTTACGAGGCAATAGACCTCATAGACAATCTACAAGATAAGGATGTAGAAGTCATACACCGAAAACAAGGAGACGCATCATCCAGGTACCCCACCGCACCAGCTAGAGTCCTCGTCAAGGACATGAGATTGAATGAGTTGGCAAAAAATATTCTCAACTATTTAGGCTAGCAAGGCAAGGGCTAGCCCCAAGGCCAACCTCAAGGCCAACCCCAGCTAGTTTCTCATGTCGGACACCCACACTTATTTCCATGGAGAGATATGGTCTAGTTTGCAGTTTGCCACCAAAATTTTACAAGTATAGTGGGGATGGCTATAAAGTGAGCATGAGTGAGTGAGCATATTTCTATTTTTTAAATTATGGTTATGATCTACGAGCATGATTGAGCAAGAAGATCTCAGTTTTATGATAACATTCTTTCAAGAACTGCTTAGGCACGTGAAATTATATCAATTATCACTTATACACAGGTGAAATACAATGTCAAATTACCATACCCCTTCATATCTCAATTCCACTTATACATGCATGTAACCCCTTTATATATCAATGTAAGGGCTACAAGGCTACTGCCAGTTAAACTTGGTGATCTCTACTAGTTTTTGTCTTGGCCTGATGAAGAGTAGCACAAAGGTGCACAGCAGGCACGAGTCGTACGATGTCTAATTGATTCAGGGATCTGATGAGGCAAACTGTGTGTGCCGATGCTCGCCAAAATATTGACAATATCTTTACAAAAAAACAAGTTTAAGATTGGAAATCTATACTAGCACTGATTGATTTAAAGTTATTTCAATGATAACACTAGCATATAGAGTAATATGCATAGGAAACACCCTTTAGATACTGTACATTAGCAAAATTGATATAATGTCTATAATGTTTAAGCTCTGCCACCAAGAGTAAGCATAACAAATGTCTACAATAATGAAACACAAATAATGTCTATAATGTTCAAAGCTCTGAGTCTAAGAGTATCTTCTTAATATAAATAAACAAATACAAGAAACAAAGCATGTAATGATGTTCCAAACAAGAAGGCATCATTGGCATTCGAGGTTGTTGACTTTGTTCTAAATCTACTAAAGAAAAATATAAACACAAATATATATGTTAAAGATAAAAATATACTTAGATGCATATTAGTGGTAATTACTTGAGCTTGAAAATACTTATAACCTAGTAGAGTAACAATATCACATTACGATCCATATATGCTGCTGCAAGACCAAGTGTCCCAGTCGTCCTAACAAAAAAATCCATAACCAGGCTTGTTGAACTTGATCACTATGAATTGAGAATACTTTTTTTGGTGAAGAAGAGTGTACAAATGTAGTTATGATAAGACATGTCACTTATATTACACATTTGTTAAGATAATGAAAATAAAGTTTTATTACCATTATATGTAATAACATAATAAAACATATCACCTTTGTTACACATTTGTTAAGATAATGAAAATAAAGTTTTATTACCATTATTTGTAATGAGATTATTTGTAAAAGGGTTACCTTTGTTGACATTAGTCCCTTTTTCCTTCCCACCGGTGGTGTACACTCCATAACTTGGCGACGCGCCACAACAAAACCCTGAATTATTGAGGCACAATGCTCAACTTTTGTAGCCTCCTCCATTTTGTAGTATAGGCATGTAAAGAAGCCAGCATCAAAGAGACAAAAGTTGGTAAATTTAAAGGCTAAGGAATATAAATGATCATCAACTTTGTTCCAATATGGAATATTATTTATAGAACAACCCTCCACTATAATGTCAGATGAGAAGTCACCAAAAATCAGCTCAACACAATGGTCCACCATCTTCCCTTTCACCTTGCCTTTAGTACAAATTTTGTTTAAAGCTTCCGTAGCTCCACTTATGATGGTAGACAGTTGTTTCCAAATCTGAACATCCAATCTACAATGCTTACATTAAAGGCAAATATAGTTCCTGTCACAATTTTAAATGTTAGGATGGCTTCATCTTGCGGGGATATCCATCGTGATATATATGGAGAGTCTACTCACCTTTTGGTTGCAAAATGTATATTATAAGATCTCCAATGTTCTCAGTCTCCTCTCCTCTCCCTACTTGTGTTGCTTATTATCTCTTGCTTACTTGCAAAGCCTATATTATAGGATCCCCAATGTTCTCAATCTCCTCTCCTCTCCCGGCTTGTGTTGCTTATTATCTCAATCTCCTCTCCTCTCCCTGCTTGTGTTGTTTATTATCTCTTGCTTGCTTGCAAAGCCTATTCTACAAGTTGTTGTCCTAAGTTCACAGGTAGCAGGAGTAATGTGGCTGTCGATGTAGTAGACTGGTCATGGGATCAAATGGGAGTATTCTAAACAAATGACATGTATTCAAAATAAAACATGACACCTAATTGAGATATTTGAAGCCAATAAACATGTGTAGCCAGTCTCTTATCTTCCTTTTGTCATTGGGTGCTCCAAGGTGCATATAAGAGATTAGGAATTGTTGAGCATCCCCACAAGATAGGCCTTATCTTCATCTTTAATGCTAGAAACACCAATCATGTTCAACTTCTCCTCTATGATCATGTGTTTGTTTGGCTCATGCCATGAGAGAGAGAGAGAGAGAGAGAGAGAGAGAGAGAGAGAGAGAGAGAGAGAGAGAGAGAGAGAGAGAGAGAGAGAGAGAGCAAAGCATAGCAATAACACTCACCGTTGTGAGGATCTACTAGCCTTGCATACTTCCATGCTTTTCCTTTATATATAACACCTGTACCGCTCTTATGACATTTTGTCTAGTCTCATTATCCATGCCCTCTATGATTAAAAAGTACAAGTTCTTAGAGAAATCACCTTAAAAACAAGCTATGCGAGCATTTGAATGGAAATCTTGTACCAACACGTCTTTCCTCTTGCATCAACTATCTTGCTCAATTGGGATTCAATACATTTCTTATCTTCTTCATCAAACCTAGCAATAAGCATAGTATGGTACGATTCCCCAAGTTTCCTAATCTAAAAAAGCTTATCTCCAAATGTGTTGGGAACATACCCAAACTCATTGATCCTACCACACATGACATCATTTCAAGTGATGGTACAAAACTCATATAGTTTAATTTGATAAGACAAATAGAAGTTCAAGCCAATGCGATAAATTTATTACTAATCAATCAATGAGAGAAAACAAAGGTTCCACGACATCATTTTTCTCAAATGAAAAACACAAAAGCATGCTATAATGCATGCCGATCATTTGGGAATTATGCACAGCATCATATAAACACAATTCTAAATAAATGAAATAAAAGATTCAATCACCCACTTAAAAAATAAGAATATACTAACATTTTTTGATGCAATCCATGAATGCTTTATGTCAATTATTTCCATCAAGTATGTGGATCATTTTGCCCCAACCGCACTTTACATTATTTCCAAGATCTACTCAAACCTGTCATTCACAATCTTCCATGCATCACTCCAAGACTACCTCCTCTTGTTCATAAGAGGTGTCTCCTCCCCCTCCAAATCAAGGATGGAAACAATGAAGGCACCCTTACTTTCTAAGAAACCACCCATTTTCATAAAAGACCATGAAGGATGGAAACAATGTGGAGAGGTGGAGAGAATCAAGCAAAAGAGGTGGAGTGAATCAAGGAGAAATCAGTGGGATTGGATGCTTGGATGTAAACCCTATAAATTGAGGCATTGGCCTAATGAGAATTTGCTGGTTTTTTATTATCCATGCCTACATTAAGCTATCAGTTAATTGCTCACTAATGACGTCTTAATTATCATCTAATCTCTTTATTAATGATGTTGATTCTAGCATTTGATCTACCATAGCTCATCACATTGTTGTAATTTTAACAAGAATGGTGCGCAACAATATGTGCATGAAAATATAGAAATTGTGAGGAGGACTAGGGAGCACACATGTATGGGAAGGGCTCTTATGCAAGAGTTTGTGGAAAATAACTCAGAGCATCATAAAATTAGAACCATGTTGGATGGTTCTAGAGAGACTCGATTGGTAATACCTGAAGTATAAAAAGGTAGATATCCAACATGAGATAAACAAAGGCCTATTCCATTTGGGTCATCTTTTGGTAGGATATAAAATGAGGACTTCAAGAATGTTTCCTTGGTCTCATGAGTAGCGAGTTCTCCAAATGCAGTTTGCGTAGTGAGATAAAGGCACAACTGGCAGCCACCACAAAGTGTCAAGAAGAGAGAAATATACTGATGGAAGAAAGAAATACACATATGATACATCAACAAAGTTGTAGGAACCTTTATTATACATGCAAATGGATCCTAGTAAATACTTATGCATAATTCTGACAAGATGGTGGACCAAAAGAAAACAGCAATCCCAAGACTTTGGGTGAGGTCAAGAACATTGATTCTGCTTGGAAATTACAAGTGTCTCTAATTGGAATGGTTACTCATGGGCATGGGCATGGTCATTATATGGACACTTCACTGTAAATGGTTTGTGGCCCTCAGATCCAAATCTCACAGTTGGCTCCCTTGCATGGGCATGGTCATTATATGGACACTTCACTGTAAATGGTTTGTGGCCCTCAGATCCAAATCTCACAGTTGGCTCCCTTGCATTGTGTTTGCGCAACTTGGAGAGAGGATGGACATGCATGAAATTGGGGACCTAGCTACTAATGGGGTCCAAGAAAACAACAATGTTTCATTACTAAATGCTCTAAGTTCAAGAAGTGCCTTGGATTGTCATTATGCTTCACAAGGTAAGGAACCTCTCTAGAGTGGTGGTTCTGTAGTTTTATTACAGGAAAGTGTCACTAATGCAAACTCAAGGGATATAAATGCCACAACTTCTACTACAAAGACTATAACAAGCACTGCCTCCTCGTTTCGTAAATTGCCAAAGAACTTGCTCTGCTACAACTAAATAAGTGTGCATCAAAGAACAAAAATTAATACTTATTTGCATACATTTCTCTGCTTGTTGCAAGAGGTGTCTTCAAGATAGTTCAATTAGGCTTCTTGATGGTAGGACACACACATGAGGACATTGATGCAATGTTTAGCAGGTTTTCTGAGAAATTAAGAGTGGGTCAAACATTCACTTTTCCACATCTAATGGATACATTTCAATGTTCTTCCAAATCCAAACCACACCATTTCTTCTTTTAAAAGGATCCCCGACTTCAAGAGTTTTGTTGATGGTTATCTTAATGATGCCCAGGATATGCTTGTGGGTCATTCTAAACCATTTCAATTTTGTTTCTTCGTGCTTAAAGAAAAATCAATGATGCAATACAAAGTGCGTTCCAATTCACCTAATTAGATGCCTAGGGAAGGAGGCATTGAGTTGTGGAAGAAAGATTCTAATGGACGGCCACTTCTTCTAGCAGGGTTTCCAAACATGCTACCAATGGCTGAATTTATAAGGGATCACTTGCAAGTAATGGTGGGGGTAGGTATAAAGAACTACATTAGGTTTTGGGAGAAGTGTACAGTGGAAGGGGTGAGACAACATCGCATAAACCCTATATTAGACCAGTCATCATAGATTACTGGAAAAACAAGGAACTTATCTAACTTTATCAGAGAAGACAAGAGTGTACTCACATTTTTGGCCAAAGACAAAATTGCCAGATCATGTGGATAACTTTGATAGGCACAGTAATGAGTTCATAGGCTATGAGGAATGGAGCGATCACTATTGTGGTCCTTTCAGTGGTAAGCCAAGGGAGGAGTTTATCCTGATGATAGATGTTAAGAAAGGAGCCGGGCTTGTCGGCACCATATGCAAAGGATAAAGGGATTGGGTGATCGCCGATGAGAGGCGCACCTTGAATATCAATAGGATAAGGGTTAGGATCGGTCGGCCATGTATGGACGCCCATGTGTGAACGGCCAAGTCACCTATAAGAGTCAAATGTAACCCTAAAACCCTCATTCTCATGTGTTGAATACAAGAGTGCTCTTGCCTTATCCTCTTGGTTTCCTTCTCCTGCGTGTGTGCGAGAGAGAGAGAGAGAGAGAGAGAGAGAGAGAGAGTGAGAGAGCGATCGAGCACTGTGTAGTGGCACGGCGGCGGCGAGGCGGTAGAGCGACGATGGCGGCTCCTCCTTCACGCGGCTGCGACGCGGGAATCCTTCACGGCGACGGTTTGAGCGATGAGTGACACACCTTTGCATTTTGTTTGAGCTTGCGTTCCTGGTTGTATGCTTGTAGCCATTCGTGGCTCGCATATGGTGTTCGGCAAGTCCCCAACTACGACCTGTGCGACAAAAGCGCACATTTTTGGCGCCGCTGCTGCCGGGGAGATGCCCTGCACCAAGCTCCAGTTTGCAGCTCGGGCTGCTACGTGAAGTGAAATTTACACTGTAGGAAAGGCGACTGTGTGTTTGTTGTTGAGATGTTTCCGTGTTTTGCAATCTGTTTCTGCAATTCTGTTTCGTTTGTTATTTTTCCGCTCCACGTGTATTTTACTCTCTGGTTTCCTGCATGCGAGTGGGGATTTCTGAATCCCCAGGCCTGCGGTGTGTGTGAATTGCGCCGCGGCCAAGTCTGAATCCTAGAAAGAAACCCTAGAAAACTTATCTCAAAAAAAAGAAAAAAATAAAAATTAAAATTAAAATAAAAATTACTTTTTTTTAAAGAAAAAAAACCAAACGTGTGGAGAGGAAAGATTTTTTATTTGGAGAAAAATTTTTTGAAAAGAAAAACCCCCAATTGACCCCAACCCCGACCTCGGTCTCGATTTTTTGATATATATATATATAGGAGAGTGAGCCTCCATAGCTTTCTTTCAAGTGAGAACTTATGGGAAGTTGAGCTCTATATGTAGCCCACTCCCCAAGGAGTGAAGTGAGCATGTGGGATAAAGCCTTCACCCTTTCCTCCACAAGCAAATAGGCCTTCACCCTTTCCCCCACAAGGAAACAGACTGTTTTGAGGACCACAGGAGCTCTAGATAGGCGAACACGGTGTTGTAAAGCATGCTAGGACCCTTTAAACGATACGCTCGTTTCGAGCTATCACACGCCCTAGTTCAGGTTCGACCATAAGTAAGGGGGTTAGAAACGGGTTAAAAACAATACAAAAACAAGTAAAAACGAGGTGTGAAACACCTAAGAAACCACTTGTGTGGACTTCAAGGGTAGTTACCAACGCCCGTAGGGTACCCACGTCACATGCATCTACGCTCTGGTCGGGTACTAGAGCTTGAGCCACTAGAAAGCGTTTCAGTTTACGCAGGCTCACACCATCCCTCCACGTTGGCATCTTGGCCTTCAGTTGGAACCCAAGGAAGTGCAACAACCCAAGATCCACGAATAGCGGATAGTGACTCGTCCTTTCACTTAGAAGCCATGGAAGGGCACCTACCAAGAACCCTGAGGAGACAAGCCAAAACATGCCAGTTTGGGCCCCACAACCCGGATCTAGCATGTTTAGCCGTCTAATAGAGACCTTTAGTAGAGCTACACGCTCTGAACATGCGACAAGCAAAGTAAATGAAGAAGGAGGGGTAGTAGATTCGCCATTCACATCTTATGTAGACCCTACCCTCCCAAAGAGTTTCCATGTGGATATTCTACCCACTTCGTTTAATGAGGGCCCTACTGAACTACCACCTTCCGATGCTCTTCCTAAAGTAGAGGTCCCTAGAAGCCAATCCATAAGAAGTGACATTGCATCCACTTCAAGAGAACTGTTTGGCACTCCAAGTCTAGATGGGATATTTCTCAATGAAAATTGGGAATATGATCTACACACAGAGACTCTAACTGACCTATACACGGGTTACACATACCATGTAGGTTGGTTAGAAGTCATACGATCTACATCTAGCGCCACTAATCTAGAGGAGCAACAACAAATGATATGTGAGGTTATTCATAGAATTATCCAATTTGAGAGGCAAAATAGGGGAGTGAACCTAGTTTCCACTGGCCCTATGAGATTTTTGGACACGAGCAAGGCCAAACAACCAACCCTATCACAATTGTGGAGACTCCCTCGGTGAGTCCCATAGACCCTTCATATGTTGTTTTACCTGGAGTCTCAATGCAGGTTGAGCCCACGAGCAGTAACTTTAGCTTTCCAACCTTGGCTCAACTTTCCATTAGGGAATCCGCAATGCCTACCCCAATGATGAGCATGAAGGAAAGTGCACCTGTTATTGCTGTAGTTAGTACGATGCCGCTACCTAGTGGAACAGTACCTACAACAGTGAGTGTGCCAGTGCCCATCGCCCGTATGTACCTATTGCTACTCATGCTCATGTAGCTCCTACGCCTCTTAGTATGCCAATGGCGTATGCTCCACGACCGCCTTATCACCACCCTTATCCAAGAGGAGCTAGGCCTAATCACATATCACATCCTACGTCAGCTACCTACATACCAAGACCAACGCCAACTCCTATCAACCAGGCTATCCCAGAAGTGCCTCCACCAGCTATGCCTGCTCACCTAGGTGATCTCGCAGCGTTTGCTCAGACGATCGGACGATCTATTGCGGAAAACATGCGGGGCATGCCTGAGAGAGAACCCAGAAGCAAGGCGGTACAAGTGGCTAAGCTCACTCAAAACTTCAGTGGTAACGAAGATGTTAGGAAGCACATTGAAGTTTTTGAACACGTGTGTGATTCCTTGGAAGAGTACAATGAGCTGCATAAGTGTAAAGCTTTAGGCTTAACCTTGAGTGGAAAGGCCGGAGATTGGTATCGAACCTTAAGGGTTGAAGAGCGTACTCACTACCCCACTCTCAAGAGATTGTTCTTGAAAGAATACATACGTGAGGGTGTGCTTTGGGGAGTAGCATCTCAACTCCAAAAAGCTGAACGCGAGAAAGGGGAGTCAGTGAGAGACTTTATAAGTCGATTGAAGCATCTAAATTCTCGCTGCACTCCCGATGAGCACTTCAATAATAACCAACTGCTCGATAGATTCATCCGAGGATTGCGCCACGAGGACATATACAATGGCCTAGTAATTAGAGGTCTTACAACGTGGGAAGCAGTCTGCCAATGCAATCCAGTTAGAAGATAACTTGATGATTTGCAGGTAAAAAGGTGTCTTTGGAGACAAAATCCGTTAGTTCGCAAGTATCTGGGCACGAGCCAATGACAGTAAAACCTATTGCCAAGGAGCCCAAATATCCGAAATGTCTGTGACCGACCTTACTAAGGCTCTCCAAGAATACTTTAGGGGTAATCGAGCTCCTCAAAATAGCCATATGTACCCAAGAAGAGAGTAACAATGGTGTTCGGTTTGCTTAGGACCACATAGCACGAGTGAATGTCCCACATTCAGAGTCAAATTCAATGGGAATTACAATGCATGTGGTAAGTATGGCCATCAATCTAAAGATTGCCTAGTACTTAAGCATATGTTGGCAAATCAGGTACCACTAGCCTGGTCAAACACACCTCAAGTACCCGCGCTGATGCCTGCTCAACCGATCGAGCAACCGTCACAGCACATAGTTCTAAGGAACCCGAATGTAGTCCAGTCTGTGCCGTTACCACCGCCAGTGCTAGGACCACAACCTCCACATCCAAGGATTACCCCTGTAAACCAGATGGGTTGTGAGTCACATAGTGCGTGTGGGGATTATGAAGAGGAGATAGACCCCACTGCTCCATACGGGATTGATACGTTTGAAATGACTCCCCAGTACTACATGGAGGATCATTTCGGGCAAGTCAAGCCTGTATATCAAGCGGCTGCTCTCGCCACAAGAGGGCAAAACCTTAATACCTTGGCGAGGAGACCACCTCTTCAATGCTACGAGTGTGGTGGACCGCATCGTGTAGCAAAGTGCCCTAATAGGCTACAAAAGATCGCTACTCAGATGCAACCAAATCAAGGGAGCACATCGGGAATGCCGGTACTTACATGTAATCGTTGTGGCATAGATCATTTGATTGCTCAATGTCCACATAATCCTAATGCACCCAAGATTACACCATTGAATTTGGTTGAGGTCACCAACCAGGCATGAGGAACCACACCTGTTGTACCCACGAATGTAGTTACACGATCAATGCTTCAAAATCAAAACTACATTCTCGAAAAGAGGGATACTGCATCAATTGCTCGAGCAAAGAAAAAGAAAACGCGGCAAAAGAGATTGCTTAATGCCACGAGCTCCAAGCCTAGTTCAAAGACTAACATAGGGACAGGAGACGAGCCCATGTATATGAATGATCCGAAAGATGATTCTAATTCAATAGAAACCATGGGGACCAAAGCCACTACCTTCAGCGAGGACCCCACTCGGGAGCTCAACGAAGGAGAATCAAGTGAATACATAAATAAAGGGAAGCAGAAGGAAACTTCCTTGGCCCCACAACCAAGTCAGTTAATGCCCTCTCGGCCACCTAAACTGACTGAGACTCCCCAAGACAAGCCACGTGGGCCAAGAACCCTCAAGAAAAAGATTGGAACTTACCCAAACCCAGTTGAGGAGATTAAACAAGTGCAACACTTAAGGGGTTTGGTGGAAGAAACACAAAGAGAACTGGAGCCAATAACCCGAGAAAAATCAAAATTCCACACAGTGTTTCCTACGTAAGTTCAGCCTCACAGGAACCATAAACCGTTAGCTATACCTAGTATCATTTAGGAAGAAAGTGAGGATAGGACATCAGGAAGTAGGCAAACACCCTTTTTGCTTGAAAGAATGTTTAGTGAGGGAATGCCTGACCCCATCGAAGAGGAAGTGACTCCATCTTCACCAGTCCCTAGTCAAGGGGCGATGTCTTGAAAAGTACCGTTGAATGTGTCTAAGCTAATGGATTTCATGTCCTTTGAAATTAGAACCACGATCATATCCAAATTATACGGAGATCCTGAGCTATTCTTAGCTCTTCGGGCATTTCTCAATGGAGAACTAAAGGCGGGGCTACCACAATTTGCAAATATGGATAGACCCGACACGCTTCAAGATGAAGGGAAACATTGGGATCTACAACCCAACCTAGATGAAGACTCAGTCGTTGAAATACCTGTGAACAAGTTGGGACAGTACTTTGAAGGTGACGAATCTAATGCCACCCTCCCCATTACTACCAAGGGATTAACTCTAAAGGGAATCCTTGATGGTGGTGCTGGAGTGAGCATTGAAATACCTGTGAACAAGTTGGGACAGTACTTTGAAGGTGACGAATCTAATGCCACCCTCCCCATTACTACCAAGGGATTAACTCTAAAGGGAATCCTTGATGGTGGTGCTGGAGTGAGCATTGTGACTAAAAACTGTTGGGAATCTATGGGGAGAACTCACCTTGAAGTCACAAACATAGTGGTTAAGATGGCAAACGGAACTATTGCTAAACCTATTGGAATGTTAAGGGACCTTAAGATCAAGGTTCTGGGGTACAAGGTAAGACATACCTTCATTGTAATGGATTTCTCCAAGCATCCTATGTCATATCAAATGATCTTAGGACATCCTTTCATGAGAAAAGCACAAATGGTGCATGATTGGTCGAAAAACCATGTCTACCTACAATTCCAGGACTCTGTCATTCGAGTTGATCACGATTCCAATGATTAGCACTGCTAAACCAGCAGTCCAGCAACGTCCCTACCCAATGAATCCTAAGTACGCAAAGATTGTACAAGAGGAAATTGAAAAGCTTGTAAAATGTGGATTCATATACCCTATTGAGCACTCAGAATGGGTTTCTCCGATAGTCATCGTACCAAAGAAGAATGGGAAACTCAGAGTGTGTGTTGATCTCAAAAAGGTTAATGCAGCCACCAGAAGGGATCATTACCCCTTGCCATATTTTGAACATGTGCTTGAAAGAGTGGCAGGCAAGGAGGCATATAGCTTTTTAGATGGGTACTCGGGTTACAATCAGATCACAATTGCAGTCGAGGACCAAGCTGAAACAGCATTTATCACGGAGTTTGGAGTGTTTGCCTTTCGCGTCATGGCTTTTGGCTTGACCAATGCACCTACAACATTCCAACGATTGATAAACACGGCCTTTAAGGAATATCTAAGGGACTTTTGTGAAGCTTTCTTAGATGATCTTTGTGTTCATTCCTCTTGGGACGAGCACTTGATGTGTTTACGAAAAATATTTGAAAGGTGTAGATTATATCGCATCTCATTGAATCCTTTCAAATGCCAATTCTGGGTTAAACACGGAGTTATCTTAGGGCATATAGTGTCCAAAAATGGGATTTCCACTGACGAGAGTAAAATCAAGGTCATTCTGGAATTACCCCCACCCACCAACTATAAGGGAGTCCAACGCTTTATGGGCCACGTTGGTTATTATCGAAGATTTATTCTATTCTTCGCCGAGATAGCTCGACCATTGTATAAGCTTCTCATCGAGTTTATTTGGACCGAAGAATGTGATCGTGCCTATGAGCTATTAAAGAAGGCCTTAGCGAGTGCTCCAATCTTGAGAATGCCTAACTGGGATTTACTCTTCCATGTGCATATTGATGCAAACTTTGCTATTGGTTGTGTGTTAACTCAACCTAGAGAACACAAACTAGACGACCCCATTAGCTTTGCCAATCGCCAGTTGAACGATGCTGAGATGAACTACACAACGATGAAGAGAGAAGGGTTGGCAATGATATATGCAGTAAGGAAATTTCGTTATTACCTCCTTGCCACCAAGTTTGTTTTCTATGTGGATCATCAAGCATTGTTGTATCTAGTAAACAAACCATGCTCCACAAGAACAATCACACGATGGCTATTGATTCTTCTTGAGTTTGATTTCACTGTTGTTGTGAGACCTGGCAAAAAACATGTTATGGCTGATCATTTGTCTCACATACGTAATGGTGAGGCTCCTACGGGAGTTGATGATGACTTACCTAACACTTCCCTGTTCATGGTGGAGACAATGCCTGAATGGAGTGAGATGATTGTTAACTTTTTGGTTAATGGCTTTCCACCCAAGGAGCTTCGTAAAGATCTAGCTCGAAAGCTGATCAAAGAATGCGAACCCTATTGCCTGATATAGCCGGGACTCTTTATAAAAGAGGAAAGGATGACGCTCTTAGGCGTTGTGCCCGAGAGGATGAGTATCTATACATTTTGCAAGAGGCACATATGGGTGTAGCCGGTGGTTACTTCTCAGGAGACTTAACTGTGCGAAAGATCTTACAATCGGGGTATTGGTGGCCCACTATGTTCCAAGATGCATCACTCTTTGTGAAGGGTTGCGATGAATGCCAATGATACAAGAAACCCCAGAGGAAAGATCAGATGCCCCTACATCCAATCAAAGTAAACCAACCATTTGAAAAGTGGGGTTTAGACTTTGTAGGTCCAATTAGCCCAGCGGCCCGAAACACACAATCTCGCTATATTATTGTGGCCACTGACTATATGACCAAATGGGCTGAAGCGAAGGCAACACGTAAGGCAGATGCGAGGACAACAGCCAAATTCCTCTTTGAAAATATAATCACACGCTTCAGTTGTCCTTTTGAACTTGTGAGCGACAATGGTACACATTTTATAAATGAAGTGATTAAGGAGCTCACAACAAATTTCATGATATCCCATCATAAATCTACTCCTTACTATCCGCAAGCAAATGGCCAAGCCGAGAGTACAAACAAGACATTAATATCTGTTCTGACAAAGACTGTTGAAGCTCATTGCACGGATTGGGATCTAAAGCTTACAACAGCTTTATGGGCCTATCGTACTGCATACAAAGTGGCTATTAATTGCACACCATTCAAAATGGTATATGGCCAAGAAGCGGTCATGCCGTGGGAATTTGTCATTCCTAGTCTTCGTGTTGCTACTCAAGAGGGTTGGGATGGTAATCCCTTAGTAGAGCGTCTATATATCCTTGAGCGGCTAAATGAAGAAAGACAATTGGCTGTATACAATGCCCTTGTGGAGAAGGATAGAAGGAAAAAATGGTTTGATACCTGAAGGACAAGGACATCAAGGTTGGGGATAAAGTCCTTATGTATGGAGTGCGTAACGAAAAGAAGAAGCTCAAATATGCTGGTAAGGGACCGTATAGAGTATGTGAAATTACCCCGCAAGGTACCATCCGAGTGGAGACTCTCGATGGAGTTGAAACCATTGGATTCCTTAATGGGAGTAAATTCAAAAGATACTATGACCCATTGAGCCAAGAGGAGTTACATGCAATCCATCAAAAGAAGGCAGCTAAAGAACAAGCTGAGCTTAAGAAGATACAAGCGAGAGTTGAGGCCAAAGAACGTCAACAGCATGCTAGGCACCAACGAGAAGCCAACTTGGGGATTACACAAGCATTTTTCGAGGAGGCAGACGAGGATTCACTGGAATCTGACCCGTCTCTAAGATACCCAATTGAGTTACAGAGTCCTTACGGGGAGGTGCTGTATAATGCATTATTGGATACAGGAGCTCAACACAATTTGCTATCATATGGCGTGTGGTGTCAGCTTGGAAAACCACCTTTATCCAAGAGTGCTATCCAAGTTAAAGGAATCAACAAGAAGAAAACCCCTGTCTCAGGAATTTTGCACACTCCGGTTGCTTATGACAAGGGGACCGTAATCCAAAGCTTTTTGGTTATGCGTGCGGGTAACATGGAAGGGACTGTAAACTTAGGGCGCAAATGGATGATGGCCACCAAGTGTAATATCGATTGGGCAACCAGACGAGTCACAATGCAAGAACCATGACTGCTCAAAATCCCGCACCTAAGTCATCCACTCAAATGTTAGATAATGAAAAATCACAGTCCAGTGGCAAAACCATCTTTGATTGTTTGCCACCCCTCTAACGCTTCAATGCCAAGAGTGGAAACATGCAGGGTGGTCTCTAAAGCTCCGCTTACTATGCCAAAGAGTACATACAAATGGGTCCCAAAAGCTTCGTTATTAACAGCTACTTCCCCTGCTCAATCTCGTTTTCAGACAAGAAGCCTCGTAGGAAGAAAATAGCTACCCACCCGAGAAAGGGCAATGTAACATCACGATGGATCCCAAGGGTATTACGAAGGGAATAACCAGATTTGGGTCCCTAAGCATAAGCTGAATCCCTCTACATCACCTGTAATAATAGCCCAAGGGTATTACGAAGGGAATAACCAGATTTGGGTCCCTAAGCATAAGCTGAATCCCTCTACATCACCTGTAAAACCTTTCAAACCAAATGTTGCCACCCCAACGACAATTCAAGACCGTGGTAAAGGAAAGGTAACAGAGTGCTCCGCACCACTTCTTCCAGAGCTAGTTTGGATTCCCAAACGATATCGATCAATACCACCTAGCTCAGGAAGGGGGGAGCCACATGAAGCTTCTAGCTCCTCATGCCAAGCACACGCTCTGATATAGAAGTTTCTACATGCTCTACACCTACTCTTGTCAACACCCAACAAAAGACCGATGAGTCTACGTCTCCCCTTGTAATAGTATCATCGAAAACCATTTCCTCCATTCGTCAATGGGAGCGTACACTACCATCTCTGCAATTGGATATGGCCACAAGGGTCATAAAAAGCTATCTGCCCACATCACAACCTATGACCCGCTGGACAAATTGGTTCCAAGAGGCTGCAACATCATTACAAAAAATATGATCTACCCAAGGAAAGGGGGAGCATGTACTCACGCTCGACATTCTAATGCTTCCTCCCTAACCTTCACCCCTGACCATGTAATTGCCAAATTCAAGGGGATGTATATATATAGCTTCATACATTAAAAAAAATAAAAAATAAAAAATAGTAAAAAGAGCAAGAGCACAAAAAGAGGAGAAATATCCGTATACAATCAAGAACTAGATTGATCTGTCATAAACCTACTGATGCTATATCTATGTTTGCAGATATGGCAGATGCACGATCATCATACACTTCATCCAATCCCACCTTTGGTGAGAGGTATCATTTGTACCTTTCTCAAATATTTCACATGTGCTATCCTATAATTGAAATTGAATGGGATCATATAGATGTACTAGCCAGAGAGGAAAATGTTGAGGAATTAGAATGGCTAATTCGCCTATTGACCATGACTGACCCCTACTCCGTAGAGGACATATCCCCGATAGCCCAATGCTTTCCTTTTCCACAAGATGACTATCCTCGCATTGTTACATTCTTGATGAGTTTATGTGGATGGGAAAATGAAAAGGAAATATCTGACAATGATGAATGGACGGATGAAACTCATGGCACTATTGAGGTTGACTTTATTTATTTGGATGATGCGGATAGAGGCTTAGCCTTAGGGCTAGAGCCAGGACTTTACAACATCCTCTTACCGTATCCTCAGTAGTAGTGTGGTGACTAATAGGTAGGTTAGTGTTTTCAAGTTTTTTCTAGTTTGGATTCCTTAAATGAGTCTTTAATTTTTCACACTGATGTGCCTCTCGAGGTATAGTGCTTGTTAGTTGGTTGTACAGATGGAAAAGGTTGAGGTGGGTTCGCTTTCAAGTCCTGAGATAGCCGCAACGCTCATACATAAATATCTCATCAAATTGCAGGCATTTTTCTCATCGAATCAAGAATACAGGTGTAATTCTTCCATACCCACTCTCTTTCATTTTTACTGTTCAATTAATTGCATGAACTATAATGTATGACCACATGGAAATTATCAATGTACTACTTAGTTTTTGAAGTTGCTTGACGTGCTAGTGTAAATCATTAATGAGCTTAACCTTATTGGATATATTCCTGAGCAGCATGACGTCTTTAGTTAACCTTGGAATACGATTGTCTTAGGTCTAGGGTCAAACCATCTTAATGTTTGACACCTGGCCATGTGTGTGTTGACCTCTAGGACATAGCTTTTACCCCTTTGTCAAAAGGATACAAGAACACATTATAGTTCAGGAGCGAAGATCAACAAAAATAAATTTTAAAAAAAAGCCTACAATAAATGGCAATACAAGTCTATTATGTGCTCTAATGTTGGCCTATTGCCTTATTGATACTTGGTAGGTGAGGAGTATTCTACTCCAGACCGATGCCTTGGTTGGTAGGGGGTAGCCTTGCCTAAGGTGAACTAATAGATTCCTGGATAATGCCTTGTCTTAAACATGGTACCAGGATCGATGTTAGTTTTGCCTTAGGAAGGTCGCCATTGTGTGTAAAAATTATCACGTGTATAAAGAAATAAAGGCAAAAGGCTCCTGTAACTCTGATGTTTCTTGTGTCCCTAGGCTCGTGGTATTAATTTGTTCTTAGAGTAGACACATTGTGGTCATCTGTTTATTTATTAAGCTTGGTTATTTCCTTTGACTTAAGCCACTTATAAACCTTGATTAACCTTTGACACCTTGCTAACTCTTGATTTACTTTCAATAATTTTAAACTCCTGTTAATTTGCTACACTAGCTCATTCATGTGACCCCTTAAACTAAGTTCTCATAGCAACATCCATTGTGGTCTAACATGCTTGAATTTATTACACTTTATATCTTTTGAATTCCAGCATACTTTCACTCTACTTCGCTGTTTTGCAGACGGTCTACCACAACAAACCCTATCGAGCTTACCATACCATAGCTTTCAAGGACGGAATCTACATCAAGAAGGGGGGCATGTTAACCTATGACGGACATTGAGACGTACTATGTTTTACGTCATGTAATTAGTTTAAGTATTCTGAGTCATGGGCCGGGCTTGTCGGCACCATATGCAAAGGATAAAGGGATTGGGTGATCGCCGCCGATGAGAGGCGCACCTTGAATATCAATAGGATAAGGGTTAGGATCGGCCGGCCATGTATGGGCGCCCATGTGTGAACGGCCAAGTCACCTATAAGAGTCAAATGTAACCCTAAAACCCTCATTCTCATGTGTTGAATACAAGAGTGCTCTTGCCTTATCCTCTTGGTTTCCTTCTCCTGCGTGTGTGCGAGAGAGAGAGAGAGAGAGAGAGAGAGAGAGAGAGAGTGAGAGATCGATCGAGCACTGTGTAGCGGCACGGCGACGGCGAGGCGGTAGAGCGGCGACGGCGGCTCCTCCTTCACGGCTGCGACGTGAGAATCCTTCACGGCGGCGGTTTGAGCGGTGAGTGACACACCTTTGCATTTTGTTTGAGCTTGAGTTCCTGGTTGTATGCTTGTAGCCATTCGTGGCTCGCATACGGTGTTCGGCAGGTCCCCAGCTACGACCTGTGCGACAAAAGCGCACAAAGGACTGTTGGAGCAAATTTTGGGTAGAGAATAAGAAGGATCCACAAGTTTGGGAATGCGTTGATGTAGTTGTATGGTCATGGACGTCAAAAGTTACAAATACTAAAAGAATTAAGATTTCGCAGAATGTGCGTACAAAAGCACAAGAAGGCTTGCTTAGCAGTGGAGACTTGCAAATCTCCTAACTTATCTCGTAATGTGTTCTTATGTTTACATTTCTCAAATTTTACATAATTTCTTGTCCATGTTTTGAAAAAAGGTCTTTCATTTGATTTTATCGATGGTGCAAGAAAGCATTGTAAAATCCTGGGTGAACATATATTAAAAGGTGTTTATAAACACCACCCATTTGTGTGATTATAACTTGTATTAAAATCCATTGTACCCCTAAATGGTGCGAAGAAAACCATCTGTTGTTTGATCATTAAATCTCCCAAAGTTGTAGAATTTTTTTCAAATTTAATGGAATTCATCCAATTTCAAATTCCCAAAATATCTCCATTCGCCCAATTTATCTAATACAACCTTTTTTCCCGAAAAGGCAAGTAAAAGGAAAAATTCAACACTTTATGACACCATGTTACACATGTCATAAACGACACCCAAAAGTGTATCCTATCTAACTCAGTAGGCATCTTCTCATTGCATGCACATTTGTTATGACTCACCCTAACCCCCCTTGAAACACATCCAACAAGAGATTACGTGGTGAACCGTAACTGTTGAGGATCTTTCCAATGACCGAGCTCATAACCCTTGAGGTCTCCAAGCTCTATAACTCCTTGAGAAGAAATTCCACCACACCTCCCACGCGAGTGCTCCCACGCGAGTGTTGTCACATCGCCGCGTTGTTGCACTACGGGTACTCGTCCCTCCTCTCACCTCACTTCACTCACACACACTCACTAGCATGCATTAGGGAGAGAGATTAGCAAGAGGATTAGCAAGAGCAAGACTCAATTGCACAATGGGAGAGTATGTTGTATTATGAGAGAAATTCACTTATATACATGGCCATAAGTGTTCACACTCACTTAAACTGTGGCCGACCGGCACTTTAGGCTCATAAGAGGCCTAATGCTATTACAATGACTACTCTCATAATATATCCATGAAGTACATCACTTGGGACTTCATTCGACATGCTCTTGAAGTGGGAATTGCCAAAAATACTTCGTCACACCATTACAAGCGCCCGTCCAAATTGTAGATTTGGACACCATTGCTTCATATCTTAAATGTATAACCGTTTGGTGTATCTACCTTGACTCCTTGATGTAAGATAATGGTGGTAGTTCTTGTTAACCCTAGGAATGGGTTAACAGCATTAGCCATTAATGAGTTGTAAAAATAGTGATTAAGAGTTAATCTAAAGATTAATCCTTTCACTATTTATTTTTTCCATTTTGGGGTGATTAAGAGACTATAATTAATCTCTAACAATTAAGTATATCATTAAATTAAGTATTTAATGAAATGCTAAGGCATGTGCATTACGTAATGTGTAAATTAATAAATCAATGAAGATTAATCAAGCTCCTACTTATGGCTCGTGTATTATACATAAGAGAGCTAAAATCCTTAATTTTATGAGTTTTTTGGGTTTATTTGGTGCATTATTGCATTAAAATACAATCTATACACTCCTAATCTATCTTTATAAGCTCACTTTAGCCCAAAAATCACTAAAATTCTTAATTTTCACTCTTTATCTTCACTAATCACTTTTTTAATACAAAAAAATAATCCAATTAGTATATTTAGTAAATTAAGAGTTTTATATAGTTTTTTTTATTTTCTTTGATGATTAAGCTAAGTAAAATGCATGCTAACAATCCAATCTACTTATATACAACAAAAAACTCATTAGAAGTGTAAAAGCTAGCATCTAAAGTCTATTTAAAAATACCAAAAAAAAAGAGCAAAACTTTCACTCAAATGCTTCCTAATGCTTAATGTGATGCAAATGTTATATTCTAAGCATGGATTAACGTAAACATATGCTACATGAACCATTACAACCAATCTAAAGACAACAAAATTTTTTTCTAAATAAAAAAGAGGGCAAAATCACCACAAATCTCCATCAAACCAACTCTTTTTTGTGAAAAACCACTACTAAAGAGTATGGGCAACGTGTTATGCATAAATTTAGAGAATAAACAACGAAAAAGCCCAAGGTATTTCTCCCCAATAGTGTGCCACCAAAGAGTTATGACCCATTCTGTTCACTCCTAGAAACAAATTCAAAAGGTCTTACCTTCATGACCGACAACCATTGTGGGGATCTTTCCAATGGCTGCTCGAGCACACTACTTCAAGAGCTCCACACATCCTAGGTAGTAATTTCTATCACCGTCTCTCCCGCAAGCATTGTCACACCATCGCATGTTGTCCTCATCCTTCTTCTCATCTTAAATCACTCATACACACTCATTAGCATGCATTAGAGAAGCTAATTAGCAAGAGGGTTCCATGTAGAAATGGGAGTGCTCCAAAAAGATACGGATGACATGATCTTACGAAATCTCTAGCTCCACGATGGCTGCCACAACATAGAGAATTGAACATAGCTCAGGATTTGGCTACTCATGAAGAACAAGTTACCGCCCTCCTACAACAGTTGTGTCCATAGAGCGAACCCATGCGATCGAAGAAGATGACACTTATGGAAAGATAGTGGATAGGGCAACCCCTCTTATTGACCTTCCAGTGGTTCTTCGGGCCCCTCATCAAACCTTTTTTCTCTTTTTTGCTTCACTGACCCTCTCTTTGTGTTAATATAATATTAACCTAAGTGAGGAACTAACCCAGGGGGATGTGGCGCTTATTCAACAAAATACTACTCGACGATACCCCGATCCAACCACCATCATGGCTGTGTTCATAGGGGCCCTCAAACTAAACAAGGGTCACTTAATGTATATTTACCCCTTACACCCCATTGTCCTTAGCTTCTAATCTTGGTGTCTGTCATTAACTCTACTAAATTCAGTGAGAGGGAAGAGCCTATCAAACTAATGAAACCATCTATCATCAAGGCTTTTTTAGGTCCTCTTCCTAAAATTTAAGAAAGCCTAAATTGGATGTTAACGCATAGTTGGGTTGAGACTTGGGACACCCACTAGCACCTGCTAATCCATAATAGTAAACTATATCATCCTTATGGTATTTCATGACTATTTGATCTCATTCGTGCAGATTTACAAAACTTATTAACATCATTAGTCTATGATTTAGAGCAAGTGCACATTGAGTACCCCTCATTCCCTAACGAAGAAAATTTACATGCTCTACATGATTTCTTTATCTCAAAAAGAAATTGCCACCGCCTTCCAATGATGGGTATCACAATTAAAGGGATGAAGAAGAGGACAACATCTATCTAGTGTTTAGTTTGATAACCTCTGTCTTATCTACCATTTATGATAACCTATCTAGTGTTTAGTAAGATAACCTCTGACTTATCTACCATTTATGATAATAAAAATAAGGATGATATTAGCAAACCATTAACTGAAAGAGACGTCCCCGCTTCGTCCTTTGATTTTTCTAACCAACCTTGAGGAACCACTAGACAGCCAGCTAGAGGCCAAGGCCAACACAACGCACCCCGAACAAGACGTGGCCGGTGGGTTCTACCTTCAACCCCATTCTTGATCTCCCGACTCTGGAATATGAGCAAGAATCCCTATGCGATAAGCACTATTACATATCCGTTTGGCCCCACCACTCCAATCCAAGCAAAAGCCTATGCAACAGGGGTCCAGCCAACTACTACTATACCATACCCTTTAGTGAGTAATGGGCTAGAAGAGATAGAGCTGGGGCAAATGGAGAACCAAGTGTCATTGTGGTCCAATGTGGCTAAAGGATCTCGTGGTGGCTAGCTGACTTGCTCGGATAGAGAAAATCATCATGAGCGAGAATCCCTTACTAAAGCTTCATCTAATGTAACAAGATCTATTACAGGTTACTCCATTCGACCCCACCACTCCAATCCAAGTAGAAGCCTATGCAAAACAGGGGTCCAGCCAGCTACTATTGTACCATACCATAAATGATAGGCCGAAAGCGAGAGAGTTGGGGGAAATGGAGAACCAAGAGTCACTATGGTCCAACGTGGCCAAAGGATCCCGGCTTACCATGTGGCCAAAGGATCCCGGGGTTGGCTTACGTGCTCGAGATAAGAATAGACACATTCATGAATTCCCACACCTACAAGCGATGGGTGTGGCATCAGCATTTAGTCGAGTCACGGGGTGGTTATGAAGAGATACATACTGATGCTAATTGTGATTGCCAACTTTGGTATTCATCCTTGCCCTTCAAAGAATATGCAGATATATACAATGGCTTCTCCAAGGCACCTTTGTGTTTACCCACTGTTCATGCCAATTGAACGAAGGTTTACTGCCTGATAATTCCACAAATGGTTTTCTCGGGACTCTCACTTGATCTACAATGTTCCTTACTTTGAGCACAAATTCTTTGCTACATTGAACCAATCACGATAGTTCATGCTTACTATATTGTCCATGCATGCGATCCCAGATCCCACCATTATAGCTACTGTTAGGTTCTTCGAACTCATCATTCTTCTAATTAACATTGAGGATGATTATCTCTACAGCTACAAGAGGGAAGACATGCGATTTGATCTCAACAAAGGGCCCTCGGAGGACAACAACATCATGTACTATTATCATTTCCTCCGCTACCTACCCTCATGCATAGAATATTTGAGGATATAATTGACACAAATTTCTAGAGGTCACTCTACTTCCTATGCCACACCCTTCGTGTTCTCCAAATAAGAAAGAGTCGCTATAAGGAATATCTAGGACAATAAGCCCTGCGATCGACAGCAACGGCGGTAATAAATTCTAAGGATAAAATCTCCATTAGGTGGGGAGGGATGTTAACCCCATTTTGGGTTAACTTGACATCTCTCCATTACATAAAAGAGATAGCACACAGATCTTATTCTCATATGTGAAAATGTGATTCTTAGAACCAATGTGTCAAAATATGACTCCATGTTTATCGCAGAATTGACATTACACATTTTTTCACAAACACTTGTAGACACTTTGTGTGTGTGTGTGTGTGTGTGTGTGTGTGTGTGTGTGTACTTAGCCATTAATTTGGCCATCACCTTTACAATCGTCCAAGTCTTCTTATGGGACCATGATGTGCTATAAAGACCATATTAGAGAGTTTGGAAAAATCCCGATTCCCATTTTGCAAGATTTAAAAATGGGGACATGATAAAACCTTTTAAGATTTTATCAAAACCCCCTCATGTGACATCATTAGAAAGCTCTTGAAGAGTAGGTTCTAAATCCAGATTCTTTGACAACTTTGGAATTGGTATGCTCAAGAAACACCAAAAAGTACATTGAAAAGAAAATTTCCAAAGTAATGGATTTTTCCAAACTCCTTATTTTGCACTGCCATGTGGTCTTCAAAACTACCTTTGTCTTCTTCCTCTTGCAAGATACTAAAAACATGCCATTGAAGGCATCAATGCACTCTTCACTATCTTGGTTCTGATGCAACCCACTGCTCACCCACCTAACTCTTCTACCCAAACCACTCCTCCCCCCCCCCCGCCCAATTTTAAATCCACCATGCATTAAATTTTTTTCGCACCCCTACCCTTATGCCCAACCAACCCCTATCCTTCTACCGAACCTGCTCCTAAAATCCTTCCCCCCCCCCCCCCCCCAATTATGTCTACTTTCATTTATAACTAGGCTCCCCTAACTAAACCTACACACCCCCCCATCTATCTACCCATCAGAAATTTCCTTGCCCATCTACCCCTAGCCCCATAAAATTGCTTAAGGCTAGACATAGTGGCTATGGACTATTTTTATGGTTGTTCACGTGTGAACACTAGTACCATTTGCATATAAAATAATTTTGCCATCTACCCCTAGCCCCATAAAATTGCTTAAGGCTAGACATAGTGGCTATGGACTATTTTTATGGTCGTTCACGTGTGAACACTAGTACCATTTGCATATAAAATAATTTTGGCATTAAGCAATACACAATCATTTCCCTTGCAATAGAATATCTTTCAACTCTCTACCCTCTTCTCCCTACTCTCTACCCTCTTATCCCTATCTCTTTCTCATGTTCTTTTGAATCTATTACATATCAACCATGGACAACCAAGGCACAAGGAGAGAAGAGAAAAAAGAAATCCGGATTTCTAAAAAATAGGAGAAAAAAATCCCTTCGATTTGACCCTTTGTCTTCCGACTTCCATTCCTGATTTGACCCTTTGTATTCCGACTTCTATTCTTGCTTTTTGCTTCTTAATGTCTTTTACATACCGCAACAACGAGCAAGTTGAGTACTAGTATTTATAAAGCTTATACATGGATAGGGTTGTGTAAGATCTCTCTTACATGAGCTTCCTCTCTCATTATAGGATAGATCCATAGTAAAGAAACCTTATTCTCACCACGACTTATGGGATTGATCCATAGCACATGAACCTTCTTCTCACCACCTCGATGAAGGTGGTTAAAGCTCTTCCTCCACACCCCATGACTATGGAGCACTCCATTGTGACAGCAAAGTGAGGATGCGGATGATGAGCTAGCACACACCCACAACCGAGAAGTTGAATTTCATAGCTCTAAGGCAAATGTTCCCCAATGATATATGTGTTGGAAAGGCTAGGTAAGCTTTCAACTTGAATAGAAGAAGAAAAATATCAAACACACTTCGAAAATGTTGACATACACAAGCAAAAAGAATTACATGTACACTACCAAAGAAGGGCAAACAATTATTTACTATTCTTAGGTCATATAATTTTTGGGAGAGGAAGTGTGCCACCTCTGCTGATGCAAACTCAACCTTGCAAGTTTTCAGAGTGTAAGAAGTATACAGTATACAATACTAAAATCTAGAATATCATAGCACACAAACCACACTTGAGAAAATAATGTTATAAAGGGTCCATATGACAATATGTTACTCGTCTAAGCCTTCACAAGCTCATTACCCCAAAACCAACCGAGCTTGCATTTCTACATAGACTTCATACACTACTTGGATTCAAAACCTCTTAGCATGCAGTTGACAACTAGCTTGCAATAAGCTCAGTAGCCCTATCCCAACAGAGCTCGGACAATCACCTCTTAGATGACATACCAACAAAACCCAAATCCCAAGTAGCTTTGTAGAGCTTCAAGCATTGGGAGACTTGTGCTTGTTGCAAGGCCACATGCTCTATGTCCATCTATGGCTCTTTTATGTTAGAAGACTTGGATCTGATTTTCAAACTAAGTTGTTCCCTACCATCAAGCCTTTCTCATGCATTAAGCAGTTAGTTTACAGTTATCACTCATCTTACAGAGGTTTCAATGGAAGTATACCCCTCCTTGGTTGGGTCATATGATCATGGTACAGGCTATTAAAATTTTTAGAATAAACCATTAATATCATACCTGCAACATTTGAGCTACTTACAAAACCACCTATCCGTAGACATACCACCTACCTCTCTACATATAAACTTACAAGGGTGCTTGTCTTCTTTCCTTCAAACCTACATCACCAATGATTCCTCAATGTATCTCTTTCAATGGCTTCACAAGAGAGATTCTCCATCCTCCAACTTCATGGGTCATGATCAGCTTGATGGCCTTAGGTGTTGTTCAAAGCAATTTCCATATCTGCCTTCAAACCAGTACAAAGATCGAGCAGATTATACAAATCACTTCCACTGAATTCATTTATTTGCCTTTGGCTGCCCCTCGGAGCATGTTTACACAGCTTGATTTTTACCAAGGCAGACCCCTACAGGAATCATGGTACGACACTTGATAACTCAAGCAAGATCTATACAAGCTCCAGCAAAAAGCCTTTCCACCATTTGGTGGCCTCCACAAGATAGAGGGGGAAGTAGTGCTGGATAAATCCTTCTTTAACAACAAGGACTCCAATGTAACATCAAGGCTCAACCATAACTGCATTGGTGGTGCTGCAGCTTGTATATTGCCTCTGAATTACATGCAAGGCAGCCCTTCAATAGGAGTCTTGACCTACTAGGAAAACTTTCTTTCATGGCAATTTTTGAACTGTAGATGACATGACAGTAAGTCAGTTAACACCTTTCTAATGGGATGCTACACTTGGCAGCTTTTTACCCTTCACAATTTATGGTACTCTATGAAAATATATGTTTTTCCAAATGCATCGTGTTTGATTCAAGAAGAATTCAACTATAGAAGAAATGTCAGTAAATCAGAGAACACATTTCTAAAGGGATTAGTTTCTCGGCAATTTTCCCGTTGATGAATGGTCACCATTGATGAATGGTCAGTAAATCAGGTAACATTACCCTTTACATTTTATGATACTTGTGAAAAGAATGTGTATTCCCCACTACCTTTTGGTTTGAGATCTCCCTTTGCGAGACTCATTTTTACTTTGTAGAAACCTCTTTCTGGGAAGGAAAAAAAAGAAATGTTTTCCCATATTCATCATGTTTGATTCAAATAAAAATACAACTGGGCACTTGATTTTCAGTGGTTTACATAGATATGCCTCTAAATTTGGGCCACCATTTCCGTCATGTCATGTTCACTAACTTCCAGCATGAATCCAACCTGACAAAAATCATTGTAATGCCCCTTGTGAAAAGAATGATGCGACCAAACATGAGAATGGGTTATTTGCACTTGTTGGCAAAGGCCTTAAATGGGAATCTCGTACATGATCAATCCTATGGTAAACCCAGCCCGGTTACCCAATGTGGATAGTTCCTATACTAATTCCCAACCCTGTTACCTTGTATGGATAAAATGCATGCCACAATACGCCTACTTAAATCTTATAGCAACGCCTCAAACCATGCTTTAATTCCAAAAAGGACTGTTTGCAAACCATGGATGACATACTAAAACAAACCCTCCTGTTAACTCTCTCAGCGTTGAACAAATATGCACAAAATGCAGTCCTTGATATTAAAAGAGGTGGACCAAGAAACCCAAGCCTCAGAGATGGATGAGCACTTTGAATGATAGTGCATGCACAAACACAATGAAATGCACTTAGTTTTGCACACAGCCTACAACCTTTTCAAGCTTTTCTTCCTTGCCTCAAGCTTCTTCTTGTCTAGTGGCACTTTGGATGAGCTCAGCTCACCTTCAACTCTCTTTGGACTCAATACATGAGTATCTGTGTTCAGCCCAACCCCACTATCTAGGTTGCTGTCTCTGTGCAGTACACTGCTAGGCAGGGGAAGCTTCTGGGAACTTAGACTGTCACCAGGTCCCGCATTGATTGTTGTCGATTCACCTATGACCACCTTGCTCTTGGCTTTGGGTTTCATAGCATGTATGCTGGTCAATAACCTGAAAAAAACCCATCAAGCAATAACCTTTTTTCAAAACACAGCAAAGTTGTATATACAACTAGCATAGTCTCAAAATTGCTGTAATCTCTTTTGGTATATGGGCAAAGACAGTACAAGCCTTCCAACAATAGCAAACCTATATTTTCAATGCAAGGAACATACCTGGCATGCCTAGCATATCCCTCGTAGTCTTCCATCAGCATCTTTCCAGCCTCTTCATTCAGAGCGGACTCAGGAAAAGGCTCAATAAGCAAACACCTCACCGCCTGTTCATAAGAATTATGAGTGCGTTTTCAGACTGCAAATCCTTTTAGCCTCTCCATGTGTGCAGGTGTCTAAAGCACATGCGCATTGCATCCATACCTTTTAAATATATGAGCTTTAAGCTGCAAATTTATTTTATCAACCTTCAACTTTAATAAAGGAGAAGTTACCAGAAGAACATGCCGCAACCCAAGAGTGGGCTTCCATTCTTTCTTCAAGGTGTTGACACATATTTCTCCATTTTTGGCAATATTTGGATGAAAAATTTTCGTCATGAAGTAGCCTGCATCAAGAGTCTCATGATTAACCCCAAAGAAATAACAAGCACAAGAAAATGCTTCATACAGGCCCATTAACTACTCATTGCATAGACATCAGCCAATTCCAGTTCCATTTTCGTCTCCGTTTCATGCAGCTGTCACTTTTTGAAGAGGGATCCCGGATCTCATGATCAAGAATGTGCAGATATGCATCTGCATGGTGCAGAACGGGTCCATAGGACCCCCCCCCCCCCTCTTACCACAGGCCAACAAATCTGATCAAAAAAGTGTGTTCAAAGAATCCAATAAAGCACTCCAGCGATAACAAGGAAGAAGTTGCTGGCACAAGGTTTTCTACTTGGTCGTGTATGAGAAAGAGTTGCCAAGCATTTTAGAAACAGGCTTCATGAAATGGCCCGGAAGAGGCTCCTTTTAGGGGTCCCCTGCAGCAGGCCAACCAGCTATGTATTTTGTAGCATTCAGCCCATTCTAGACCTCAGCCTTTGAGTAGTAGATTTTAGCAGTGAACCCTAGCCCAGAACCAGCACAAAACCTGCTGTAAGTTTGAAGATCTTCAGGGCCTTCATGTCAACCAACGTACAAGAAGATTTGGAGGGGAAGACAAGAAGACTTGTCTGCTCCAATTTTCAGACAAGGCTAAAAGGTTTTGAATAGTGATTTATCATAATATGGGTGAAGGAAATACTCTACAAAGAAGCAAGAAAAAGGACCAGGTATAGAAAGAAAATGGGAGGGGAGGGATCTGGGCCATTGTTAAATGATTGTAAGTCAATTTGTAGATATTCGTGTACTATAAAAGACTGTGACACAGTCAATTGCATCATCTACTTTCCTATAGCTAATGCAGAGTTTATCTACAGCTATGCCATTGAGCTCTCTACCTTTGATGCTAAGTTTGATCTTAGGATACATATGCTATTGCTGCCACAGAGCTTATCTATGGCTTTTGTCCTTCAGCTCTCTATATCTGCCAGAGCATATTCCATCTGCTGCTAAGTTCAATCTTGGGATTTGCTATTAGAGGGAATAGTCCTTGAGAGCCCTCACTACCTTCCAGACCACGTTTATCTTAGGATACCAACTCACATAGTATGCCAACTCATAACAGAACCCACATGACAGCAAACTCCGCATTCCAAGATCACATGTAAAAGAATGGCCTCAGCAGAGGGCCAGACATGGCAACTTGTTCATCACACACACTGAAGGTTGCAGGAATATGAATGACTAAATGACTGAAAGAAGTTGCCAAGGTAAAAGCAAGTATGTTTTATCTTAGAATACATATGCTATTGCTATCACAGAGTTTATCTATGGCTTTCGTCCTTCAGCTCTTTAGAGTCTATACCTGCCAGAGCATACTCCATTTTCTGCTAAGTTCAATCTTGGGATTTGCTATTAGAGGGCTTAGTCCTTGAGAGCCCTCTCTACCTTCCAGACCACATTCATCTTAGGACACCGCTCACATAGTAAGCCAACGCACAACAGAACCCACATGACAGCAAGCTCCGCATTCCAAGATTACACATAAAAGAATGGCCTCGACAGAGGGCAGGACATGGCAGTTGCACATGCTATTCTAACATCTGGTACTGCAATTTTAATCTTGGGACCATGTATATGGACAGCCCATCTGTAAGACGGTAATCTTCCTCACGTGAAACAAAGACAACTCTGTTATGCAAACGATTTGTAGCTTGTTCATCACACACGCACTGAAGGTTGCAGGAATATGAATGACTAAATGACTGAAAGACGTTGCCAAGGTAAAAACAAGCCACTTAATCATCATCACAGCATATTTTCTGACAGCAAGTAAAACATGGGCATTAACACATGTAAACGTGAAATTGTCACCTTTTGGAGGTGTTTGAGGAAAATCTTGGCTTAGAACCAGCTTCATGCGAAAAACTCCACCCTCATATGGCGTACCGGCTAAGCAAAAACAAAGACTATGGCCATTAATGCATAAGGCAACAGCTTTACCATTCTTCTATTTGTTTTTGAAAAGAGAAGCCACGCATGGTAGACAAAACCTACACGTGAAAATAGTCTATGAACATAGAAGCACTCCCTCCCTTCATGCAACAAGCCTACAATGTGACATGTATAAGAGATTCTTGAAGAGAGTAACAGAAGTTGCAACTACTCACGGGGTCCATCAATGTCTGCAAAGATTGTGGAGAAATTATCATCATTGACTAGAACTCGAATATCTTCAGGCGGGCTTTCGTCAAGACTCTTAAGCTGACGTGCAAGCTCCTTGATGACTCTGGGCGGAAGGTTCTCGTTTGTTGCCTTCACAATTCAACAAAAGAAGCATCATTAACTTGCAGCATGCTTACAACGTATCAGTAACTCAAGCTCTCAAGTTATCTTGAGCGAATCTTCAGCAGAATCTTTGTAAGTCCTTTCATGGTCTTCTAACACAATGACATAGATTGAGCTCTAAAGCCTCAAATGACTATACATATATCCCATAGGAACCATCGAAACTCAGAATCTAGACAGTAACTCATAACCTAGACAGTCATCCACGTATTCATGGAGGAAGAGAATCGCAATTAGACGGCCATTCCACATCACCACTGAAACTATATGGGTGCCCATCAAATGGATACCAAGGTCCTGTGTGCACATATTGGCCCTTTCTCAAGCACATATTGGTGTTTTGTCAAAGAAAGTGGGGAAGAAAAAGTCAGGTGGGCACTACAATCGTCCCCTGCCCATCAACTCAACCTGAGGGCATGGGTTCTGTGCTCAGACAGAGCAAGATTTGCAGGAGCTCCATATACAACGGCCCTGGACAATTTCATATGCAGTTGCCCCAGAAACAAAGACCTAACCCCATGAAAGCGAAAAGCTATCCTTCTGTGCAGCTGACTTGAAGTGAAAACATGTGAAAATGGGGGCAAAACATGTTATACAGATCATGTTCTAAAGTTCTAGAGGAATATGGAAAACCCTAAGCTGTAATGCCGACCAACGAAAAAAAACCTAAAATTACGGAGCAAGGAGCATACCATTAAGATGGAAAATTTAGGGTTACGCAGGCACTTTGAAAGCGCTTCACTCCGCAGATGTTGATCTTTCGAGCTTCCTGTTTGTTCTATCAAGAGGGCATTTCATGCAGCAATCATAGTTGCAGAGAAAGGCCTGATGAGACTCTCTGCCGGGGGCTATGGAGTAACAGCGAGGAAGGATGGGGGGTTTCATGCCACACAGAGTGACCCAAAAAAGCTCTGTTCTACTGTTTTGAATGTCAAAGGAGACGACGTCAGTCTCGTTCGCACATGACATGAAAATGAAACGAAATGGAATGAAGTTTACGTTCCCTAGAAAACTAGTTAGGACATGACATGCAAATGAAACGAAATGAAATGAAGTTATGATCCCTAGAGATTTACCTCCCCCCTCCTTTTTTGAAACCCCTGTTATTAAACTAGCCGTTTGGGTCCACCCCTCCTTTTCTTGGCACCCTCTTGTTAGAACCCCCCCCCCCCCCCCCCCCCCCCCCCAAAAAAAAAAAAGGTTTCCTTGGCACATTTGACAAATGCATGTAAAAATGATTCATCTCTTGGAAACCAGTGGAATCGAATGACCTCTCCCAAAAAGCGCTGCTTTCTGCATCGCATCTAGCACATTTTATGAGCACAACTCCTCACCAAACTGCCCCATGGGAATCCTCCGGTCTTCATCACCCTAAAGCAACCCCCTTAGCCCAAGTCAGCCTCGCATCACACATTGCTTAGAACCTCTTTTGCCCTGAACAGTGTGACCATAGCAAGTGTGCTAGATGAAGTTATCTCGCCATTTTTGTCATGTAAAATCTAATAGATTATAATGGCATGTTCATTCCCACCTAAAATGTACAAGTTTACATCTAGACATAACAAAAGTTTCTTTATTCAAACAGTGTACCATATGCACACACTACCTTTCAAGATTTCGGGTCATCAATCCTTACTCACATGAGTCACTCTCCACTCTCATCACTCAACTACTCAATGTCCTCACCCACCTAGACATTCCAACCCCACTTCATTCACGTGCTGCAAAAAAAAGAGATTAAGATTGTGAGTCTTTTCAAAATAGATCAAAAACTTGTGTGAGCATCCTCATTCTTAACTTCCTTTTATGAGAGTAATTAAGTAGATTGCCTTTGAGTACTTTTATACCATGACCAACTTTCCACCCAACAACCTATCTCACAAGCCCCACCCCAATGCAATGACATGCATGACCAAGGGAAATTGTTTTAAATAGTTAGTTAGAACATCAACCTCCATATTTGAGGCCCTAAAATTAGACTTTTTGAATGAACACTCTTTGTGTGATGTAAAGATAGGACTTTCCCTTGGTTTTGCTCAAACCAAACATCAAGTTTCTCAACTTTGGCTATGGCTAGTTTTGGTATACTAAACTCATTATGGTAGCCCCATTAGATAATTTCATAAATATATACAAGCTATGGTAGTCCCGTTAGATAATTTCATAGTTAGTTATATACAAAAAGAATCGTCCATGTTGTTGCAAGAAGATACTTTACATTACTTTGAAAAGAATTACTTATTGTTTGGTTAAGTATAATGATATCTTTTTTCCCCTCAAAATAGTTGTAAATTTTTATATGCGTCTTACAATGACACTGTAGTTATTATACCTATTGTACCTAACATAGCCTTTTTTTTAAACACAAGAAATGGCAAGTAGTAAATATCTCTGGGAGGTTGGTTATCTTGCTTAAAGAAATAGTTGTAAAACTTGTAAAATTTTCACTTGCTTGTTCACATTATTTACAGCACATTGTACGATCATATTTAACTATTTAATTTCTTTTATAAAGGCATTCCATACTCAAATTACTTGCTAACAAGGATAGCTTGCAAGAGATCCTGAATCTATCCCCATGTAAGCTTGATGTCAATAAACTTTTAAACCAAGATGATGGCCTTTCAATGACGCCCATTAAGGTGGATTAGAGAGAGGTGGGAAAGATATTAACCACTTTGGTTATAGATAGCCTTGCCTTGTCCTAATCTTGTGAGATATTACACCATCTTTTTATAACAAAGCCAATCTTTTGTAAGACGGTGCACATTTTATAATGTTCCCTCATAAGGCATTTGTAAAATGCTCTAAGTCCAAGGCTTATGCCAAGAGTCTATTTTGTTAGATCATGGAGTCCATGTAAAGTCTAATGTAATATAAAACCATGGTCATTTTAAAAGTCCTTTTTATGGATGTGCTTATTGTGAACTTATGGTCATGGTCATTTTAAGTCCTTTCAATGGATGTCCAACCTAATGTGAACATATGACCATGGTCATTTTAAGTCTTTGAGGAGAAGAATGAGCCACTTTATGTAAAGGTTCCTTGATTAGGAGAGGTTCCTTGATTTAAGAGGAAAAGAATGAGGGTTATTATAGTTTGTGTTTTTTCACACCCATCAAATTAAGTGACTCTTAAGTGGTATTTTGTGAAACTTATGGTGTCAAGCTTGAGCTTTATCTCCATTGTGAGCTATTTTCAAATGTTTATGCTTTCTTATTAAATTGACCTATTGGAAAATTGTTTTCTTAATGCTCCACCCTAGTGTAATTAATGTGCTCTATTTTGTTAGGTCCCCTATATGAGGAGTAGACATTGTGGTGATGAGCACCCAGGCATGCATTAGATCCCAGGCCAAATGTGGCCAAATGATTAGGAGACGACTTATGTAGACTTGGCACTCTGCCAAGTAGGATCCATGCTTGTACGGGCCATGTGACCACAATAATGAGTGTGCTGGATAGTAGACATATTGTTCTTAGGTTTTACGGGGTCGTTTGAGGGTCCATACGATCTCAGATGGCCATGGGAGCTGCACATAGTCCCATAGGTGTTATAGTCTAATATGGTCTTAGACGGATGATATGGTCAGTTGGTCATTATAGACCTTGGCTGCTAACATGGCCGACCTACATCCATGCTGACCTTGGGCACTATACATAGACTAGATTAGCATCCTTTGTTCATCATCGAGTTCATTGTGTTCAAGGACTCTTGTAATCAAGACATCCTCCATCTAGAGTCTCTTTATATAACCATTAAAGCTCCTTAATAGAGCACACGAGTGGGTGGACATCTATCAATTTGTAAATCAAAGTTTGCAACAAGTAATAATATTGTTTGCAACAAGTAATAATATTGTTTACTCTCCACTTCTTTTTGCAATTCAGTGCTTTGTATTGTGTTGACCCTGCTTCCACTATTGCGTTTTCTTACATGACAATGCTTCCATTATGTAGCATTTATCATATCAAAGCCTCCTTTCTTGGGCGCTCACCTATGTGGCAATTTAGTGGATTCCAAATCTCATGTGTGAGTTGTCTTTCCTAGATGTGAGAGAGAGAGAGAGAGAGAGAGAGAGAGAGAAGAGAAGAGAGAAAGATATATTAACGTCTCCTAAAGGCCGAAATGGCCCATGAGACCAAAACAAGGTACAACTACTGATGATGATGTCTCATCATAACAAATTTGAAAGAAAGAATGAAAATAGTAACATCCTAAGAGAGCTAAGAGCTAAAAGCTAAACTTCTGAATCGTCACGGTAGGTAAACTCCTCCGGTGGCGAGCAATGATGGCTCGAATCTGCCGATGGTGAGGGAGTCGTGGACACAATCCTCGTTGTCGTGGTGGGCGTCTTGCTCTACAGATGGCAATGGCTCTATCCTGGGTGACTCCTCTGGAGGGTGGTCTGCCAGGTAGGCCTGTAGATGGGGGAGTAGAGGTTGGTGGGGTTACAGTGCTGGCTCTGAAAAAATCTATGAGGGCTCTTTATCTAGGCGGCTCTGGTCCCACTGCCCTCATGTCCCTCAATAGGGTCTCTTTGTGGCTGCTTCCACTATTGCGTTTTCTTACATGACAATGCTTCCATTATGTAGCATTTATCATATCAAAGCCTCCTTTCTTGGGCGCTCACCTACGTGGCAATTTAGTGGATTCCAAATCTCATGTGTGAGTTGTCTTTCCTAGATGAGAGAGAGAGAGAGAGAAAGATATATTAATGTCTCCTGCCGAAATGGCCCATGAGACCAAAACAAGGTACAACTACTGATGATGAAGTCTCATCATAACAAATTTGAAAGAAAGAATGAAAATATTAACATCCTAAGAGAGCTAAGAGCTGAAAGCTAAACTTCTGAATCGTCACGGCGGGTAAACTCCTCCGGTGGCGAGCAATGATGGCTCGAATCTGCCGATGGTGAGGGAGTCGTGGACACGATCCTCGTGGTCGTGGTGGGCGTCTTGCTCTACAGATGGCAATGGCTCTATCCTGGGTGACTCCTCTGGAGGGTGGTCTGCCAGGTAGGCCTGTAGTAGATGGGGGAGTAGAGACTGGTGGGGTTACAGTGCTGGCTCTGAAAAAATCTATGAGGGCTCTTTATCTAGGCAGCTCTGGTCCCACTGCCCTCATGTCCCTCAATAGGGTCTCTTTGTGGTGTCTAAGCTCAAGTATGAAGATCCCTAAGCACCTTTGGTCCTCAAAGTCCATGATCCGACGTAAAGGTCCAAAGCCTTCACGGAACATGCAGTGGTACCTCCCTCGGATCTCATAGTAGACAATACAACAACATATATAGTGTTCCTGTGACTCCACCTCCTAATGGCAAAGCTGGCATATGCGATCCTCTAGTGATATATCCTCATATCGACCTGTCTCTATCCTCAGCCGGTGTGAAGAGGTGCGAATCTATCCAATAGCACTCCGAATACCATGTGAGAGGTGTGTGTCCATGTAAGCATGGCGTATAATAAACCCGTCCGAAGAGAGGTGTAGAAAATGACTATGGTAGTGTGCCATTTTCGTGCCCAAGGGCTACGGGGGCCTGACCCATGTCCTCTCTGTATCTAGTCTCACAATGTCTCATCCTGATCACCCAATTCAGCTCTGATAGTCTCTCTCTGGTCCGTCCTGTCCTGCCAATGGCTCCCTCCTCTCATGGAAAAGGCTAGGCCCCCATATCTCCACTCCATAGAGAAGTGTCGATGTAACCAGAGTGTCAAATAGCCATAGTTTCGTGTGTGGCTCCTGAAATTGTATGTCTGCGCACTATCTCTCAAGTGCCCCCAAAGCTGCAAATCCTCATGCTAGTCTAGCCTCTGCTGCCTCCCTCATATAAAACCGCAACCGCGGCCCTCTGAAGGTCATCCCCAGGTACACATAGGATCTGACATACTCAACTTGCTGTCCTCTAAACGTAAACTACGTCTGTGTTCTAGTCACCCATGCTTGTGTGGTATTAAATGTCATAACCTTGGTTTTACCAAGGTTCACTGTGAGATCTTTGTCCACACAAAAAGACTGCAAGGCATCCAAGTGTCTCTATAGTCCCTCATGAGTGTCTGAGATAAGCACAATGTCATCTGCATATAGTAGGATGGGTATCAACACCCCAGCTAGGCTCGTGGGCCACCCAATCTATCCACATAATCTGAGACCTCATCAATGTATAGCCCAAAGAGCGTGGGTGAAAGTGGGTAGCCCTGCTTCACCCCAATAGTACTGTTCACTACATCCGACAAGCCCCTTGGGGCATGTACTCTGCCTATCATCACTGACTCATACAAAGTATATACTCCCCATTGCATCTCCTCAGGGACAAAAATTTCCTGTAGTCTCCTCATAAGCCTGGCACGTGGTACTTATCAAATGCTTTGTGGAAGTCCACAAAACAATACTATATCCTCCGTCCTCTTGTCCAGTTGCTCTATGTCCCTGCCTCTCTACCCACCGGCTCATCTCATGCTCCAAGATGGATCCGTATATCTTAGCTAGATAATGGCCAATCATGATCATACAATAGTTACTAGGCATCATGGGATCCCCGCTCTTAAGCAACGGCACAATAGTGTTATCTGTCCAACTAGCTGGGAAACCTTCACATGTAGCTCTATTAAACATGTGTACAAGGATCAGTGCCAGAGTATCCTGTGTGCATATGAGAAATGTTCAGCCTGCTAGACCTTCATGATCTTGTGCCCTCCCTATGTGTAGTCTATTAATCACAATAGTGTTATCTGTCCAACTAGCTAGGAAACCTTCACATGTAGCTCTATTAAACATGTGTACAAGGATCAGTGCCAGAGTATCCTGTGTGCATATGAGAAATGTTCAGCTGCTAGACCTTCATGATCTTGTGCCCTCCCTATGTGTAGTCTATTAATCACATCTAGCACCATCCGCAAAGTGAAGAAAACACAATGATCTGGTTGAGGTGATGGCAGGCACGGAATGGGAGGCTGTCCAGGTACATTATATAGGGACATCGCATACTCGTGTGCCAAGTCTCAGGTGCCGTGATCGGGGTAGGTGGTTGCCTCTCTTGGAACATTTTCCAAGCCCTCTTACTATCTTGACTCAAGAATAATTGGTACAACTCTGCCTCGAGCTCTGCCAGGTAATCCCGCTTCTTCTTTCACACAAAGCGTTAGAAGAGCATCCTGGCCTGTCTGTGTATACTTGCCCCAAGGGCGACATCTCTCTGTAGCAGCTGAGCTCGGGTCTCTCGGCATTCATCATCATACCAGCTATTCTGTGGAATAGTACTGCTCAAGGGCTTAGAGGCAGCTATAGTATATGGTAAAGCATATGCTACCGAGGTATGTAGTACCTCTGGCCTCTCGTCCCGTAAGCTCCTCTAAAGGGCTATCTGGGTTAAGAGTGAAAAGGCCATCGTAGACTACACTGCAATAAACTCCAGCAGTCTCTCGTGTAAAATGGTATCTAGGGTGGCGAGAAAGAGGTAATTCCGATAACCGTCTTATCACTGTGAAGCATAAGTATGCATGATCTGCGCCATCCCAATCGGCCTGTCAGAAATATAGAAACTCTGGATATCTGGCATTAAAGTAGGGGATCCCATCAAGTAGTCCACTGTACTAGCGCCCTTCTTGTTATTCCAGGATGTAAAAACACCCGAATTGGGCCATCGTGGACAAAACCATTATAAATAAGCAACCCATGAGCACTCCCCAAAGCCAAGAGATGTGTCCCATACTCTGTGAGAGAGAGAGAGAGAGAGAGAGAGAGAGAGAGAGAGAGAGAGAGAGATTATTTGAGATAAAGTTATCTCTAACTCTATGTGAGAAAAGATTTTTTATGAGAATAATTTTCAACTCTATGTGAGTGATAAGTGTTGAGAGAGAAATAAAGTCTCTATAATCTATGTGAGTGATAAGTGTTGAGAGAGAAATAAAGTCTCTATAATCTATGTGTGTATATGTTTGTTTTTTGGTGAGATGAAGAGTTGTGGGAGGTTACCGAGAGAGAGAGAGAGAGAGAGAGAGAGAGAGAGAGAGAGAGAGAGAGAGAGAGAGAGAGAGATCCTTCAAGAGCTCTAAGTGGCTAGCTCTACAAAGAAATAAAGTAAAAGTTCATGTAGCTATGTGCAAGTGGCTTTTATACAAGACAATAGTAGAAATGGCTATGTGGAACTTTTTAAAATAAGCCTCATAAGCTTCTATGTAGACACCACTTTGAGTAGCAATAACCCTACTTTTCATAGTTCGGTTGTGCCCTACACAAACTATGTCCATTTTGTGTAATTGTAGCTCCAACTCAAATTACTATCTTTGTGTAACAAGGTAGGGGTTAATCCATGTGTGTAAGCAAGGACTTCCTTTAGGCGGTCTAAGAAATTCAATTTGTAGCCTTTTTTTACATATATGATCCAATTAACGTATCTTTGTGAGATTCAATATGGTGGTGATGACTATCTTTAGCTTGACATCTTCTAGATAAAAGTAGCATGCAGAGACAACATCAATGTAGCACGAGAGCTGCATTAAAGCCAAGTAATGCATTATAGTCTCAACAAATCTACTGCCTTGCTCTTAGTGATTCTTTGACCTCTATGGTATTGCTAAATGCCTTGTACATTCACTTTTTTATGGTGCCTTGGTGGTGGCTATGTGACACCTGTGTTTTTGGCTTTCTCATGAGCCTCTTTATGGAGGTTTTCACTCAAAACCAAGCCTACACTCGTGAAAGACCAATTTTGTGGTGACTTTAGCAATTATTTGGAAAATTTATTTGTCTAATGGGAGCAAACATGCATCCTTGGTGGATTTTCCTTCAATGCTTATGTGGCATCTTCATTGACATCATAGAGGTATCTACATTAGTTATGTAAGAAGGCTTCTACGTGGTTATCAAGATTTTATGGCAATTTTATATAGCTGACTAGGAGAGTCTAAGTGATGCCCTATGTGGCATGTATTCAACTAACTGAAAGCAACTTTATGTTCATCTATGTGAATTTTAATTAGCACACTCTACATGATTGGCATGGGAATAAGCTCCAATGGAGCATGGATTAGGGCTAACCTTAGGGGTTGAGGTTAGGGTCAGGCATCCAAGGGTCACACATGAGAAATGGAGAGTCAAGAGTCACTTGAGGGCCCTCCTATATAATAGGGGCATGGGGCACACTCAAGGGATGTCCTCTTGTGTAGAGGATTGTATCTACTCTTATGCCATTTCACACTAGAGCTATGTGCTGCTAGAATGATGTCATATCTCTTGGTGGTATGGGACACCAAGGTAAGGTGTGGTACTTCATTTTATTTATGTGTGCACCCTTGGGCTCGGGGTGGTTGGGTGGACGAGTTTATGCCTAGTTTATACATGTTTATGTATGATGATTATCTAGAGAGATCTTAGGGATTTAACAGTGAGATTTTAGTGCATAGGAACAAACCCTTGTGAATTTAAAGGTTTCATGATTATAGGACATTCCTTGATTAGAGTATAGGTGAGGCAATGAATGAGGGCTTAATGACTTGAAATGCTATTTGTGAGCTCTATATTGAAGGTGTAAACTTTTGGTGCCTTGCATACTTTTCTAGATGGAAATATGGTTTCTTGCATATTAGGTGATCGAAGGTGCCCTTTGTGGAAACATATGACAGCAAGCTTGAGCTCTATCTCTATTATGAGTTTTTCTTATTGTTTATTTTTTCCCATTATATTTTGGATGCTTTCATTGCTTAATTTTTCTCTCTTTTGTGAGAGGTAGAATCTTAAGCAGCTAACCATCATGAAGAAAGTCTAGCAGCATAGAACTGACTTCCCAATCATAGTCTATATTTTAAGGCTGCTAAAAGAGTACCACAAGGTTCACTTGATGATCAAAGCATGCCCTTGATTAGGTTCTTAAGACCTCCTTGATGATTAAGTATGCCCTTGTTGATTAGGTTTTTGAGACCTCCCTAACTATAGTAATAATTGTAGCATGAATGGTGGGGTCTCCTAACCATAAAAGTGCTCATCCCTTGCTTTTTAAATCACCTCTTGATCCCCCACCTAGATGGAAGTCAATCATGGCTCACTTATAGCCATGATTGACTTCCCAATCATAGTCTATATTTCAAGGCTACTAAAAAAGCACCACAAGGTTCTCTTGATGATCAAGCATTCCCTTGATTAGGTTCTTGATGATCAAGCATGCCCTTGTCAATTAAGTTTTTGAGACCTCTGTACTACAATAATGATTGGTTGTAACATGAATGGTGGGTCTCCTAACCATACAAGTTCTCATCCCTTGCTTGGAGAACCTTCTAAAGCACCTCTTGATCCCTCACCTAGATGGATTTCACTTTGTGTAGAGGAGGATCTTGTTATCTAGCTTCCCCAAGCAATTTTTTCTTTCTTGAGACAGATGGGACACCTCAAATGATCTTGCCCTTGAATGTGCCCTAGTGATGGGCAGTTAACACATGACCCTCCCCACCCACCCAGCTTACACCCTAGGTTGGCTAGTGTGAGACTTAATTTCACCAAATATGTATTCATCATGTCACTAATATATATATATTATACAAGTATCTTTGATGTTGAAGTGTCTAAAAGTATGTCTACACATCTCCCTTGCATAATATTTTGTCTTGGTTTAGAGCATAGATTAGGCTAGATAATTCTATATCAATCAAGATAGTTAATTAGATACTAGAAACATGTTAGAATAGGCATTAGGGTTAAAGTCTTTGTTTAACTAGAGTAGTAATTCAATTTTAAAAACATATATTAGCAAAGGATTTAGATTAGGCTTTTAAGTTTAATTTCCTTGTTTTAGTTAGAAATTTAGCTTTTGTGTTAGATAAGTGCATTTCTTCGTGTGATAGTTCAATGTTTTGTGTTAGATAAGTGTGTTTTCTTCCAATGATAGTTTAACTTTCTTCAAGCACCAAAAATCCATAAAAATTAGTAGATTAGTTTCCTCTATCTTTTAAAAAATGGCAGATTAAGTGTCTAGCTACTTATTAAGAGGTGTCTTCGTACATCAACACATACCCCTAACCATGAGGATTCCAAGACCCATGGCTAAGGACTAAGCACACTCATAAATGTGAGTGTAAGAAGACATTGTGAGTTAGTAGTTTTCATGAGTAACAATCATCATGACTAAACTTTGTTTGTGAGTATCCACACGCATAATATTGTAGATCTACACTTTGATCAAGAGTTAACACCTCATGTGAGCTAAGTCGTGACTAACAAATGCGATTGAATTTTGACTCACAAACATACGTATTCTAGAAAATGGGTAATTTAGACTTACAAAGACTGTCCACAGTCATGATTGAAAACATGACTCATGACATGAGTATTAGTGTACACTCACGCGTGTATAATTTCTAGATTCATGATAGTTTTCTTCACTCATGGTCATTATTAACCTATAGGGTTAACATATTCATGAATTTAGTTTTTATATATGCGTTTGGCCTTTTATCATGTTAAGTGATTCCTTTCCTTATAATGATTTTAATTTAGTTTTTATCTATATGTTTGGACTTTTATCATGCTAAGTGATTCCTTTCCTTATAATGATTTTACTTGGAACTTTAGAGCCGTTACATAGTGTTGCTAATTCTTGAGGGCACCCCAAATCTCTAACATCCCAAGCCTCATCGTCAAAATGGGGAATATACCTTAGCTTAGGTAACTTCCCAACCTAAACAAACCTCTAGCCTTGTTAAGTTGGCTATCCCTACCAACTCTCAATCATGCCTAAGATCTTGCCAATAAAGACAAAGAAGAATCCCCCACAATACCAGCAAGTGTGATTACTACACATGACCACTACACAAGAGTGGATACCTAAAAAAAATTTGGCAACCCAAGGAAAGTTTAATCTTGTGGGGGAGCCAAGGATTGCCAAAGCCATTGTCACAAACTTACAAGCAACAAAGCCAAAAACTCCTCAATTGGGCCCTAAAAGCTAACTCCCTACATGTGACCACTACACAAGAGTGGATACCTAAAAGTTTTTTAGTGGCAACCCAAGGAAAGTTTAATCTAGTGGGGGCACCAAGGATTGCCAAAACCATTATCACAAACTTACAAGCAACAAAGCCAAAAACTCCTCAATTGGTACCTAAAAAGATAACTCCCTACATAAAAGAAGTCATGTTGGACTCCAAGAAGAGGCTTCTTAAAGCACTAAGATGCTGTATAGGTAATCCATGTTGGATATGGGTTCCCAAGCATAAGAAGGTACTACCCAAACGGGAGTGAAAAGTAAACATCTTAGTCTTGGTAAAACCTTTTAGCCCAAAAATCCAAATAGTACACAAGGTTAGCCAAGAAACCCCCATCATGAAGATGAAGAGGTCCTAACAGTAGCTCGTAAATCATTGGAACCCCCAAACAAGAAGCCACTATGTGAAGTTTTGAGAATACCATAACCTTCACGCCTTCACCTTAAAAACTTGAAGTACCATCTTAATCACAACCTTCCAATATCACAACATTAATTTTTTCTAGTTGGAAGTCCAAATGACTTCCACCTCAACCTGCTAAAAAATATTGTCTTAATAGCAACCTTGCAATACCACAACATTAACTTTCTAGTTAGAAGTCCAAAGCACTTCCAACTCAACCTACTAATATATCTAAAGTGGTCTCCAAGGTGTCATCATGGCTGAGTAAGTGGTACTCTACTATTGTTCACTAATCTCACAATTTAAAAGGACATATTTTGTGAAGATAGAGTGATCACACCAGGTACCAGCCATCTTTAGGTGCATACATTGTAATGTAGCATTTTAAACACAAGTGCATGTAGCGTATATTAGGGAGTGCCAAATAAACTATAAAAAATGAAAAAAACTAAACAAACAAGTAATGCTAAAGAAAGCAAGATAATAAGAAGAAAAAATGTATACAAAAAATAGAAGAATCTAGTTGAGCATAGGAGATTCGGTCTTGCCAAATGTCAAAGAAAGTTAATAAGTTGAGAAGAAAATGTCAAAAAATGGTCAAAAAGTCCTTAACTCATGTCGTGAGATAAGAATAAAAAATACATACAGAAAATAGAAGAATGTAGTTAAGCATAGGAGAGTAGGTCTTGCCAAATGTCAAAGAAAGTTAATAAGAGGAGAAGAAAATGTCTAAAAATTGTCAGAAAGTCCTTAACTCACGTTGTTAAAAAAATTGTTTTCTCACATATGTGGCATGAGCTAAGTCTTCTCATGTTTGGACTTTTCTCATGTTTGGAATTTTCTCATGCCATGAGCAAACACTACTGTGTGTAAGGAAACTTTTTTGACACTCATTATTAACTCGTATCTTTGTCTATGAAAAGATATCACTCGCATCCCTTGTTTTCAATTTTTAAAAATCACCTCTTAGCTCATGTGTCCAATTTTCTCAAGTACAAGAGAAAGCTTTCCTCATGCCTTCTTATCATCTTGCTAATAACTCATAATAATAAGCTTTCCCTCGTATGTTATGCCTCAAGCTTTTTCTCACACATGTGAGCTAAATGTTGGATATCAATGTCCACCCTCACTCTATTTTGTAATGGGTTTTGTTACCTCATGTTTGGTAAGGCTCCCATTATGTGACAAGAAACCATGTTTGAGCAACTTGACACATATGCTTAGTTTAGACACCGAACAGTGGCCTTAGTGACCATATGGTATTAATTGGTTCACACCATTAATAAATAAGCTACACAAGTATTAGCCAAAAAACGGGATACACAGTGGCCTTAGTGACCATATGGTATTAATGGGTTTACACCATTACTAAATAAGCTACACAGGTAACCATTAGCCAAAAAATGGGATACATTGAGGTAGGTAGACATTACTCTTGGACACCCTGTGCAGGGCCTAAATGGGGTCTCATATGAGCCTAGATGGTGATGCGAGGTGGGATAATTATATGTAGCAACTTCTTGTAGTTTTTTATGTGTTGCATCCACACCATAGATGATAGCAACTTCTTGTAGTTTTCTGTGTGTTGTATCTACACCATGGATGGTGGCACCAACTATAATTACATAATATGCAATCTAGTCATAGACATCCCACATCTCTAGGCCCATATAGACACACTAGACACATTACGAGCGTCTTTAGATAGTCAATCATCCTTGTCTCTTTATATAGTTCATCACTCATCCATGTGTGTTTTATGTCCTTATTTTTAGGCAACACGCTTATAACAGTAGCAACCATCTAAGGTCCCCTCCAAGGAGTGCATAAGTGTGGAGTGTAACATCATTGTATTTTTTACTTATTACAGTATACTCTACTTTATCTTTGAGCCTGCCCCATTGAATGAGGGAGGCTACATTTGTTTAAGGAGGAGCTTCTTCTCCTATGTATCTGTGTATAATGCATTAGGAGGAAGAAGGGTTATCAATACGAGATTAAGTTTAGAATCATAGCACTTGGGCTTTCTGACCTCACAACAATCATAAGAACATTGAGTGCGAGAAGTCTAAACAACAGGTTGCCTCAAATGTTTACATGAAGTGTTGCTCAAACTTCTTCATGTTTGCTTGTTTTTTTAATGTTTAGGGTGCATGCCATTTTTTTTGTAAAATCTTGTCACTAAGAGGATTAAGTTGATAAAAAAGCTTAAGATTCATAATCTCTTGAATAATGAAAGGTTGCTCTCTCTCTCTCTCTCTCTCTCTCTCTCTCTCTCTCTCTGGTGTTGTATGTGAAGCTTGTCTAAATTTTCTCTTCTCCATGTATGATTTTCTTTCTTTTAAAGTTTATTAAATCCTTGTATAAGCTTCTATGTGTTGCGTTCTAGCTTGCTTAGTGTTTGCACATAACCTTTTACTTGATTGCTTACTTACTTATTAGTAATTAAGAGCTTTTTCACATAAGCTTTTACTTGATTTCTTACTTAGTAATGAAAAGAGATTTTTCTCAAGAGTCTAAGTTATCTTGTAAGAGCTTTTGCTTGAGTTCTCTTGCAATAGCTTTTTCTTAGTATTAAAAAGAGCTTTTGATTAAGAGTTTAAGTTCTCTCGTAAGCCCACATAGTGAGTATATCTTCTATATGCTTGTTTATCTTAACTTGAGATTATAAGTAATCCTTTTAGCTTGATTTAAAGTCATAAACCTCTTTCTTGTGAATAACGATCTAGCATAGCTTTATTTTTTTGTTCTTTCGCATTAGTTGATAATCTTGCTAATAGTTTTTTTGTATATGACATAACTTTCTTTTTACAATACCAAGGTATATCATATAATACGAATCAATAATGAGATCCACACTCAAAGAGCACTGAAACATAAGAATCTATATGAAGCACCAATATTTGCATCATAGGCTAAAAATAGCCTATCACTAAAAAGACATGTCGATGTAGATCCACCAGTCTTAATCATCTACTAATCCTAATTAGCAAGATAATGGGCTCATAAATTTGATGGATTCTAGGCTAGGCTCTGATACCATGTTAAATTTGCAACAATGTGATGAGCTATGGTGGATCAAATGCTAGAATCAACATCATTAACAAAGAGATTAGATGATAATTAAGATGTGATTAGTGAGAAATTAACTGATAACTTAATGTAGGCATGGATAATAAAAAACCAGCAAATTCTCATTAGGCCAATGCCTCAATTTATAGAGTTTACTTCCAAGCATATAATCCCACTGATTTCTCCTTGATTCACTCCACCTCTTTTGCTTGATTCTCTCCACCTCTTCCCAGAATATCTCCACACCTCCTAAATCTCCTCATGCTACCCTTTATTCTCTCCCAGTAGATACTTCTCACCTTTTCATAGGTTCTCTCACATTTACAGATTCTCTTTTATAGCCTCTTACCATAAGGGCTTGTTCCTGCACACACACCCTATTCACTTGTATATTTCAACACCATTCTCCCTTAGTAAGAATCCCAATGGTACGAGGAGAGAATGGCACCATTGTCATTCTCCCGTAGTAATGGTTTGGGGGAAGAATGATAGTGGTGCCACTCTTCCATAATACATTGCTTGGAAGATAGAATGGCAGTGGTGCCATTCTCTCCTCAAACCATTCTTACAAAGGGAGAATGGCACCACTGCCATTCCCCCCTCATACCATTCTTACCAAGGGAGAATGGCATTCCTACTAAGAGAGAATGGTAGTGGTGCCATTCTCCCATCTAAACAAGGGTAATGGTAGTGATACCATTCTCTCCTTAAACCATCCAAACAATGTAGGCAAGGGGAATGGTAGTGATGCCATTCTCCCCTTAAACCATGCAAACAATGTAGGCAAGGGGAATGGTAGTGATGCCATTCTCTCCTTAAACCATTCTTACTAAGGGAGAATGACAGTGGTGCCATTCTTTCCTCATACCATTCTCACTAAGGGAGAATGGCAGTGGTGCCATTCTCCCATCCAAACAATGTAGGCAAGGGAAATGGCAGTAGTGCCATTGCTAAAGGAGAATAGCATCACTGCCATTACCTATGCCTACATTGTTTGGATGGGAGAATGGCACCATTTCCATTATCCCTTAGTGAGAATGTCATTCTCCCTTGATAAGAATGATATGAGGGGAGAATGGCAACACTGACAGTCTCCTTCAGTAAGAATCCCATTCTCCCTTGGTAAGAATGGTGTGAGAGGAGAATGGCACCACTGTCATTCTCCCTTAGGAATGGTTTGGGGGAAGAATGGCAGTGGTGCCACTCTTCCACAATACATTTCTTGGAAGATAGAATGATAGTGGTGCCAGTCTCCTCTCATACCATTCTTACTAAGAGAGAATGTTAGTGGTGCCATTCTCCCGTCACCAAGGAAGAATGGCATTCTTACTAAGAGAGAATGGCAGTGGTGCCATTATCCTTTAGCAATAATAAGTTAAGTAGAAAATGGCACCACTTCAATTCTTCCGTAGTAAGAATGGTAGTGGTGCCACTCTTCTACAATACATTCCTTAGTAAGAATGGTAGTGGTGCCACTCTTCTACAATACCTTAGTAAGAATGTTAGTGGTGCCATTCTCCCGTCATTGCATTCTTACCAAGGAAGAATGGCATTCTTACTAAGAGAGAATGGCAGTGGTGCCATTATCCTTTAGCAATAATAAGTTAAGTAGAAAATGGCACCACTTCAATTCTTCCTTAGTAAGAATGGTAGTGGTGCCACAATACATTGCTTGGAAGGGAGAATGGCAATGGTGCCATTCTCCCCTCATACCATTCTTACCAAGGGAATGGCAGTGGTGCCATTCTCCCTTCCAACCAATGTAGGCAAGGGGGATGGTAGTGGTATTATTCTCTACTTAAGTTATATACATACATACATATATATATATATATAACTTAAGTAGAGAATAATATATATATATATATTATTCTCTACTTAAGTTTTATATATATATATATATATTATTCTCTACTTAAGTTATATATATATATATATATATATATATATATATATATATATATAAAACTTAAGTAGAGAATAATACCACTACCATCCCCCTTGCCTACATTGGTTATATATATTATTCTCTACTTAAGTTATATATATATATATATATATATATAACTTAAGTAGAGAATAATACCACTACCATCCCCCTTGCCTACATTGGTTGGAAGGGAGAATGGCAAGTAGAGAATAATATATATATATATATATATATATATATTATTCTCTACTTAAGTTATATATATATATATATAACTTAAGTAGAGAATAATATATCTACTTAAGTTTTATATATATATATATATATATATATATATATATATATATATAACTTAAGTAGAGAATAATACCACTACCATCCCCCTTGCCTACATTGGTTGGAAGGGAGAATGGCACCACTGCCATTCCCTTGGTAAGAATGGCAAGAGGGGAGAAGAATGGCAGTGGTGTCATTCTTCCACAATACATCACTTGGAAATGGCAGTGGTGTGACTCCTCTCAAACCATTCTTACTAAGGGAGAATACTAGTGGAGCCATTCTTACTAAGGGAGAATGCTAGTGGAGCCATTCTCCCTTCATACCATTCTTACATTCATGGGAGAGGAAATCACTTTATAAAAAAGAAAAGTTATCAAAATATTGATACAGCAAGGTTTTTACTTACATCCCAATTTAGTCGATCTTTGTGACCTTTTACTAAGCCTTATGGTAGCTTTGGTGGCCCTCCAAATGCCATCCATTGTGCTCAAAGATGCTGCAAGATGTTGATGTAGTCTTGATTCTTCATGACAGTTTGTGATTCTATATTAGCCATGGTTGTATTTTCATCATTGTGGACGTGTAAAGGCGAGTGTGTGTGTGTAATCGACACTAGTGAAATTACAATCACCATTATCCCCACTCTCCCTCCTTATTTTCAATATGAATTTAAATTTGAATCTCCTCCCCCAAGTATGGCACCAATGCCTATCCATTGAATTTTGAGATTTAGGTTAAGATAGGGTGAGACATAGCTCCAACACACACACTCCCTCAAACTCGCCTAGTGGAGACAAGGCCAATTTCCTCTCCGCAAAATATGTTTGCATATTCTTTTGTGGGTGTGGCCTCTTGCAACTACTGCTGCAACACTTTGTTCCTTTTAGTTAACTGCCTTGCTTCTTTTTCCCAATGCTTTGCTTTCCAGGTGGTGGCCTTTAATACCTGCATCAGACTCTGGTCTTCACTTTCTGTTTGTTTCTCCTTTTTTTGGAAGCACTGGTCTTGGAGGATTCATGGCCCACTCGTTGTTGCTACTACGGTTTGGTACTCCCCATCTCCATCATCATTGTCGTCCAAATCATAGATGACCTATTGGGGTTTGCAAGACAACTGCTCATGGATTTCTACCATAGCTTACAGCACCTGATCCCATACTTTGCTCAGTTTCACCTTTGCTGTGTTAATTATCACTGCTTTGGCATCTAGCGAAAGGCATGTGACTTCCACTTCTTCCTGGGTTTTCAAGGCTTGTATTTCAGACTGGGCGAGTGCCAAATCTGTTGTGCTATCCAGCACTTCATCCTTTAATCCTTGGATTTCGTTGGCCTAGACTTTTGTTGGCTTCCTTGCCTCTTCCAATTCTGCTCGAAGCCTTTCTATCTGTGCGTGGAGAAATTTCCTCTCGCTAATGAGAGTTCTGATTTTTCTCTCACTTAGCTCTTTTTTATCTACTAGCGCCCTTTCAGCCATGGCCATCTTCTTCTGCAACTCCTCGTTTTGCTGCGCCATTAACTGTGATTTGCACTCCAATTCCTTGGCTTTTGTTGTGGCACTCATTAGCATTCCATACTATTTATGATTTAGTGCACTCATTTGATAAATTGCACTCCGGGTCTTTGTTTCATACTCCTCCATTGAAGAGAGAGTGTGAGAGAGAATTTTCTGGGCCATAGTCATTAGTGCTTTATCCATGTGCATCTGCTGGCTGGGAAGTTCCGCTTCCAATTTTTCAGGTAATTTGTCCTTATGACTTGGGCCTTCTTGTGCCTTTTGCGCCAGTGTTGCCACCCAAGGCTGCAATTCTGCTGGTATGATCAGCTCTGTTCTTGCGAGCATCTTCTCCTTTTGAGCTGCTTCTTCTTTCTTTTCCTGTTGTTCCCCTTCTCTCCTCTTCTTCTCTTCTTCCTCCTTTCTTTTCTTTTCTTCTTCCTCCTTTTTCTTCTCCACTTCTTCAGATTTCTTTTTCCTCTTAGTTTTCGTAGTGGCTTCTTGTTTCTTTTTCTCTTCCCGTTCCCTTTTCCTTTCTTCTTATGTCCTCTTTTTCTTGGCCTCTTCAAGGTCGGGCAACGTTTCTTCATCCACCTTGTTCTTCCTCTTTTTGTTGGCTTTTTGGGCGACCTTTTGCCATTCCTCTTCGTCATCCACATCATCCTCAAATAAACTGAAGGTTACTTTGGCAGCTCTCGAGGATCCTGCAGCTTCTTTATGTTATTGCTTGTCAGATATGTCTCTTGTCCTTCGATCCACCGATCTTACAGCTTGGGTAATTGCCCTCAGGTGTGCATGTACCATAGTGGGCTGTTTCTCTTTAGCCCAAGTGGCTACTCTCGTGGCTAGATTTTCCTTGTAAATTACCACCCAATTTATTTTCTCTCTTGCCTCCGCTGCTTTGAGCAGTCTATAGTTTTTGTTAGACATGTCTTCCGGCTTCCCCATGAACATGATGTTATGCAGGAAGAAGATAAATTGTTCCCGCCGGGTTTCATCTGCCACATCTTTCACTAAGGGCATGTTACCTGTTTTAGGGATTTCTTCATCCACCCTTGGCTTCAAGTTGGTGTCGAGAGCTCCATCCAAGGGCAATCCTAGCACGTGGTGTACTATGTTTTCTAAGATGTTTTTCGGCTCCTTCCCCTCCACATGCACAGTGTTGGTTTCTAAAAATTGATTAATCAATATTCCCTCATTCTCTGGGTCCTGCAGAGCTGCTCCCACTATTGGTCAAGAAATTTGTCAAACTCAAACCTCCTTGCCCACTCCTGATGCTTCTTCTTCCTCATGTCCGGTATGAACATGGGCATGCAGAGACTTTTCTCTGGTCTTTTATCGGGCCTGAGCATCCTGTTGATCTTCGACATGGTGCTATTTTTTGAAAGAGTGCTGCAGAGTGTGTCAAGCAAGAGAGCAAAATGTGAATGTGAGCGTTTGTGTTCTCTTTTATGATGTTTTCTCCTTTTAGCTTCCTTTTTTGAGGTGTTTTTGGCTTCTTCATTTTCAATGTGATGTGACCCTCGATTTACATCATGCCCGTCGCCTTGGTTTAATACTATTAAAGCATTTTTGTTGTTTTTCCTCCTTGCAATTGTGAGTAGATTTTTAATGATGCTGTGACACATGCCCTTCATGCAATTAGTTGCTTATGTGGCCTTTTGTATTGTTGACATGGCTCGAGCTAGCGCATATCTGGGCTTTGATTGGTTGCAGCAGCAATCAAGGCTTTTATGGTCTTGACATCCTTGAGGTCTGGCCACCCTTCCGTAGCTTTGTGCTTTTTTGAATCTTCCGTGTCCACCTCTACTGATGAGATCATGCCATAGCATATGCTCCGGACCGGCTCCTGCTCTTCCGCTTTCTTCTTTTTTCAGTGGGGTTTCCACTAGTTGGCCTTTGTATTTCCTCATCCTGAAGCCATTGACTACTTTTGGAAAGGGTGTACCATCCAAGTTTTCTAAGGTGAAAGCGTTTTGGCTGATCGAGTCTTTCACTATGAGTGGTCCTATCCACCAAATCTTGAATTTTCTGGGATGAGGTCCCAACTTGGCGTTGTAGACTAATACAAGGTCCCCTTTTACAAAATTTATGTACTTGAGATTCCTATCATTCCAAGCCTTTCTTCTTCGTTGTACTATCTCTGCTTTTAAAGAGCTGATTTGCCTTTCCTCCTCTAAGGCTAGGAGTTCGTGTATTCTATGCTCCCTGGATTCTTACATTGGAAGCGTCTCCTGAATGACCACTCTCAGACTGGGTACCATATACTCCATTGGCATGACTACTTCCGAACCATAGACTAATTTGAATGGTGTTTGCCTAGTTAGGGACCTTGAATGATGTCCTGAATGCCCATAGGGCATTCAGGACATAGGGTAGTTTGAATGATGTCCTGAATGCCCATAGGACCTTAAATGATGTCATGAATGCCCATAGGGTAGCATATAACTTCTAGTCCCAATCATTTTTGTTGGCATCTAAGATTTTCTTTAGAATTTTGGTCAACACTGTTGGTAGATTCCGCCTGGCCATTACACTATGGGTACTCAGAGGTGAGGACTTCTTGTGATTGATCAGGTATCTTTTCATTAATCCCTTCATCACTTTATTCATGAAATGTGTCCCCTGATCACTAAGTATTTCCAGTGGCAACCCATGCCTAGCAATGATGTCTTTAAAGAGGAACTTCACCACCTCTTCTGCGGAGTTTCTTCTCATAGCCTTAGCTTCCAGCCACTTAGTAAAATAATCTGTTGTTACAATGATGCATTCACATCTGGTGCCTTTTGTGGGTGGCTTGATTGGTCCCACAAAATCAGAATCTCCGGGTTGACCCATGCGTTGATAGACATCACAGTTCTTTGCTTCTATGTTGTCATCTCTCATGATAGTCGGCCACCACAGGCCTACTTGTAAAATTTTTCGGGATGTTATTTCACCGCCCATGTGTCCTCTAGTGATGTTGTGGTGTGCTTCTCTTAACACTACTTGTTTTTGCTGCTCATGGTCCGGAACACATCTGCATAGAATATGGTCTATGCTTCTTTTGTAGAGTTGCCCACCAGCAATCATAGCGACATTTTTTCTCCTTAGAGCGATTCTCTTCTTCCTGTTTGTAGTATATCCTTTTGAAAAAGACCCATCTTTAAAAAATTACATCATGTCATAATACCAGTTTTCTTCCACTCCGGTTGATGCTACTATGAACAAGTTAGCATCTGGGAGTTGATCTTCCACACCCCCATAGTTGGTTCTCTAGAATCTACTCTCGACAAAAAGTCTACCACTGCGTTTTCTTTTCCGGGTGTGTGCTAAATGGTGAACTCAAATTCTTGAAGTAAAAGCATCCATCTTGCCATTTTCCCCACCAAGAAGGATTTGTTCACCAAATAGATGAGAGCTTGATGATCCACATGGAAAACAAATTTGTTTCCCAAAAGATAGTGCCAGAACTTGTTCACAACAAAGATCATGGAGAGAGCCTCCTGTTCTGTTGTACTATAGTTTCTTTCCGCTCTTGTGAGAGATTTGCTAGCATAATGTATAGGTTGCATGTACCCTTTTTGTTTCTCCTGCATGAGCGCGCTACCCACTACCCTATATCTGAAGCATCTACATAAACATGGAATATTAGATTCCATTCCGGATTGATCATTACTGGTGTAGATAATACCATGTTCTTTAGCCAATGGAATGCCTTTGGACATTCCGTGCTCCATTCATATTTGGCATCCTTTTTTGTTAGTGCATATAATGGATAAGTTAGATGTACTAAGTATTTCAAAAACCTTAAATGCCACTTCACCTTGCCAAGGAATATTTCAAGCTGCTTTATGTTCTGGGGAGCGGACATTTTGGATATGGCCTCCGCCTTTAGCTGGATCTATGGCCAATCCTTGGGCTGACACGATGTGTCCTAAGGGTGTTCTAGACTTTACTGCAAATGCACATTTGGCAGGATGATTCAACTTCAGCCTTGTATCTCTGCATCTCTGCAAACATAACCTCAGATGATAGACGTGTTTAACTTTATCTCTGGACACATTGAAATCATCCACAAAAGCTTTCATGAAATCTATCATAGGTACTCATAATAGATTTCCTACACCATTCTTTGGAAGGTGGCAGGTGCATTTTTTAAGCCAAACATCATAACAGTTGTTGCCACAAAGACACCCCACTCTGTGATGAAGGCTGTTTGATCCCTGTCTTCCAGGGCCATCTTGACTTGGTTTTACTCGTTGCGCTAAAACCATCCAAAAATGAGTACATCTGTTTTCTGGCTACTTCATTAAGCAAGGAGTCTGTAAATGGAAGTGAAAAGGGATCTGAGTTTGTTGCTGCATTCAGCTTGCGGTAATCCACACATATTCTGATCTTCATATTCTTTTTGGGTTCTACGACAATGGGAGATATCCAGGTGGTTTTTTCTACTGGTACGATGAAACCCACCCTCAATAGCTTATCAATTTCTTCTTTGACTTGCTTTGCATAGTTTGGGTTCATTCTGTACCTCTGTTGTCTCTGACAGGTATAACTCCCTCTTTTAGGTTGCTGATGTGCTGGAAAAATTTAGGGTCGATGCCTTCCATGTCTTCATACAACCATGCAAAGACGACTTGGTATTCCTTCAGTTAAGGATACCAGCTCCTGTTTGAATTCTTCTTCCACCTCGAGATTGATTTTCACATGCTTTTCATCTTTTTCTTCCCCTAGATTCACCTTTTGTAACTTGTCCAGGCTGACTTTTGTGGTGTTGTTTTCCTGGTTCTCCTTTTGCTTTTGCACCCATTCTCGAATTTCCTAGATCTCTTCCACTTGCTCTAGATTCCTGGCCCACTCAATTTCTTCCAAGGCCTTCTCCTGCAATGTTTCGCTTAGTTTTGAGTTTTCTATTTTCCCAGAATCTACTTCTGCATTCTTTATTTGATCATCTTCTACTTTTGTGTTTTTGCCCTTTGTTTCTGCATGATGCCTTATTGCTTCCCCCACATTTATCATGTACAAGGGAACCAGGTCTGGATGTTCGCTAAGTATTTTGGTCTCTTCATCATCATCAAAGCCTTCTGACATATTGAAAGTTTCGGCATGGACTGGCCTCTGAGCAAGTTTCACTAGTTTCTTTGCATTAGTGAGATCCACATGCACCTTCTGCTTTCCCCTTCTGATGGTGATTCTGTTCTTGCCCCAGTCCTGCTTTACCTTACCATGTCTCAGCTAGGGCCTTCCTAATAATACCTAGTAAGACCCGGTATGGTTTTTTGTGGTGATAACTACTAAGTTGACCTTGAAGTCAACTTGTTTGATCCTCATTAAGACATTTTTTATGATTCCTTTTGGTACCACCACCCTGTTGTTCTTATGTTGAACTAAATGGGTTCCCTTGAGGCCCAATTCAATGTGGTTTATTCAATGACAACATTCACTCCGGACCCTCCATCTAGCACTGCATCATTAATGAGAACATTGTTGAGTTGAATTGTGACTTTGGCCACTTCCTCATCTCTAGATACTGGTGCTTCTTTTGCTTGCATATTGCCATATTTTGAGGTTTCTTCCTCTACCGTGTGCTTTGGTTCTTTACTTAGTCCTTTAATGCCTACCATCAAAATTTTGGCCTTGAACCTTGTACATAAATCCAATACTTGTTTTAGCCGAACCTATATATCCAGTAGCACTGACATCAGGTTTGTTTGCAACCAGTCAACATTTTTATGGTTTTCTTCCATGCATTCCTTGTTGTCAAAGTGCTCTGCATGCTTGCTTCTGGAAAATCTACATTGATTTCTCTTTAGTCATCCTCCTTTTGCTTGCCTTGCCTTCTTTCTATTTCCCTAGCAGATTGAATTCTCACCTTCTCCTATTGTTCCCAGTCCACAACTGCCTTTTTGCAGCCTTTGGGTGAGTTTTGATCACCAAGCGGAGTTATCACCACACCCGATTCACTTGCCTTAGCCCTTGTCACTGCTAGGATGTCATGAACCTCTAATTGCATATCATTTACCTACATCATGTTGGCACTTGGCGGATTCTCCTTGAGCTGCATCAATTCTACTTGTCTTTCTTCATCATGCTTTTTCTTCATGGCACATTCTGCTTTGATATGTCTAGGCTGTTGAAAATAGTAGCATGTAAAGTTAGTGGTTCCTCTGGAACATCCTTGGCCTCTTCTCCCTGAAAAATTTCCTCTATTCACATACCTTCCCATCCCAGGGTACTTATAAGACTATCGGACATGAGGAAGAAGGAGCATCAGGGTTTGTAACGCTCCTTGCATTATAATCTTGAGAACTTATAAGACTAGTACTTGGATTCTCCACCCAACCATATTCCAAATAGTCCCTAAACTCATGGTTGTATAGGCTTAAGTGGTGCATGACCTTCCAACTTCAGTCCCTTGACCTTTCATTAGCTAGACATTGCCTTTTCCTTGTCCGATGCCTCTTCAACTACCCCTAGAAGGGGGCACCTACTTTTGTGTCCGATGCCTCTTCAACTACCCCTAGAAGGGGGCACCTACTTTTGTGTCCCTTGGGCTTTGTGCACCATCTACTTCCCTTTTTGCTTTAACTTTAATGCCTATTTAACCATTGCTTAAGTATTTCCTATTTTAAATCCCATGAACCTTATTTATATGCAACCTTTTACATATAAATAATCTTTCCTAGTCTTACCTTAGTGTTTCATGTCAGTCTCATAATATTTCCTCTCCCTTGAAAGAAAAGTTTTTGTCCTTGAAAACTAAACGAACTCAGGAAACCTTTTCTTTAGTGTAGCCACTCTTTCCCAAGTTGATCCTTCTTCTGGTCTATCTTTCCACTTTACTAAACATTCTTTAAACACAAAATGCCTAGTTTTCTTTTCTTGATATTTGAGAATCTTTTCAGACTCATGGTGGAAGAATAGGTGGTTCTATAAAATCAACTATTGCTTCTTTTCCAATGATGTTATCATTGTTTCCCATCTTGCATTTTAGTCTACTAACATGAAATACAGGATGTACTCCGGATCCTTCATGTAAAGCTACCGTGTAAGCTACATGTCCAATTTTTTTGAGTATTGCATAAGGACCACAATACCTTGGACTTAACTTTGGAACTTTTTCACTTTCTAAAGTTTTTGACTTTTCAGAAACCTTTACATAAACTAAACCACCTTCCCCAAAATTAATTGGTCTTCTCATAACTAATAGAACAATCTTGTGCTTTTTTAACGTTGCTTCTTACAATGTTTAACATGTCTTGCATGTCTTTGAGAAAGTCTTTTACACTCTGCAATTTTTCTTTTTGTAACCCAACTGCTATGGGTGCTCTAGGATGAAAATCCATACATTAGCAGCATGAATGGACTGAAACCGGTAGCCGAATGTTTAGCACTATTATAAGCAAATTCTAATAATGGAAGATACTCATCCCAATTGTTTTGCTTATGATTAATATATGCTCGAAGCATGTCTTCTAGGAATTAATTGACCCTTTATGTCTGTCTACTTTGTGGATATTCAAACATACTCATACTAAGTTTGGTGTCCAACTTTTTGAACACTTCATTCCAAAAATGGCTTGTAAACTTTGTATCTCGGTCGCTTACTATATCTGCTCGTAATCCATATAATCTGTATAGATGATGGATAAACATTCTAGCATTAACATTGCCAATATGGACCGTGCTGACATGGGCTATCAAAGGCACTTTATTTTTTCCTTATAATAGAATTAAACTCTCACTTTTTATCTTTTTGATGAAATTATTCTGTGTATTTTGGTGAAATTTAATATGGCTAATACGGACCGTGTCGAACGAATTATTGAATAAAAATCTCTCATTTTGCATTTTAATGGAATTATGGTGATTTGGCCTAATTTTCTTGGTCTCTGATAAGTATGTGTGTGTGTGTGTGTGTGTGTGTGTGTGTGTGTGTGTGTTTATGTAAGTTTGCCAAAGTAGACCATGTCAACATGGGCTATAAGAGACTTTGTTTTTGCATTTTGATGGAAGTAAACCATCTCATTCTAGAAATTTTTATGGAATTTTGGTGAAATGAAAGAGAATTAACATTGCCAATATGGACTATGCCGATGCACCTCTGATTCTTTCGAAGAGAGCCTTTCTACCACACTATCCTTTGTGTCCTCCTTCTCTTCCTCTACACTTTCTTCATTTATCGGCACTTCCGGATGAGCCACCAGGACTTCTGGATTGTACCTTTGTACATCGTAGTCCAAAATGGGCTACAACACACCATCTTTTAGTTACACATGTATGTATAAGTATATGTGTATAGGTATAGGTATATGTATCTAAAACATAATATGGTATATACTATATATTTATAGGTATAGGTATATGTATCTAAAACATAATATGGTATATAATATATATTTACATGTGTGTATGTGTGTGTGTGCGAGAGAGAGAAAGAGAGAGAGAGAGAGAGTGTGTGTGTGTGTGTATGTGTGTGCATATGTGTGTATGAGAGAGAGAGAGAGAGAGAGAGAGAGAGAGAGCTTCTATGTGTGGGAGATTAGTGGCAGGCTCAAGGAATAAGAGTGAAGAATTTATGTACTTTAATTGGATGTGTTCTTTAATTATCAAAAACATTGCACTGTAATGGGTGCGTGCATGTGTGCATTGTGCAGCTTGGAAGAGGGGGTGAAAAAAAAACTATTTTCAATTGCATTCATAAGGTCACTGCCTTCTTCATTTAGATACAAGTGAGTACATAGAAAGCTCCATTCCGGTTTATTATGCATGTCCATAGACAAATTATAGGAGCAATACAAACTACAATTTATTCATGGGCGTGTAGTGAGAGAGGCAACGCTTCCATTGTACCTAATGACACATGCAATACCACGAGCCCGCGTGAGTGAACTTGTCATTCGCGTGCAAATAAAAGTTACTTCTTTTTTTTAAAATTTATAAAAATGTAAAAAAATACTTTTTATATATATATTTTTTAAAAAATATCTAAAATTTTTGATCTAGTTTTAATTTGTATTTTGATAATTTATGTTTAAAAAAAACACAAAATGACAAACCTCTGATTTATATTTAGGAGAATCCTTAAAGTGTTAACACTTGAATAGTGTGCACTAATTTTTCTTTAGGTTTATCATTACTATTCCAATTAAGTTCTTGTCCTTGGGACTTAGGACAATGATTTTTATTATGTCCCGGCTCAAGACAAGAGAAACAAAGTTTTTCTTTAACCGCTCTCTCAAAATATTACTTTTTTTAGAAACTTACTAGGACTGGATTTTTGCTTTTTAAAAGGTTCTTCCTTTTTAAAGAAAAAAACCCTTTTTTGAGAGCCAAAATTTTCTCCATGAGGCTTATATAAATTTTTTTTACCTTTTTCTTTATAATTACCATTGCCCATGGTATCGTCAAATTTTTTTGTAAATCTTATAGCTTCATCTAAGTTCTTTGGCTCTTTGGAGTGAACTTCCTTCTTGTACTCCCTTTTTAGGTCTCTAATGAAGCCTCTCACTTTTTGAAAATTGTCTATTCCCTTAAGCTTTAAGATAATTTCTCTATACCAAGCTATATATTGAGTGAGATTTAAATTCTTTTGTTCCTTAGAACAACTATCCCACTCCTCCCAATTTCTATCTTCTTCATTTTTAGGAAGATATTCCTTTAAGAATAATTCCTTGAATGAATCCCAAGAATCTGGTACTTGTTTAACTTTCGCTAAACTCATTTACCACTTATAAGCTTTGCCTTGTAAGGATAGGCTAGCTTCAATGGGGCGGGTATGATCGGGCACATTTCTTAAAAGATGCAAATCTTGCCATTTTTATAGAAAATATGGACCGCATCTTTATTTCTCTCCTTCTCTTCTCCACTAAAAGTGGGTGCCTTTAAATCTTTGAATACCCTGGTCTCTAGTTTTGGGACCTTCTTCAATTATGGTTTCATTCAACCCTTTTTCTAGAGTTTTTTTCCCTTCCCTCCCAATCTTTTTAGATATTTCTTTTACTCCCAATCCTTCCTTCCCCTCCCATCAAGGAGCTAAGAAGACCCATCATTTTCTCAAGTTTATTTTCTATATTAGAGATTTTTTCATTCATTTCTATATCCTCATAGTCATTAAGGTATAAATCTTGCATATCTATTTCATTTGGTTTTATAATATCCTCTTCCATGTGGAAAGAGGACATTGGGCTTTCCCCTTTCTCAACACCAGCCATTTACTCTAACACTAAACAAAATGGAAAATTTCTCACAATGCAACTGTAACATGCCCATCTTCATTAATAAAGAAATGTCCCTATAGTAGATAAATTTATGAGTTTTTATGGTGTAAAAATCAGTGATTTTATTAAACAAGCCATTTTTACTTAAAATCTTCAAAATTCCAAGTCTTGATTTGGAATTTGCGTGCGATTTTACCCTAATATAGGATTTTACAGCATCCACTGACATCGGATCAAGCTTATACGTGAATTTTAGTTATTTTTAGTTTTAAAAATGATGACCTTTAAACCTTAATAAATGCACGATCGAGTGTCCGATTGACGGACGGTCTGCACCTCAACGACCAGGGGAACATCCCATACATTTTTACCGGGAAAAAAAATTCACCCCCCGTGTGCTTTGGCATGCAAATTGAGGCCAGCGTCCCAAATTTGGAGACTCCACCCCAAAAAGGACCGTACACGCACACCCGGGCACCCATACAATGGTCGCGTAAGAACCAAAGGCCGACCACCCATTGTATGGTCCACACGTACCGCCATGTGGACATCCATGCTGCCTCTAACCAAAAGGGTACATGCGTACCACACCTTTGCTTGTGCACCACCACCATACCTTTCCCTAGGCTCATACAGACCAGTGATTGGCACACTTTGATGGTACACCATCCCTTTCACCCGTACTTTGCTCAGTACCGCGACCGTACCCTACACCTATATAAACCCTCAGGTGCTCCATGGCCAATAGCTCATTGCGTAGAGTACACCCCTAGGCTACACCCTGCACAAGGCCGTACCGCCACTCTGTGCCTACACACTATACTTGTTGTACCTCCAGTCGTCCCTTTTACAGCCTTCCTCTCTTAGCACCCCCTAATTAGCCATCTCTCAGATAAGCCCATTTTCAGTCACCCCACCCTTGTGAGGGAGGAGAGGGTGTCCTTAACTATTCTCTCCCCCCTCCCTCCCCCGCCCCCTGCGCGCGCGGCCCCAGTTGCGTAGACTTTATAAAGCAAGAGGTTTTTGAGCTTAGAGAAGGTTCACATGTTGCAGTTTTTTGCTCATAGAGTGAGCAAACGATCTCGAAATCGAGATCCGATTAAAGCATTGCGATCACAGCGTTGAGCACTACAAGTTGATGATCAAGATAGCCCTATCTCGAAAACACCAAAATGTCACCTCGGGAGAAGCACGCAACAAATGAGATTAGAGAAAATGCTCCTAATGCAGCTCCAACCCTCCCGTTGCAAGCTCCGCAAGGGAACAATGGCCAGGTTAGCTTGGTTATCTTTTAAAAAGAGTTTTAAATTATTCTTTAATATTAATATCAATAAATCAAGAAAGAAGATGTGAAATTTTCAATTGAAAAATGTTAGAAATTCTATGAAGTTACTATTTGAAGTGATGTTATATTTTGTAATTAATGGTTTGTATTGAAATTGCTATCTTTAAGAGAAAGAGTACATGTATTTTTTCTCCTGGCTTCGATACGCTAACTCCATTTCCGTGCTTGTGTAGCTGGGTGACGTCGTTATAGCAAAGCCCGAGATTGACCCATGGTATCCCCCCTCATACCACTGGGAGAATGAGGTTCGCCGAGTGAGGCGAGTGATTGTGATGCTGTCTAGTTCTGAGGGCCTAAGCTAGTGCGGTGAATAAGCCCACCCTAGCGCTTAGACATCCCTCTAAGGGGCGGGAGGATCGAGCAATGGAGCCTGAGGGGGTAACAAGCCGGCTTGAGTCCTTGCCACAGCGGCCGACAGTGTATGGTCCGATAGGGTTTTGCCCAGCATATAGAGGCTGGAAGGCCGAATTCTAGATCATCAGTATAAAGGAAAATAATAAGAGAGCCGGTTTGGCTTGTATGGAATTGATTCTTGTATAAACTTTTTTTCTATAAATCTTATCTTTGGCATTATTATGTTGTGGAAAGAGGCTATTTTAATGAACCTTGTGAAAGGGCCTTAATTAAGGAACATGTTTATTTATGTCAAATAGTGTGGTAGGATTAATTAGAAAACAAATTGGCACGTAAGTAGGATGGAAAGTGGGAGGATGAAATGTCCCAACGGCACCATCCTACGCACGAGTGGACCCGATTAGTTGGGTAGCTTTCCAACAGATTAAGTGAAAGCCCTATGCTATATAAATAGGTTCTCGGGAAACTCTATTCTAGAAGACTAGGCCAGCGCCGGCTGTGCCTTGCATGGAGGATGAGGAAAAAAGCGTTATCTCTAGGAATCAAGATTAGTAGTTGCCCAAATTATGATCAATTACCCTATGGGTGATTTGATTTTTAAAAGACCATGCTCCCCCTGCGAGATAGAACCAGGTCTTACCTACCAATCGTATCCTTGAATCTTTGCATGGTCAAGGTGTCGACAAGTAGGAAATTTTCTCCAAATTAAGACTTAGTAGACTATCTTAAGTGTTTTCCCTATTTTGGAAAGGGGGGAACCTTACAGCAACACAATGACCTTACTTGGTTGGGTAATTATGAATTGTCCCCAATGATGTGAAGAACAATTCCGTTGATTCCTCCTTGTTGATAAAGATCCTTTAAGGTTGTCTTGTACTCCACTTGCTCCATGTAGAACTCTAAAGTATGCCCAATTTTATTAGGCAAGAGGTATGCCCAATTTATTAGGTAAGAGGTATTTTGTATGAAGAAGATTTGAGAAATATAGAGATTAGCTTATGAAAATGAATAGAAAAGAGATTAAGGATTAGAGATTAGAGTTAACAATGAGTAGCTCAATGGAAACATGGAAGTGAAAGAACTTGGCTCTAATACCAATGTAATTCTCCTTGCATTATAAGCTTGAGAACAAGTAAGACTAGTTCCTTGATTCTCCACCCAACCATATCCTAAATAGTCCCTAAACTTATGGTTATATTAGGCCTTAGTGGTGCATGACCTTCTAACTTCAACCCCTTGACCTTTTCATTGTCTAGACATTGCCTTTTCCTTGTCCAATGCCTCTTCAACTACCCCTAGAAGGGGGCGCCTACTTTTGTGTCCCTTGGGCTTCCATTGTGCACCATCAAAATTCTTGCAAAAATTATAGTTAAGTCAGAAACTAGCCCATAAAATGATGGTAGAGTTAGCCAGTGGGAAGGAGGAAGTATCCCATCACTATGTGGGTGATCTTGAGTTTGAATTGGGTGGTGAATTAACTCATGGCCACTTCAAAGTCTTGCCACTAGGAATCTATGATGGAATCCTTGGGATGGATTGGTTAGCTAGAAATATTGCCGACATTTATTGTAATATCACTTTTAAGAGTAGCCAAGGCCAAGTAGTGTTATCCCAAGGAAAAATGGCTAAACCTAAATCTTAGTTAGACAAAGCCAATCGCCTTCTTAAGGGAGTGCGTAAGAGACAACATATCTTTCTTGTTGTCAAACTCAATAAGGTAGAGGAATCTAGTTCAAAATTAGGATCCTCATGGCTCTAAGAATTTTTTGATGTATTCCCTAAGGAACTTACAGAGCTCCCATCATCTCGTGAAGTAAATCATGGGATTGATTTGATCCTTGGGGTCGAACCAATCTCAAAGAGACCCTACAAGATGTCCCTTCCTAAAGCCATTGAGCTCAAGGAACAACTTTGTCAGCTCATTGAGCAAGGATTTATTTTCCCTAGTAATTCTCTATGGGGAGTGCCTGTCCTTTTAAAAAAAAAGAAGGATGGTATGCTTCATTTTTGTATCGACTATACAGAGGGCTAAACCAAGTCACTATCAAAAACAAGTACCCCATTCCTCACATCCCATTCCTCACATCCACAAACTTCTTGACATGCTTTATGGGTCCAAGATTTTCTCCAAGGTAGATTTAAGGTCTAGCTACTATTAGATTAGGATCAAAGAAGTAGATATTTTCGAAACCGCTTTCAATTCCCCCATGGCCACTATGAATTTACAGTAATGCCATTCGGTTAACCAAGGCCCCAGCTACCTTCAACCGCTTGATGCACGATATATTCCGACCCTACTTAGATAAATTTACTTTTAGCCAAGAATGAAGAGAGATGTCATGTCAGGTAATGTCTTTCTTGTCAAGGGATTAAACATGAGAGAATTATGAAGTGGGAGTGCATCAACATGGACTTTGTCACAAGTCTTCCCATAGTACAAGGAGGCCATGATTTCATTCTTATAGTTGTGGATATGCCTACCAAAGTAGCCCATATCATCCTAGTAAAGAAAACATTTAAATCTTTTGATATTGCCCGCTTGTTCGCTCGCTTGTTCATCAAGGAGATCTTTAGGCTTCATGGATTGCTTAAGAGAATAGTCAGTGACCAGGACTCTCACTTCACTTCAAAGTTTTGGACATCCCTATTTCAAGCTATAAGAACACAGCTCTATTTTAGCACGCTTACCATCCAAAAACAGATAGCCAAACCGAGAGAGTTAATCAACTTATAGAAGACATCCTTAGGGCTCATTGTGGGCATGAACCGTGAAAGTGGATTTAGCACCTTCCTCTGGTGGAGTTCACTTACAATACATCTTATCACCATATCATAGGTATGTCACTATTATGGCTCACCCTAACCTTCCTTGAAACACATCCAAAAAGAGATTACCTGGTGAACCGCAACTGTCGTGAGGATCTTTCCAATGGCTGAGCTCGTAACCCTTGAGGTCTCCAAGCTCCACAGCTCCTTGAAAAGCAATTCCACCACGTCTCCTGCCGTGAGCATTGTCACACCGCCGTGTTGCACTATAGGTCCTCGTCCCTCCTCTCACCTCACCTCACTTCACTCACACACACTCACTAATAAGTATGCATTAAGGAGAGAGATTAGCAAGAGGATTAGCAAGAGCAAGACTCAATTGCACAATGGGAGAGTATGTTGTATTATGAGAGAAATTCACTTATATACATGGCCATAAGTGTTCACACTCACTTAAACTGTGGCCAGCCGAGCACTTTAGGCTCATAAGAGACCTAATGCTATTACAATGACTACTCTCATAATATATCCATGAAGTACATCTCTTAGGACTTCATCCTAACTTGCTACTACACGCTCTTGAAGCTGGAATTGCCATAAATACTCCATCACACCATTACGGGCACCCATCCAAGTTATAGCTTTGGATACTATTGCTTCATATCTTGAATGTATGACCCTTTGGTGTATCTACCATGACTCCTTGATGTAAGATAATGGTGGTAGATCTTGTTAATCCTGGAATTGGATTAACATTTCCCCCTTCCTGATGGCGATTGTGCCTGTGTGATCGTGTTGAAGACCTTTGTATGGGGAGAATGAAAAAGCTTGTCGATGGGTTTGATGTTGAATGACGTTCAATGGTCTGTGTTCCTCCAGAAGGAATAAGAAAAGATAGTTAATAAATGAAGAGGTTAGTGGTGTTTTGGGAATTCCTAACGGGGTGGGGTTTTTTGCGAATGATTGCATTTTTATATTTGTGTGAGCTTTTTTTTTCTTTTTCTTTTTCTTTTTGGCTCAATTTGTTGTTGGCAATCATCGGCAAGGTTACATGTGATTTTTGTTAATGGTGGGGACACTAACAGATGTTAATAATGGGAGAGAAGAGAGAGAAGGATCCGGAGGAATGTAGACTTAATCATCAGAATGAGATGATGATTCTCAGTTTTTCATTTGATTCATTAAAGCGACATTCATTATTTGAAGTAATTGGCTTGTGATGATGTCCCTTTGTGTGGCAGGATTCTTGTCAAATGTTGTTGAGTAGGACCTGATTCTATCTTCTTCTGCCCATGTGCTTTTTATGTTTTTATGCATAATTAAGGCTCTTAGAAGCAGATTTTCATGATGTACAAGAATTGAGTCATATAGACTCTTATTGAACTGCTTTGTGTGTTAAAGTAGCCACTTGTTGGGTGAGGATTGAAAGAATTACGTCGACTTGCGAGGCTAATATAGATATCTTCGCTAAGAATTGAAGATCATTGATTTGTGAAGATGATGGCGTCTTTTGGAGAGGTTTGTAATTTGAAGGAAAATTCCAGGTGATGGGTTGTACCATTGACCAGGTTTTCGCCCACCATGGCCCCCCTATCCAGAGATTTACTTGGAAGTTGTCGATGGTGAGGCTTTAATGTAAATGTTCTCCAGTGCATGAGTATGGATATGTACTCACAGAGCAGCTACTACATTAATTTAGCCAAAAGAATAGTAAGCAATAAGCTTAACAAATATATAGTGGCTATTGTGTGATATGGCTTAATCCATGATGAGGCTTAAATGTGAAAGTGCAGGTTCTTAAGCCGTGAGATGGAACTCCGTGAATTGTAATTCCGTGAGATGGAATTCCGTTAATTTGCAGGTTTTGACCTCTAGGTTTTTTTTTAAATTTTTTTAAAAATGGGTCATCTAGGTCATGACTTGCAAAAGCTTCTTGTGTGCTCATTTCTCACTACCAGAGGGGTGACAAGAGCATTGTTATTTTATTCTTGATGTGCTCCTAAGTCTCCATATTTGATCTTGAATTTGTTGAGCGAAAATGATGTCCAAAAAACTTGCAAGTGAGGGGGTTAGTTTCAATATACATTGTATGTTTAAAGTACCCCAAACATGGCATGTTCAAGTCTTGTGTAAGTGTATTCTTTCAAGATGTGCCATGAGTGTGGTTGACCTAACAAACCCCATAGCTCGAGGGTCATGAGATTGTGTTCTCATGTTGGATAAAGTTGTGCTTGAGCTGTGGTGATTTTATTTGCAATTTCCAATCTAACCAAAATCCTAGAGATCTTTTCAGTAAGATATGTTGGAAGTTCCAACTCCTGAAAGGTTTCTTCCTCCCATAATAAATAGCAATTGTACATTGCATGCAGGAGTGTTCAAGGTGACTATTTGCATGGATTCATCTAGTAAATACAACGATTCACTTATCCAAGGTTCGCCAATGATGACATCATACTCAAGGGAATCTAGGGTGACATGAAATGTAAATTCCATATCACATCAATTGTTCAAGTAGTGTATCTAAAAAGTAACCTGGAACTTCAATATTTTGTTCATTGGTTCCCTTTGCAAGACTATTGCTTGTCGAGGTAGTTTAGGTTATCCCAATGACACCCAAGTGTCTATTTTCATGATGTTATGACTTGCTCAAGGGCTAATCAATGCGTGCTTGTGCTGAACATCATTGCCTGTAGGGAAATACAACCATACCATGATAGAATCTTCATAAGGAACCATGGGTGTTTCGGTTATTGTTTCAGCTTCAGATCCTTTGTTTGTTTCATATTCCCATTCACTTTCATTCTCTGTTTGGGTCTCAGCTTTTTCAAGAGTATCCAATGCGTACAATGGCACACTTGGCGCTCTGACAATTCTTAATGAGAACTGTTTGGAAACTTGTGAATCCTGACATTCCTATTTTATGTAGTTCATTATGTCCTTATATAACTCAGGTTGAGCCATTAAAGGTGCAAGTGTTGATGTGATGCTGGCTTTATCATGAGAGAAGAGCATTCATCCGAATGAGGTTTTGAGAGATTGTTTTAATCTTGTAAGGGAATTATCAAATTCCTTACATGCTTTTTCAAGCCTATAATTTGTATAGTTTGTTTCAATTGACTCTTCTGTAGAGAGTATGTCTTTCTCTTGAAAGGGAAAGCGGTACTCCTCTAGGGTTTATATCTTGGTTGCTGTTTTAGGTTTGGCATTATGAGGTTCAATCACAACCGGTGACCCTGTAAGACATTCAACCAAGCTAAGCATGCTCTCCTGAGCTTGCTTTTTGCGTTTTGCATATGTCATGTGATTATCATTGTCCATTTGGGGTGGTTGGGTGGGTTCTAGTTTCTTGATTGGTCTATGTAGTGCATTGAGCAAAGAGTAAGAACTTGTCTCATCCTCACTTAGTAATGTACTAGAACTTGTTTCATTTTTTGACTTTCTTGGGTTTATTAGTTTTTCATTATGTTTACCCATGCGACGAGATCGAATTTTCTTTTGGGTTTTTGTATCTTATGTCGTATATATGGGTGTTGAGGTTTGTGTGGTGGTCTTTGATGTGGATGCTTCTGCATCCTGTATAGCTTTTGGCTGTTTTGTGTTTATGTCCCCTTTTGGGTTTATGTTCTTTGCAGGCTCCTTTTTCCTATCTTTTAACTAGACCTTGGTTTCGACAGTTTGTTGTCCTTTGTTTTTCTTGGTTTTAGAAGGTTTTGTTTTTGTTTTTAGGTTCTATTTTAAAACATGTTCTTCTATTCATGTTGAGGTATTTTCTTTTACGATCTTTTTGACTGTTTGTCGTGCCTTGGCTTGTAAGCATGAAAGCACATTCAAGGACATCGTGGTGGGGGTGGGGACAATTGCCCATTTTGTACACTTAAGATATTAAGAGTTGTATTTTGGAAGACAAGTTGCATTGAAGTAACTCGTCTTGGGTAATCTTGAAACATGTGATCAATGCCACATCATTCACACATTGGTCTCGCAAGGTGTCAATGACTATGGGCATGGAAGTATTCCAAACTGTGCAGTCTGCCACCTTGTGAGGTCCACGACAATAGAAACACTGAAGTGTTCGTTTAATTGCCTCCTGAGTAGTTTCTACCCTTTGGACTGTTTCTGTTTGGTACACAGGAGATGGAGGTTTTGAGTCCATTATGGATGAAGTGGGACACTTTTTAGTATCATATATGCAGTATAGAAGGACAGGTGCCTTGTATGCATAATGAGGATTGGGATGGTCGTAGTGATTGCATTCGACACAAGGCATTTCGCTTGTCACTTTTATAGGCATTAAGGATGTTTGGTTTTGAAGGTTTTCATCCTCTCTTAGAGGTTGGCTATAAGGTTTTAAACAAGGCTGTGTAAAATTCTAGGAATGTCAAATCCGAGATCGATCTTTCTGTTGTTGCCATTGCTTCACTTGGTTCAGATGAGGAACATCTCGTAGCATGATCATCTTCTAGCATGTTGTCATCTAAACGTATTGCTTCTTTACAACATTGATCGAATGTTTCCGGATTGGATACAATGATCAAGTTGTGTAAGCTGTTATTTTTCAAGCCCATCATGAAATATCTCCTCAATTAAACATCATTTAATTTTTCCCATGACTCACAATGTGAGTCCAAGAGTTTTATCCGAAGGATAAAGTCTCTAATGGATTCATTTGGTTGACGCTCAATTGAATAGAGTTCCGTTATTGCACTCCATCGATCACCTTGTCTGGAAAAGCCATGTATAAAGGCTGATTTCAAGGTTTTGAAGTTGTTCTTGATCGTCAGCATTAATGCGATTAATGCGAGTTTTATCCGAAGGATAAAGTCTCTAATGGATTCATTTGGTTGACGCTCAATTGAATAGAGTTATGTTATTACACTCCATCGATCACCTTGTCTAGAAAAGCCATGTATAAAGGCTGATTTCAAGGTTTTGAAGTTGTTCTTGATCGCTGGCATTAATGTGATGAACCATCGACTAGCTTTTCCCTCTAAGCATAAGTTTAACGCATGTACCTTAGTGGGGCAGTTGGGATTTCCAAAGGCTTCAAATCTCTATTTAAACATTTGAAGAATTGAACAAGGTCAGTTGTTCCGTCATATTTGCCCATAATTTTAAAAATTTGTACGGTCGTATTTCTGTATGAATCATTGAGACCATATGTGCGTGCTCTTGTTGGAAGACACTCAGTGAGTCCTTGGGCCAACCCCCTTCCTAGACTAGTCAGTATGTCCAAGGTGTGGGCATCGAGGAAAGGGTTGGTACTTATAGGATTTGCAGGAATGTTAGGCAAGGGACCAAAGCCCGGTTGAATCAAAGTGACAGGGGTGTAAAACCCGATGACACGCTTGTTATAGGCATGGCCAATGGCATGGGGAGGTGAATCGGTGGCATAGATCTCAATGGCTCGAAGATGTTAGCCACCATTGGGTTGAGTCCTTGTGTGATCCCTGGAAATCCCTCTATCGCGGCCATGTCAGAGTGCCTAAATGCTCCTTAATGAGCAATCATAGTTTTTTTTTTTGCTTTTTATACTTTTCCTCGGCCCGTTTTACAGCCTCAAGAGGCTTGGCATACTCTTCATTGGATCAAACGGGTATCCGTTTGCCCTAATTAGCTTAGGCACTATACATGTGATATTTTTCCAGAAAAAGCGTATGCTAGGAATTTTCGAGATGGAAGAGGAGGTCCTAAAACCTATTCTCCATCACTGTCTCAAGATGAAAACAAAATTTAAATTTTTTTTCCATGTTTTGCAACATGTTTTTGAGGTGTTCCAAAAAGAATTTTGAAAAACTCTATATGAGGGACTTGTAGTATTTTTGGAGTACTACAACTTTGTTTCCTTGAGTTGTCCGTGATTTTGTCGTTTAGACCCTCAAAAAGTAGCCCGAATATGGCTCGTCATTGTTTTCGCGTTGTTTTTTGTGATTTTTTGTTGTTTTTGGGCTATTTTTTGTCTCGATTTCTGGGTCGATATTTGAGGCTGTTGGTCGAAGGCCAAAATGATCGATTTTGACTTCGGACGACCAACTCCAAAGTCGAAGAGCTCGATGTCAGCTTTTGGATGAGCCCTAGAGTGCCTTCATCGAATATACGATTTAGGAGATATGGGCCTCCAAACAGGAGTATTTTTTTTCCCCCACGTGTTTCACGTGAGCACGTCGGACTTCATGAAAAATTAAATTTGGTTTTTTTTTAACGTCGAATTTCCGTTTACGTCATTTTTCCGTTCACGTCATATTTTCGTTCACGTCCGATTTTCGTTCACATCATTTTTTCGTTCAAGTCAGATTTCCGTTCACGTCAGATTTCCATTCACGTAATTTTTTCGTTCACGTCATTTTTTCATTCACGTTAGATTTTCGCTCATGTCATTTTTCCGTTCACGTCAAATTTTTGTTCATGTCAGATTTTTGTTTACGTCGGATTTCCGTTCACGTCATTTTTTTCATCTTTTTTTACCACCGTGAACTAGTGTTTCATGCCGTGAAACAGTTTTCACACGTGAACCGGACTTCATGTGGAAATTAAATTTTATTTTTTTATTTTTTAATTTTTAGAATCTAGTGGGAAACACGAATTTCCCTTTGGGGGGGATATTTTTTGAATTTAAAATGAAAGGGATATGTGCATTTTCCCAAATAAGGTAAGTGGGATCAAAAAAGTCAACCTTTTAATGACACCCCTTACACTCTTCATAAATGACCCCCAAAATGGACAAATTGATAATTCATGAGCATCTTCTCATTGAATGCTCATTAGCCTTAATGAGTTATGTAAAACAGTGATTAAATATTAATCCAAAATTAATTCTTTCACTAATCTTTTCCTTTTTTATACTAATCAAGGACTCTAATTAACTAAATTAGAGGATTAATTAGACTCTTAATTATAGTCTCCTCTTTAAGGCAAAATTAAGCAAAGAGAGTGAAATTTCTCAAATTGATCAAAAAATTGATGTGATTAGATGTTTTGATGCATCTAGATACTCTCAAAACACTCAAAAACTTCAATTTTGACCCTAATAATATATTTTCTAAATTTTTAGCCTCTTAAATAAGATTAATCACCCTTAATGACAAAAATCAGTCCATTAAGAGAAATTAGTCAAATTCAAGAGTTTTTTGATGGCTTTAAGAAATTTTTTGAAAGATTAAGCTACTCCTAATGCTTACTAACACTCTAATCCAAATAATTTCAGCAAAAACTACACAATTAAACTAAAATTAATGATCTTAGATCTATGTTTAAACTAAAGAGAACTAACATACACTAAGAAATGCATTATCTTGCATTGTTTGATGCAATGGATGCAAACTAAGCCAAAAACAAACTATGTGCAAACCCTAAGAACATGAAAAACCACAAAAATAACAACAAAAACATAAATTAATCTAAAAATTAAGTAAAAAGAATTCTTTTAAAAAATAAAAAAGAGAGCTATTCTACAGCAAATCTCACAAATCACCATCAAATCCACATCTTTTTCATGGGAAACCACTAATCAAGATAATGGACAATGGGTTATGCATAGATTAGAGGCAAAACGATGGAAAAAGCCAAGGGATGGCTCCCCAGCAACAAAATGTTATGGCTCACCCTAACCCTCCTTGTTGAAACACGTCCAAAAAGAGATTACCTGGTGAACTGCAAACTGTCGTGAGAGGATCTTTCCAATGGCCAAGTTTGTAATCCTTGAGGTCTCCAAGCTCCACAACTCCTTGAGAAGCAATTCCACCGCATCTTCTGCAAGTGTTGTCACACCACCACATTGCACTACGGGTTCTCGTCCCTCCTCTCACCTCACTTCACTCACACACACTCACTAGCATGCATTAGGAAGAGATATTAGCCAAGAGCAAGACTCAATTGCACAATGGGAGAGTATGTTGTATTATGAGAGAAATTCACTTATATACATGGGCATAAGTGTTCACACTCACTTAAACTGTGGCCGGCCGGGCACTTTAGACTCATAAGAGACCTAATGCTATTACAATGACTACTCTCATAATATATCCATGAAGTACATCACTTAGGACTTCATCCTAACTTGCTACCACATGCTCTTGAAGCAAGAATTGCCATAAATACTCCGTCACACCATTACGGGTGCCCGTCCAAGCTATAGCTTTGGACACTATTGCTTCATATCTTGAATGTATGACCCTTTGGTGTATCTACCATGACTCCTTGATGTAAGATAATAGCGGTAGATCTTGTTAATCCTAGAATTGGATTACCAGTCACCATTCAAAACCCTTTATGGTCAGGAATATTTGTTTCCTTTGAATTTCTCTGACCCCACCTCAAAGGTTGAGGCTTCTAGGAAGATACTTGAAGAAATGGAAGAGCAAACAAAAGCCATCCACAAGGACATTAAGGCTATTTAGGATCGACAAAAGCATTATGCAGATGCAAAGAGATCTGAAAAAGAACCTTCAAAGAAGGAGACACTGAGGTCTTTCTTTGAGTGCGAGCCAAGAGAAGTTCTCTGTCCCTTGGAAAGTAGAAAACGTTTAGCCCTAGATATTGTGGACCTTATGAAATCATCAGTGTCTAGACAAGCAATGCTTACAAACTTTGACTTCCAGATCATCTCAAGATCCATGATGTATTTCATGTAAGCCTATTGAAACCTTATGTGCCTAGTTCTGATCACATTCTTGATGATGAACAAGTTGTAATGCCAACTCAAGGAGTCCTTGAGTTGCAACCAGATAAGATCTTAAATACCAAGGAAATAACCCTTCGAAAAAAAATCCTCAGAGAACACTTAGTACAATGGAAAGATCACCGCCATGAAGAGGATGCAACTTGGGAAGATGAATCTACCCTCTTTAAAGATCACCCAGAGTTTATGTCGAGATGAGGACATCTCATTTTTTTTAAAGGAGGGAAGGATATAACATACCCATTGTAAATATAGCACATTAAGCACAATATGGATATAGTTTAGGCAATTCATTATGGTTGCATTTAAATGTTAATTTTTATCCCTGAGAAGATGCTATTTTGAGGCGATTGCAAATTAAGCACTCTTTACTCAAGAAATGAGAAAATTTAATTCAAATTTGAAATCTTAAGCATGACAATACCTTGGGTAAGGCATTTTTCGGGATTCAAACAACCAAAGTGGCCTAAAACAACCCATGAAGTTTTGAAATCTAGGAACCTAAGACCAAAATTAGCAGCATTTTGGATGTCCAAATGATGGACGGAAAGTGCCCACAGGATCCCAAGACAGTCCCGAACAATTTTTCTAAAAAATTCATGACAGCCTGACGGATGCCCTTGGGCACACGCACGATGGGCACCACCACGATCCCCGGTGACATATGATGCCTACGAATGCCTTCCCCGAACATCCTAGAGCTCATTTCTCGCTAAATTATACATGCACGTATCCAAGAGCACCGCCACCAACCAACACCTCGGATCCACGGGCGCCCCCACCAACCTGCTCGAACAATGGCCACCATCCTCCCCCCATGGGCGCCCCCACCAACCCGCTCGAACAATGGCCACCATCCTCCCCCCAGGGCATGCCTACCTACATGTACCCCTTGCCACCCCCTCTAGACCCTTCCTAGATAGGCCGTGCACGTACCTCCTCCACCTACCACCTCTCCCCCCTTCACGACCCCTCCTGCAGGTGGTGCTCTCTCTCGACACACCTATCGTCCATGCAACTAGCCCAGATATGGTGCTCCCACCCGAACGCAGTTGCCCCCCTGCTGGCACTTCCTTTGTGCATGCAGGCAACCCCTCCCCGCACGTATATAAGCCCCCTCCCCTCCCCCTCTTGGAGGTAAGCACTCATGTAATGGCTAGGCTCTAGCTCTTAGGGCATGTCCTACACTCTTCTCTCTCTCTCTCTCTCTCTCTCTCTCTCCCGACATGTGAATAAACTTAAAGGCACCCTCTTAGCCTCTCCCAGCCAAGGCTAGACGTACCCAAGCCTCACTCTCTCTTGTGAGTTCTTTGGCTAAGGACACCCTCTCCAAAACCCCTCCCCCATGTGAATAGACTTAAAGGTGAGCTTAAGACTTATCTTTTTAGAATTTCATACAAGCTTTTGGAAGCCCGAACGATGTCCGTTTCCAAATCCATTTGATCCGTTAGAATGCTCTCTCTCTCTCTCTCCTAGTGATCTCTAGCATTTCATATCCACCCCCACTCTCTTCTAATAAGGGCCTTACTAAGGCACCGAAACACCGCCGAATTGAAGAACCTCGCATCATTTGAGGTGGAAATGAGGAAACACGGATCCATGCAAGCGACTTCAGCACTTCCATAACGAATCATCATACAGATAACAACCAGGTTGGCCTTATTTTTAATTCTCTTAAATATAAGAAACTTCTTTCTTTTAGGTCTTAAGATTAAGATTCTTAGGCCTAGCAAGGTTACGTTCCTATTAGATAAACTTATAACAATTACGTCGTATATGTCCTTAAGTAAGGCTAGTAAACAAAATTGTGAGTGGAAAATCTTACTCCAAAATACTTTATGGCTCTTTTCTTGTTGAGACAAGGATTGTAGCTAAGAAGATTATCAATGTCAATGTCCTACATTGTTTCCTTATTTCTCAATGAATTATTGAAAAGAAGAGAATATTTTTCCTTGTTTCAATGGATATGTTTATTGGTTTCATAGCTAATTTGTAAGTACATCTTCTCCCCTACTTATGTAACTCCACTCTTTCTTGCATTGTCGGGTAGGTGGAGGTAGTAGCCAACCCGGGAGTTGGCCTAGGGTAATCCCCCTCTTATGCCACTGGAATTGGATTTTCACCCCGCAAGGGTGGACATGTGATTATGGATACTGCATAGTTCTGCAGGCCCAGGCTAGTGCAGTGAATTAGCCCACCTCATGAGTAGACGTCCCCTCTGAGAAGCGAGAGGGTTTGGTACAAGTGATAGTGCTTGAGGGGGCAATAGGTTGGCTTGTCCCTTGCTGACTGGTCAATGAGACGAGAGAGTATGGTATGTGGGGTTTTTCCCAGCTGTTTGAGGTTGGAAGACTGAATTCTAGATCATCGGTGGTTTAGTTTAGTTTGGTTTGGTTTTGGATATGCTTATGGACATGGAAACCTAAATATGGCTGCTGACCTAGTTTCAGAGTCTCACTTGTAAATATTTTGTTTGTAAATATTGTTTTAATGTAAATATTATTGCTTCCCAATTGTGCGCTATGTGAAGGCTACTTTAAGGAACATTGTGCAAACTTTTAATTAAAGGACTTATTTTTATGTGTTTCACAGTGTGATAGGACCTAATTAGATAACAAAAATGAATTGGGTGAGTGGGTGGATGGATGCCTCGATGGCACCATCCTCTGGATGGGTGGACCTGATGAGTTGGGTAACTTTCCAATAGATTTATTTACTTATAATATGGAGTAAAATTAGGGCCTAGAACATATTCCGCTTTAGGGGACCGAGCCAGCAGTCGTGCCTCGTAAAGAAAAGGGAAAAAAGGCATTGGCTTCTATGAACCAAGTGCGAACTTGTTCCATCCTTGATCACGCACATGAGTGCCGTTCGATTGATGGAATAAACTCCTGTTAGAGTGACTACGTTTTCCCTGCGAGATAGAGTTAGGTCCCTCCATTTGCTGATATTCTTATATTTTTGAGAGAGGTGTCGTTAATCGGAGACCAATGGACTAAGCCACCTATCAAAAGGATCCCCTTCTCCCAACTAGGGCGCAGACTTTATAGATTTAGAAGCCACTTTCTAGGCTCCCTACCTACATAGGGATGGCAATGTGGATATGGCATCGTTAGCCATGATGCGTGAGAATTGCCAGGTTAGTACATGGTGACCCCCGCTATTATCCATGCACACATAAAATACCCGCATATGTGCACACACCCTACTATCCATCCACACACAAAATACTGGCACTTGTACACCTCCCTCTATCCTTGTACATATAAAATACCTGCACGTGCATACCCCTCCATGCACACATAAAATACCCATGTGCATACTCCCTGCTATCCATGCACACATAAAATACATGCACGTGCATAACCCCCTCTATTTACACACTTGCACATATACACACACATACACATGCACACGCGCACGTCCACACACACACACACACACACACACACACACACACACACACACACACACCATACATTTGAAAACGACCCCAACCCCCTTTTTCCTTTGAGGGAAAAAAACAACACACACACACTTGCATGCCCCTTCCTCGCCCTTAATTTTCATGCCCACCCCTCCCCCCTCCTTTTTAAATCTTCAACTCCTTCCCCTTTTAAAATCCTCTCTCTCTCTCTCTCTCTCTCTCTCTCTCAACCCATGTTGTCACACCATGGAAGTCTTGCAAGGGTGGGTAATGAGAAAAGGAGGTGAGATCTATGGAGAAGCTCAACCTCTAATTAAATGCCTTGTATTTCTCACAAGTTGGGGAGAGAGAGAGAGAGAGGCAAACATGAAAGCTATCACCACGAGAGAACACAAAAACTCAATTGTGATTATGGGATTGCTTGTTTCTCATTATTCTAAAAGGTCTTATATACATGGCCTCATATTTACAATATTCGACCACCATGGAATGTCCACCACTAAGGGGCCTAAAACTAGAAAGGCTATTCCTAGGCTATATATGTATACATAAAAATTATAATAGCTAGTGTTACACATAAGCTTGACTAGATCCCATAATCTATTACAATGGAAGCACTTATTGTGGATACTGAGATAAAAGCATGTCCATGCATACAAAAGTCATGTTAACATGCTAACCAATATGCTAACATATTGCCCTCCCTTATGTAAGATTGTGTTCTCTCTAAATTAGCGAGGATTAGAGCTGAATGCTGTAGTTGGCCTAGCTTGTAACAAAGTTATATCGGTTGTTGAAAATACACAAATCTCGTTGTTGAGAGGAGATGCACACAGTCGGGGGGCACCATATATGTGGGACTATGATGGGAGCCTTTTGGTGTGGTGAGAGCGAGGAAAGTGAGCACTATCACTGGGGGCACCATATGTGGGACTATGATGTCTTCAAACTTCACCCCATTATTGGAGGCCTTAAATGGTTATCACATGCCGAGCTCCAGCCATGGCTTATTTCCCATTGTGCAATTTTGTTGAGATTACTAGGAGGTGTAGGGATCTTCTAAGATCTTTAATGACCTATCTAACAGCTCTACCTCCCTCAAGTTATCAGTGTTGTGGTAGGACTCAATGAAGTGCAGGGTGAAAGGGAAATTCAAGCCCCATGATGGTTATGTTCGGAAGGCATTGGGACCAACCTTATCGAGGTAGGGGCTATTTCAGGCAGTTGGAAGAGGGCATGAAATTCTAATGATGTATAGGTGAACCTATTGTGATTTTTGAGGGTGGTCTTAACGTGTGCATGAATGAGGGCTCCTTAGATCTTACAAAGCATTTCTATAGGGATTTTTGAGGGTGATCTTTGCATGTGCATGAATGAGGGCTTCTTGGACCTTACAGAGCATTTCTAGGTAGAGGGAGCATGAATCGTCCTTAATCCTATTTTGGCAAAAGGATTAGGAAGATCGAGAAACCGCGTGTGATGATGACGTGGGTTCGTGATGGAGTGGAGATGAGGTGGAAGTGGCATCATCCACCATGGTTCTTGCTCTTGATGCTTGGTATGCACACAATTGGTTTATGTGAACTGCAATGCAAGAAAGAGAATTAGACATAGCAAAAACAAGACTCAATGAATAAGAAGAGGGAGGGGAGGGAATGTGTGGCTAAATACATTGATGCGTTTTTTTGAACTATCTCACCTGACATGCTGTCACGCCACCCATTGCCTGTGTCGCACCTCGTTGCACCAGACCTTAGCCTGTGTGTGGGGCTGTAGGTTGTGGCCCAACCAGGCCATTGGATCCGTTGTCATGCTGCACAGATGACTCTTTTTTTATTAAAAAAAATCTTGGTGAGACATTAAGAGAGCCCTAGAAGAATGTTGAACTATCAATGCATAGTTCCCTCATTGACCCTTGCTTCCCCTCATGCAAGGGTACTAAATTATTCCTTGGTGAACACATAGAGTATATTGCTACTATCAAAACCAAGCAGTGGTATAACCAAGATCCAACTAGGTACATTTCTAGTGGGGGCCATGGGCTAAATCTTGGTCCATGGTACAACCAATTTCTTGGATCCCCTTCAAAAAGAGGACTGTCCATCTTAGGCTGTGACCGCAAGCGAATTAGTGTTGAGAACCAAAGTTATTGGGATTCTTGAAAGAAAGGAGAAATCAGAAGATGAAGTGCCACATGGCATTTATATATCTATAAATTGGGCATAGCGGCCGGATCCTTTAACACGCTTAGTTAGTTGTTGTTGATGCTCTGAGATTATTGTTTATTTTGGATCATAAATTCATTAGCACACCACACAATTTGAAGTAGCTACATTTCAATACATTTCTTGCACATTGTAATTATTGTTAATCATTACAAATAGAATAAATACAATATTGGTTTTGCCAATGGTCAACTTGTGTAGATATTAAATGTATACATTTATTTCTTGGTATTAATGTCTATAGTGTGACAAGTGATAACAAGTAGTGCTCTAGAGTACTAGTTAATATAGGCAAGCGGCCCAATCCTTTAACATGCTTAGTCATTTGTTGATGCTATAAGATTATTATTATTTTTGGATCATAAATTCATTAGCACACCACACAATTTGAAGTAGCTACAGTTCAATACATTTCTTGCACATTGTAATTATTATTAATCGTTATTACAGATAAAATAAATACAATATAGATATTAAATGTATACATTTATTGCTTGGTATTACTGTCTATAGCGTGACAACTAATAACAAGTAGTGCTCTAGAGTACTAGTGAATATAGACAAGCGATCTGGAGTGATTTGAATGTTAGAACGACAATCATGAATAGACGATCTGGATTACTCACTCTAAGTAATAGGAAGACAAAACCTGATTACCCAAGGAAGATAGAGTGGTCCCAAGCCCAAGTTAGTGTGATACCCAAGGTGTCAACATGTGACATTCTAGATATACACAAGTATCGTCCATATCGCCTCATAAACCCTCAAATGTTCCTACAAGAGACAATATAATAGAGACATAACATTTTTTAGGATGAGGCCAAATGGTTTTTTTATCTTAGAGGCCATGAAAAATCCAATTGAAAACTAATTCTTGAAATTATAAAAGGGGGAAGATCCAAGACTTTTGGGGTGTCATTATTCCAAATAAACCTCAAGAATGTCAAGCATGTTATGCTTCATGTTGATGTTGAGCATAGTATGAAATTAGAGGCTAGTTCTATAGCCTTGTATGAGAGAGATTCGGGCCTATCCAATAGATTATAAAATATGAGGATAAAAAATGTGTGGCATTGTTATGTTGCAAGACATATAAAGGCATAGAGATAGACTCATGAGAGGCCAAAAAAGACAAGGAAAAGAAAGCCAAATTATTCCTCCATGACATTGTTGACATTGTTCCTCCATGACATTAACAAGAGGAGATACATGGGTTCTCAACAAGAGGAGACACATGGGTGCCTTTGTTCCTTTTCAACCTCCGCACAACGAGCTATTCCTAAGGGCCCAATGACCAACAACCAATCCATTCATTCAAAGAAAATTGGAAATGTATTTGCCCAAAGGATCGTCATACAAACCCTCAACCAATTAAGAAACCCCACTCCCTTTGCAAAGAAACAACACGCAATTCTATAAGAGGAAAAAGGAGTATATAAGAAAAATCAACAAGGTCTCACATCCAAGTGACATTTAAATGTGCTTACTTCATGTTGCATTTCCATTTAAATTTTGTCTTTTGTTAAACAAAATGATAGTAAGCATCCTTCATTTTTGTGCATTGCAAACTCAAAAGCTATAACCAATACCAAATGACACTAGAGAGAAGGAGAAGCAATTGCACCTTTAGCATCAATTTCATTAAGTATTGTGTTGTCACCATTCTACACATGTATATTGTGTATTTCATGGGCTTCTTGTCATCTTTCCATTATCACTTCACTAAGTTTGTTTGCTTGTGCACTTGAGTGTAACATTATAATGTTCATAAGGCTCCTGCAAAGTCTTTTCAAAGGAGGTCTTTTAGAGAGCATCCAAAGGAGTATATTTAAGCTCAATCATTATTGCAATATTCAAGAGAAGACTTTGTTGTGCTTAGCATCAAAATATAAGAGACTTGTGATATGAAATCAAATGACCAATATGATGGGCTTTCTTGTCATCTTGGCATTATTACTCTGCTAAATTTGTTTGCATATGCACTTGAATGTCACACTATAAGGGGATTTGTGTGTGTGTGTGTGTGTGTGTGTGTGTGCACGGATTTGTGTGTGCGTGTTCTTGTGCGCACTTTTGGGGAGGAGGTTTTCTAAGAGACATACTCATGCTAACCATCAAACCATAAGAGACATGAGATGAAATCAAATGACCAATACAACGTACACATGACAACTTGATTCATACACTTGACAAAAGCAACCAATTTAGACACTGAAAGGGAGTACACAAATATGATTTTCCTTTTCTTTTACCAAGAATTAATGCACCAAACAAACGAACTAAAAGTTAAGGGCCACACGACTCTTAATTTAAAAAAATAGCTTTGATTATACATGCATTCATATGGTTCTTACTTCCATACTTAACTTAATACATATGGTTCATACCATTGACTAAAGAAACCAATGTATAGTCACTATATACATATGGTTCATACAATTGACAAATGAAACCAATGCATAGTCGCTATGAAAGGGAGCACACAAATGTGATTTCCTTTTCTTTTACCAAGAAAAGGGCTAAAATTAACGCGTTGGGCGCATTAACTAAAAAATAAAGACCACATGACTAAAAATAGCTTTGATCATATGTACATACATATGGTTCGTACTTCCATAAATAACTTATACACACTAGTGGGCTGGTCCATGCTTCGCACATCTTTTCAAACTTCCAAATTCAAATTTAACCCCAACTTTCTAGAACCTCCTCCTCCTCTTCCCAAACCTTCAAATTCTTGCCACATGGAAGCTTTGTGAAGCTCTTCCTTTATATAATATGTAGATATAGAGATATGGAGATGATTCTTACTTCCATACATGACTTTTACTTAATGTTTGCATATTAAAGAAATTCGGTAATTAATGTTTGCATATATGGAGAATACTTTATGGTGTATATTTAGTAAAAACCTTATAATTCGAAGGTTCTTACTAACCTTGAAATGTAATCTGCAGCTCCTTACCCTCGCCCACACGACACACACACAGAACACGATTCCCCCTCGTCTCCTAGGCTTTGTAGCGAATGTTCCTTCAGCATATAAATTTACTAAGGTCAATCCTTAATTAACTAATAAAAAGAACATTGAGGGGACACATTCAGGAAATTCCGTAAGTGTGTATTAATTAATGAAATCCCATTCCTCTTAATTACGCCTTTGACAACTTGGTCTAAAATTTTCTGCACGTTATTGTTGAGCCTTTCTAAAGTTTCTAATGTCATCAATCTTCATTAAAATTAGGGTTTACAGAGAGCAACACTCGCACAAAGAGATTACCACAAAGTTAAGATGATTAGCATTCAGCTAAGCTCTCACATCGATGCACCTTAAGCAAAGACTAATAAAAACACTAAGCAACACTAATCAAGAGTGAGAATAATCATAACTTTGGAGCTTGACACGACATATCCACAAAGTAATCACATAGCTCTGTCATCACAAAGATGCATAGCGAGAGAGTGCTCAACACACCTACTCTCCATGAATCTTTCCACCTCCCTTCGTTATCTCCACCTCCATACATTAAGGGTTGTGTGACTTGATCTTAGGAGATACTACCTACCTAAGCCCATCAAGCTAGGGACTAACCCTCGGACAAATGTAATACGTAAGGTATTAATGTGTCCCAACCATGGATACACCCCTATGTATAGATGCTAGATCACATTGAAATTCTCTTGATCTAAGGTATAAGACTCGCATAGAACAAAATGCCCACTAGCTATAAATGTTAAATCGAAGAATGTTGTTTAGTCTAGATAACACCAAAACTCTTCCTTCACATATAGTAGGGATGTGAAAGGTAGGGAGAACCACACAAGATAAAACCATTACCAAATTAGGTATCACAAAGTTCACCAAGAACAAGATCTAGCTACTCTTCCAAGGAGTACTACCTATAGTAGATCACATATACACCACATCGATAAAGAACCCACATAGAACTTTAATGACATGTTGCCACTCATGTCATGTCAAGGACAAAGTCACATAGAGTTTGAAAATAAGCACATTGCTACTCATGCCATCTCAACGACACAACCACGAAGTCATAAAGAATCCAACAAGGATAAATGATACCAAAAATAAAAAATCCACCAAATGTTATCACAAATAGGAATGGGGATGTGTACAATCACAAGCCTATAGGTTGATGATACATCCTCAAATAACATGTGGCTACTCATGCCAATGAAGAGAAGGTCCACCAAAAAAAAAAAAACATCACAAAGTCGATGTAAAAACCACAAGGGTTTTGGTACCACCACCAAGAATCACCAAGAGAAGAAATGCCACCAATATAATCACCAAGTAGTATGGAACTCACGTGTCATGTCAAGTAACATGTCCAAAGGAGATGAGATCTCACATGTCAACAATACGACCAAGGATGTACACACCCATTTCACACATGGGTTGCATACATGGATCACAAAGAGGGATTGCCACCAAGTGTATATGGACACAAAAGATATCACATGAAATGTACACATAGCAAGGAACGCATGCCATCTCACACAAGGAAGCATGATGCTCACAAAGCAGTACATGGTCGTATAGAAGACGGTATACTCAACACAAATCACAACAAGCTTAGTTGAATCATCACACAAAGCCCTCCTATAGCATTAGGGCATTACAAAGGGGAACCACAATGTAAATGATCACACAAAGGTTAAAGGCTTTCACGAAGGTTAATACAAACTTGAAAGAGTCTTCTCTCTTTTTGAGGAGTAAAAAGGGGGGATAAAGTTCCCTTGATTTTTGCACCAAAACCGAGGAAAAAGGGGGGAGAATACGTTTTCTTTGATTTTTGCATTGAAAATAGGCTGCCCGATGCCCCACTGCCCAAGGGATCTTCCCGTTGCGCACCACCAAGGGAAAAAATGGTGTCTTCTGTTGCTGCAGAAACGCACAAAAATCCACCTTCTTGCTGCTGCTGTAAATGAGCTCTTTCTAATCTTGGAACTCAAATTTGAACCAACTCGCACAAAGCTCACAAAGACTCACTGAGCTGATTTAGTTGGGTTTTCTGCACACAATAGTCCGGCCACAAAGATGCACGATTTTTGCAGAGCAACCGTAGATATTACTCTCTAGGTTGTGTGAGAGGGATTCCACCCGGCTTCAAACATGGTATGGACAACACACATGCGTCTAAACTACCAAATATGAACATTGATACCAACAGTGCGGTAGAGCAATTGGTGAAGCGTGTGTGTTTGGGGTAAGGTCTCGTGATTGAGTCTTACTTCCAGCTCTTAAGACACTGCTTGGTACAAATAAAAATCTCGCATTACTAAAAAAAGAAAAAAAAAAGAAAAAAAAAAGAACATTGATAGTGGATTTAGTTTGTCAACACAACAATAGTTTAAGTGGATAGAGCGATTGTGTTATTCTCCAAGTTGTGGGTTTGATTCATACTAGTGGAGATGTCCTTGTAACTTGCCGGATGATGGAGGTGTGTTGTAACCAACATATCTGGGTTGTAATAAAAATAATAGATTAGTCAAACTTTTTTTTTAATGATGAAATTAGTTTAAGTGCCTATGGCAACTTCAACTAACATCCCCCATAGGTCTCGTCCACGCCATCCCTAGCATGCCTCCCGTCAGAGCGATGGCTCTTGCCCCTCGCTCGCCTACACACACTACTCATCACCCTCACAGCTCCCTGCTACGACGCAATCCTCCTCCTCCACATCCTCATCCTTGACAGAGTCTTGTCCCCCTGCATCCACACAGTTGAGTCCTCCATCTACAAAGACGTATGGAGACAAAAGCAGATAGGCAAAACACATGGAGAGAGAGAGAGAGAGAGAGAGAGAGAGAGAGAGAGAGAGAAGTATTGTGATCCTCCGCTTTCTTCCACCATCTCGCCATCCTTAAGACAACACAGAGCTTAGGAAGATTAAATAGAGACACACACAAAGACAAAGACAAAGAGAGAGTTTGTACCCGACAGACGGAGATTTCCTCACCCACTAGAAGCCTTCGAAAATTAAAGACGTACCACCAAGCACATAGCCAAGTTGTTGGTGTGTTTGAAGACCTCATGAAACCCAACTAGTTGCTTGAGGTTGTGCTTTGTAAAGATGGGGTGTGTGTGTGTGTTGTAATTTCTAATTCAGCCAAAAAAAAATTTAAAAGAAGATTGTACTAGAAAATTCATTCCACCAACCTAAGATTCATATGAGCTATTTAATTAATGCCACATGTGAGACACGGAGATGGTGACATATTTTTGGTTCTTACTTCTTTACCATACATTATGCAAACATACGTGATTTCAAGCACTAGCTCTCAAATAGTCTTGCTCAAGTATATATATATATATATATATATATATATATATGCAAAAAAGGAATCAACTATTTATAGAAAATATTTTTGTTCTTTCAACAAACCATAAGTTTACAAGTTTTTCTTAATTTACAATTTTCAAGCTAAATCATCACAAGAAAATATTCTAAAATAGAAATCTTCAAGTCCTTGCATTTTTTTATGTGAACTCTAAGATTGTAGAATATACCACAATAGTTACAGTTGTTAGTACAAATTTAAGACTAAATAGTAAGGATAGACCATATTTTCTGGAGGACAGAATTTTTAGTCTTTCAACCCTTCTTGTAGTTAGATATCCTTGAAGAGTACAAAGTTTACCCTCTTCCCAAGGCTCGTATTGGAGTCATCCAGGCGACTAGCAGAGCAGCGGGTTAAGCTCCCTTGATAAAACTGCTCATGCACGGTTACTGTGGTTGTTGGTATTCACATAGAGCTATGTTGTGTATGATCAACACAATTGTGAATGCTGCATCTGAATGACAACAAATAGAACAAAAAAAATAATCAAAGTAATGTCCCCCCAATTTTGTGCTACTTACATTTTATGAAGTTGAAACTGCTTTCACAAAACATAAACCTGTCCTTGCCGAAGGTTATCTCTTCTCCCCCATATCCACCTCTGATTTCCAAACTATGTCTTTAATCCCGGTTGACAAGTTATTGTAGAACTACACTCAAAGCAGATGAAGTGAGAGCTGAGTTTTCTGACCATTAGGTTGATGACAATAAGCACACATTGAGACAGGAGGAGAAAGAATACCTTGTGGAATTCCAAGGTGTCACCGCCCGCTTTGCGTAGCTCCACCATAAAAAGCGATGGGGCTACCTCAAAAACCTACATCATTCATTCCCAAAATGAGTCCACAAACTCACATTTCAACTCATACACCTGCCATGCCCTGGTACGTAAAAGAAACGATTGCACACCTCTGTTGCCACAGAAAGATGACCTTTCCTTCCTGTTTTCTCACCCTGCAGTTTCATCTGTAACATGAGTTGCAACAAAAAAACGAGTTAAGAACGCTCTGGTCAAGTTTCTGGCATCTCCCCTTGCGCAGGCCATAGTGGACATGCTAAGAGAGATGGGTAGGCTATAAACCAGACTATCAAACCCAACGATTTGTTGGCATCCGTGTTGCTGTGTGTGAAAGAGATGGGAAAAAAAGCGCTGTTTTTTTGGTGTTTGGGATTAGAGCGAGTACCCGAGAGAGGGCTGAGGGTACAGGAGGCTGGGCTGCCGCCCATGGGCGCTACCCTCAGCAGCCCGGCTATGGCCTTAGCCTAGCAATGACGGCAGCAGCCAGCCAGCCAGCATACAGTCCAGGAAACTCAGCGCACAGCCTGACTGTAATCGCCTAGAACAGGCTGACTAGGGCGCAGATCCATGGTGGAGGAGAGCTCAACTGCTGTGCGCAGGCTGTATGCACAGAAAAACCAGCAGGGTGCAAGAAAGCAGCAGCAGATAAGCATGCTGTTTTTTCCAGAAAAGCTTGAGTGTGAAAAAGCAAATGTTTTTTTGCTATGGTTGGTTTTAGAAAAACCTTCATCGTAGATGTTTTTTCACTATAAATATTCGATGGTTCCTTTTTTTAAAAGAGGCGAAAGCTATAAGTCAAGTAGAAACACATTAGTTTTTTTCTAACAAAAAAAGTTTAGAAGCAAGACAGCTTGAACTTCAGGTATAAAAGGAAGGGCTTTAAGGTTCAGCAGTTTATTGATCATTGTTGCGCAGTCTATGACCGTCGAGATGTAGACCATTATGCAGTGGATTGTACAAATTGGATGCTTATGACAAGGTCTCTCTCATGATGCTATGGCTATCTCCACTTCATCTATGTTACGTGACACCCAGTTGTGGCATGCTCGGTTTGGTCACTTGAACTTCCCTTCTCTAGTGCGCTTGCAGAAAAATAATATGGTTCATGAGCTGCCACCGTTGCAGCTACCTCCGAAGCATGTATGCGAGGGTTGTGTACTGGGAAAAATGCATCGGCACTCTTTTCCCAAGGATGGTATTGTGCGAGCTGCACGGCCATTGCAACTCATTCACAATGATGTATGCGGTCCCATGAGGGCACCATCCTTTGGTGGTCAATTGTATTTTGTTACATTCATTGATGACTTCACCATGCATACTTGGGTTTATGGCTTGAAGGCCAAATCAGATGTATTTTCAGCTTTCAAAGCATTTCTTCACTTGGCTGAAAATGCTTCAGGACATAAACTGGTCACTATGCATACACACCAAGGGGAGGAGTATTTATCTAATGAGTTCACAGCTTTTTTGCAGTCCATGGGCATCTCACATCAGTGTACTACACCTTCAACTCCGCAGCAGAATGGTGTTGCAGAGCGTCATAATCGTTGTTGCATGCACGGAATGTTGCGAGAGAGAGAAAGAAAGAAAGAAAGAAAGATATATTAACGTCTACGAGAGGCCAAAGTCGGCCTATGAGACAAAAAAATAATACAACTGTGTTCTTCCGGTCATCGGAAGAAAAGAAAGAAAAGAAAAAGTGTGCATGTGTCTGGATACAACTGTGAATCATCATGGATCGGTGGAGCCCATATACAAACAATATAAGGGGGGGTGGGGATGTGGATGGAGTGCTAAGGCAAGATGCATCTCTATATGCTGAAGGGGTAGTACAAGCATGCTATGCAGATCTATGTCTAACTCCATCCAGTGCCATAAGAGGGATATAAGATATCATACATCGCCGATGCTGAGGCTGTGAATGGCGTGAGCATGTACCCTGAGTCTGAATGAAAGCGAGCTAGCCTCTCCTGTGTCTCCATCTGGTGTCTCATTCGGATAGCTGCTATCTCTCGGTGACGGAGTCGGGGTGCTCTATGTCCAGTCTGTCTAGGTCTCCTCCTGGCTCTCAATTCCTCTGCTCTCTGTGCGGTCACCCCACGTGGTACATCAGCTGGCACTGGCATAGCTCTCTGGAAGAAATCTGTGAGCTGGGATTGTCTCCCACCCCTAGTGGGAGCGGGTGTCTGGAGGAGTCTCTCTCGAGAACTATGAAGCTCTAGTAGTAGTCTGCCAAACTGTCGCTAGTCCGAGGCCTCCATCAACTGATGTAGTGAAGAGTGCTCCTCAAACAATCCTGCATATCTATCTTTGACCCCCTGGTGGGCTCTACATCTACATACAAAGTGATCCTCGGTCTCCACCTCCTCGCGGCACAATCTGCATATCCACTCAGCTCTGGGAACCCGTGCCGCTCTCCCAGCCTCTATCTCTAGCTGATGTGATGAGACTCGTAGTAGCTGGCCAATAGCAACGCGAGAGTTGTGTGGCATGTATACATCCATGTACCGCGGTCGATGTATAAACCCATCCCCTGAGATGCTCATAAAGTGGTCTCTGTAATACAACATCTTCGGTGGTAGTGGGCTCTCTGGTGCTGTCCATGTCTCCTGTATGTAGTGCTACCATATGTCTTGTCTCATCACTATGTTCCTCTCATTGAGAGAGAGGTAACCCCGTGGAGCAAACTGATCATACTGAAAAGGTGGCAACCGCTCAATGTCTATCCCATGATGTGAGAACCACTGTAGCATCTGTGCATACCAAGATCCAGTGTGTCCGGCCTCGGCCATCTGTCTGGATGCCTCAAAAGCTCGGCGGGATAATCTCTCCGTGGGCATCTCCCTCATCTTGTATATAAAGGAGATCGTCTGGAACAATGCCTCCACTGCCATAGGTGGTGCAACAAACTTAGCTCGAACAATGTCGTGCGGGATGGATGGTTTGCTACGTATCATCCTCGAGAGCATCAAGATCTGTGGTCTCTCCAGCTGTACCCATGTGGAGGCTGCAAGCCCTGGTGCCCAAACCGCTGTTGCATACATCAAGGCTGGTGTCACTAATGTATCAAAGAGCCACCCTTTCGTGCGGGGTTCCTGAAAATGTGCCTGATGACACTGATGCTCAAGGCCAGCAAGAGCATACCCCCGGGTCACTCTGTCTCGGACTGCCTGAGCCATGGAGAAGCGTCCAGCAGAGCTAGTAAATGTGATGCCAAGGTAAACATAAGAGCTCACCACCTCGACCCGCCCTCCTGCTAATGTGAGAGTAGTGTGGCTCCTGACTGCGGGTGAGGTGTGGAAGATCATAACCTTGGTTTTCCCAAGGTTCACTGTGAGCCCCTGCTGTGCGCAGAAGTCATCAAGAGCCACAAGGTGTCTTTGAAGCCCAACTTGCGTGTCGGATACCAAGATGATGTCATCAGCATAAAGCATAACATGGACAGTAATACCTGATAGCTCAACCCCAGAGCCTCCTCCCTGTGTGATGTAATCGACCACCTCATCAATATAGAGCCCAAAGAGCGTGGGGGAGAGCGGGCACCCCTGCTTCACACCAATGGTGCTAGCAAATATGTCGGACAAGCCTCCTAGGCATCGGACTCTCCCAAAGACCTGCCCATATAGCCTGTATATGCCCCACATCATGTCTGAAGGTATGCCTAGTGTCTGTAGTCGCCGAAAGAGGCGCTCTCTGGGCACAGTATCAACTGCCTTGCGGAAATCCACAAAGCAACAATAGAGCCTGAATGGGAGAATTAGAGTTAGGTTTTCATGTGGGAGACATACACAGAGAGAAGAAGGGAGAGAGAGAGAGAGACATATGTGGGGATAAGTCAACTCAAGAGAATTGAGTGTGTGACGCCCCTATCACACATGTATATTGCACTAGTACACATAGTGCACTTAGTACATTAAAAGTACTAAGTGTACTATGTACTATAAACAAATGGGCTAGTACACACTATAAGGGTGGACATAATGCCTTTACCCCAACAACCTCCCACTTAAAGGCAAAGTGCCCTTAAATGAAGGAAAAGAAAAATCAGCATGTACATGATAATATACAAGACCATATCAAGGCTGAAACTGGCCTCATCCAATGCCCATCAAGTGTCTGCAATGAGCAAACCGTTCCGGAGGCAATTTCTTTGTCAACAGATCAGCCGGGTTGTCATCCGTATGAATCTTAACAAGCTGAATTTGCTTGTTCTCTATCACCTCTCTGATGAAGTGATACTTCACATCCACATGCTTCGTCTTTGCATGAAAGACAGGGTTCTTTGCCAATTGGATGGCACTCTGACTGTCACAATGCAACAATGGAATATCCCTTGTATAGCCCAAATCAACCACTAACCGAGATAGCCATAATGCCTCCTTGCAAGCCTCTGTGGCTGCAATATACTCCGCCTCTGTAGTAGATAAGACAGTGCACTTCTGCATCTTGGATATCCATGACACAGCACCTCCTGTGAATGTAAACACATAACCGGTAGTAGACTTCCGGTTATCTGGATGACTGGCATAATCCGAATCCGTGTAACCATACACTAATTGATGGGGAGAAACCTGAATTAGGGTTTAGAGTTCATTCATGGGAGACATACACAGAGAAGCAAGGGAGAGAGAGAGAGAGAGTTGTGGGGATAAGTCAACTCATGAAAAGCATGAGTGTGTGACTCCCCTATCACACATGTATATTGCACTAGTACACATAGTGCACTTAGTACATTAAAAGTACTAAGTGTACTATGTACTATAACTTATGGGCTTGTACACACTATAAGGGTGGGCATAACGCCTTTACCCCAACAACCTCCCACTTAAAGGCAAAGTGCCCTTAAGTAAAGGAAAAGAAAAAATCAGCATGTACATGATAATATACAAGGCCATATCAAGGCTGAAACTGGCCTCATCCAATGCCCATCAAGTGTCTGCAATGAGCAAACCGCTCCGGAGGCAAACTCTTCGTCAACAGATCAGCCGGGTTGTCATCCGTATGAATCTTAACAAGCTGAATTTGCTTGTTCTCTATCACCTCTCTGATGAAGTGATACTTCACATCCACATGCTTCGTCTTTGCATGAAAAACAGGGTTCTTTGCCAACTGAATGGCACTCTGACTGTCACAATGCAACAATGGAATATCCCCTGTATAACCCAAATCAACCACTAACCGAGATAGCCATAATGCCTCCTTGCAAGCCTCCGTGGCTGCAATATACTCGGCCTCCGTAGTAGATAAGGCTGTGCACTTCTGCATCCTGGATATCCATGACACAGCACCTCCTGTGAATGTAAATACATAACCGGTAGTAGACTTCCGGTTATCTGGATGACCGGCATAATCCGAATCCGTGTAACCATGCACTAATGCATCCTGTTTGCCAAAACATATGCACATATCCTGTGTGCCCTTCAGGTATCTCATGACACCTTTCACTGCTTCCCAATGCTTCTTGCCAGGGTTGGCCATGTATCTAGAAACCACTCCCACTGCAAATGCAATGTCCGGCCTAGTAGCAACCATGGCATACATGAGACTGCCACAAGCTGAAGCATACGGAATCTTGGCCATATCAGCCCTGTCTCTATCTGACTGTGGGCTGTCCATAGCACTGAGTTTCACATATGGAGGCAAAGGAGTACTAGCTTTCTTCCCCCCGTCCATATTGAACCTCTGCAAGACTTTGCCAATGTATTCCTTCTGAGACAAATACAACACATGCTGATTTCTGTCCCGAAGTATCCGCATACCCAAGATGTGATTTGCATCACCCAGATCCTTCATATCAAAGGTCTCATGCAGCCTCTTCTTCAAGGCATCCATCTCTTTACGAGATTTCCCGGCAATCAACATATCATCAACATACAAGATGAGGATCAATAGACTGCCATCCAAAGCTTTCTTGGTGTACAAGCAGTGATCTATGTCACTTCTCCTGAATTTCTGAGATTTCATGAATGTATCAAATTTATGATACCATTCCCTTGGTGCCTGTTTGAGCCCATAAAGACTCTTTTTCAGCTTGCATACAAGCTTCTCCTTTCCACTTACTGCATAACCCTCTGGCTGCTGCATATATATCTCCTCATGGAGATCACCGTGAAGAAAAGCAGTCTTCACATCCATCTGAATCATGTCCAGATCATCATGCGCAACCAAAGCCAACACAGCTCTAAGTGTGGTCATTTTGACCACTGGAGAGAAGATCTCCTCAAAGTCCACACCATATTCCTGCTTAAAGCCCTTAGCCACTAACCTGGCTTTGTATCTTGGCTTTGCATCTGGTGCAACTTTGAGCCTGTATACCCACTTGCATGGCAAAACCTTCTTGCCTGCAGGCAAATGCACCAATTTCCATGTTTCATTTTTATGCAGAGAATCCATCTCTGACTTCATGGCACGCTCCCATAGAGCCTTGTCTGCCCTCTGTAAAGCCTCTTTATAACATGAGGGCTCCCCACAGTCAGTGAGCATCAAGTAGTCAACCCCTGGAACAAACCTGTCAGGGGCTCTGGAGGGTCTAGTGGACCTCCGTACCCAATGACCATCATTTGCAGGTTGCTGTCCAGCCTGCATATCACCCATTGGTGGCTCCTGTTCCATGCCATAAGGCTGAAAAATCATGCCCGGTATCTCCTCTAACTGTGGTATATCCATAGGGATATCTTCTGCCATCTCTGGCTGTCCATTTGGACCATTTTCAGCACCATTTAAGGGCTGGTTTTCCTGCTGTAATGGCTGATTTACAGCCCTTTGTTGTTGTCCATGATGTCCATCATCATCAAAGATGACTCTGCCAGGCTCCTGTTGCCTTGCAGGCTCCTTATACATGCATGTTTCATCAAAAATGATATCATTGCTGCGTATAATCTTTCTATTCATGGGATCCCAAAGTCTATACCCCATTTCACCTCTGTCACCATATCCTAGGAATATGCATTTGTGAGACTTAGGATCAAGTTTGGTGCGCATTTCCCTGCGTATGTGCACGTACGCAACGCAACCAAACACTCTCAAGTGCTTGTATGACGGAGGCTTCCCTGTCCATACTTCTTCTGGCACTTTCCCACCAAGCCTCGTGTTAGGTGACCTGTTTATAAGGTGAACGGCTGTCATAACAGCTTCAGCCCAAAAACCATGAGGTAATGCAGCATGTGACAACATAGAACGGACCTTCTCCTGAATGGTCCTGTTCATCCTCTCTGCTGTTCCGTTTTGTGGAGGATCATAAGGAGTAGAGAGCTCCCTCTTGATGCCTTTAGCATCACAAAAGTCCTGAAACTGTTTGGACGTATACTCTCCACCATTGTCGGAACGCAAAGCCTTCAGTGTTTTGCCAGTTTGATTCTCAACATGAGCAACAAACTTCTGAAACACTGAGAATGTATCACTCTTCAAACGAAGAGGATAGACCCACACCTTGCGTGTGGCATCATCAATAAAAGACACAAAATATTTTGCCCCTCCCAAAGAAAGCTGAGGCATCTCACATACATCTGTATGCACAAGCTCTAACTGAGCATCTTTCTGTCCAAGAGCTTTCTTGTGGGGGCACTGTAGTTGCCTACCATATATACAATGCTCACAAAACTGAAAACTTGAAAACTTTAGAGAAGGCAAGTAACCCAAACGAGACAATTGCTCCATTCCCTTGACACTCATGTGTCCCAACCGGCTATGCCACATAGAAATTTCCGGCAGCTCGGTTGCATTTACATTAGCATGGTGACAAACACCTGCATGCATGAAATAAAGAGTGTCCACTTTAGAGCCTCTGGCAACAACCAGTGAGCCCTTACTAATCTTCCACTTTCCACTACCAAATGTGGTAACATAATCAGCATCATCAAGCTGTCCAGTAGAAAGCAGATTCTTCTTGATCTCAGGCACATGCCTGACATCATGGAGCATAAGCTGTGAGCCATCTGAAAATACAAGCCTCACATCACCTCTGCCAAGAATCTTGCATGCATGGTTATCACCCAAATAAACCACTCCTTCATTGCCAGCAGTATACCTGACAAACAAGTCTCTGCAACCTGTGACATGAAAGGAGGCACCTGAATCAATGATCCATGAGTGCATACCATGACCACCTGTAAGAAGTGAATGGGCATCAAGTGAAGACGTAAAGAGGACCTCATCCTCACTGCCACCTGCATGTGACACATTGATTTCTTCGATCTTGACTCCACTTTTGCCCTTTGGCTTTACATCTTTGGCTTCATCTTTCTCTTTGTCTTTGCCTTTTCCCTTTTCTTTTTGATCATTTTTCCATTTGTAGCATTGCTTTTTAATGTGTCCCTTCTTGCCACAATAATGGCATTCCAAATCCTTTTTGGAGCGAGACTTGCTCCTTCCCCTTTCTTGGCTTTTCCCCCTTTGCTGGGATCTCCCACGTGCATTCATTGCATTGGACTTTCCAACAGAGTTGTTTTTCCTGTTCTTCTCTTCTTGAAGAAGAGCACCCTCAACATCTGCATATGACAGCATAGCATTCGAATTGCTAGTGGCTGTCCTAAATGTGTCCCAACTCTCTGGCAAAGTGCATAACAAAAAAGTGGCTTTGAACTCATCGTCCATTGCCAACTTTTGATTAATGACCTGGCTGACAATACCATTAAACTCATTTAGATGGGCTGTCATAGATGCCCCTTCCTTCATCTGAAGACCTATGAGTTTCTTCAACCAATACACTTTGCTTGAGGCACTTTGTTGGGCATACAAGTCCTGCAATCTCTGCCACATTCCCCAAGCTGTCTTCTCTTCACGAATGCTGAAAAGTAATGAGTCTGACACAGACAACATGATAGTAGATCTTGCCAGCTCAGCCATATCTTCCCACTCTTCAGCCGTAAGAGAAGCGGGCATCACACCCCTTTCTTTGATAGGCTTGTGCTGCTTTTTCTGGAGCAACACATTGTAGCACTGGGTTTGCCAAATATCATAATTATGCGAGCCTTCAAGCTTCTTGATGTGAAGCAATGAAGAGCTCTCACCTGTGGTTGCCATAACAAAATGCAACCTGTCAATGCCTGACTCCCTGCAAATGTGCAAACACTGCACCCAAAATGTGCAAACACTGCACCCAGAGCACACAAAGTGCTCACAGTTTATCTCCCAAGCTTTATCTCCCACTGCGGAAGCAAGAATGCAACTTTTCTCCCACTTTTTGTGATGAAAACACCAAAATCTGGTTGCTGCAGATTTTGGACAGCACCTTAAATGTGCTCTTTTGCCCTTCCAAAGTACTGTACAACAGTACCAATTGCTCACAAATGATGTACCAAACCTGTACCGGCAATTTCAGCAGCTGAAATTGAACCTTTTGGTCACTCAAAACAGTGTACAGCCATGCCAAAACATGCACAAAGCTGTGCCAAATCTGTACCAGCAGGTACAGTAGCAATAAATGCTCTCCTGGCTGTCCAAATGAGTGAAAATCAGATTTTTACAGTCACGAACACTGCATACAACAGTCCCGAACAGAAATTGGGCAAAAGCCCCTTGACTGCAAGCTGATTTTTGAGGATTCAAGGCATAAATGTCTTGCCTGCTGCTTTGCCAAGCTCAACAAGCATACAAACTTGAAAAGCCCCTTGATTTGAGATCAATTTCTGATCATGCATGGTACATTGGCGCACATGAAGGCATCCAGAATGTTCACGATGCTTCCCCCTGGCCACATATACATCAAATACATGAAAGCCCCTTGATTTACAGGCACATTGAGTGCTTGTAAGGCATCAGCACATTATCCACAGCATCAAATGCGATTGCCTGCATGCAAATCAACTCAATCGGCACAAAAGCCCCTTGATTTGCACTGCAATTTGCTGCAATTTTGCCCAAATGTGCGATTTCTCACATCATACAGCATGTATGAGTGCTTAATTGCACAATTACATCAAAAGCCCCAAATTTTGACATCCAATTTCCTGCAAATTGATCCTGATTTGACCAATTTCCTGCAAATTTATCCTGATTGTGACCAATTTCCTGCAAATTGATCCTGATTGTGACCAATGTCACCCAATTTTGCCAATTTTGCTCAAAAATTGAGCAATTGGGCACCTGTACCTGCTCAATTGATTAAATTGATAAGAAATTCGCAAAAAAATTAGAGGCAAAAATACCTCTGAAATTTCTGATTTTTCTTGCAGGAAAGGAGAGCGTCGATTTTGCTGTTGATGCTGCTGCTTGCAGGCTTCTTTTCAGGTGGGGGGGAGGCACTTCTAATGCTGGTGCTTTCTTGATGCAGATGCTGATGATCCTGCAGCTGTGCAGGTAGGGAGGACGGCTGGTTTCACCTCTGCTGAAGGGCTTCAAGAGATACCAGCTTCGCTACTTCTTCTCCTTGCGATCAGACATACATTCGAAAACACGGTCTAGCAAGGAAACGGCGAAGTAAGCAACCCCGACCATGGCAGCAAAAGTGTAGGTTCGCACCATCCTTGGAGCGCAGTGGAGAAACGTTGCCTCCTGATTTACGCCTTCGCTGTCTCCTTCGCCTAGCGCACACGTTCATACGCTTAGTAGCCTTCGACGCCCAGCCTACGGCTGCTGCCTCCACGATCGACGGTTGCTACTAGCCTTCGCCTGCGTGCCTTCGCTCGCTACCTTCAGTGCTAATGCGCTTTCATGCAGGGCCACTAGCTGGCCTCTGTTGACGGGCCCAGTGACCACCAGCAACCTGCCTGCGCTTGGGGCGCCTCCGGCCAAGCCAAGCGCTTATCTGTACTGGCAGCAGTAGGCTTTGGGGCAGCGGAGCTCACACAGAAGAAAAACGCAGGATGATAACAGTTGATTGAAGCAGGCGACCAGCAGACTGTGGACAGAAATCATCAAGGAGAAGAGGAAGGGAGGGATCACTAAGGGCTCTGATACCAGTTGATGGGGAGAAACCTGAATTAGGGTTTAGAGTTCATTCATGGGAGACATACACAGAGAAGCAAGGGAGAGAGAGAGAGAGAGTTGTGGGGATAAGTCAACTCATGAAAAGCATGAGTGTGTGACTCCCCTATCACACATGTATATTGCACTAGTACACATAGTGCACTTAGTACATTAAAAGTACTAAGTGTACTATGTACTATAACTTATGGGCTTGTACACACTATAAGGGTGGGCATAACGCCTTTACCCCAACACTAATGCATCCTGTTTGCCAAAGCATATGCACATATCCTGTGTGCCCTTCAGGTATCTCATGACACCTTTCACTGCTTCCCAATGCTTCTTGCCAGGGTTGGCCATGTATCTAGAAACCACTCACACTGCAAATGCAATGTCCGGCCTAGTAGCAACCATGGCATACATGAGACTGCCACAAGCTGAAGCATACGGAATCTTGGCCATATCAACCCTGCCACTATTTGACTGTGGGCTGTCCATAGCACTGAGTTTCACATATGGAGGCAAAGGAGGACTAGTCTTCTTCCCCCCCGTCCATATTGAACCTCTGCAAAACTTTGCCAATGTATTCCTTCTGAGACAAATACAACACATGCTGATTTCTGTCCCGAAGTATCCGCATACCCAAAATGTGATTTGCATCACCCAAATCCTTCATATCAAAGGTCTGATGCAGCCTCTTTTTCAAGGCATCCATCTCTTTACGAGATTTTCCAGCAATCAACATATCATCAACATACAAGATGAGAATCAATAGACTGCCATCCAAAGCTTTCTTGGTGTATAGGCAGTGATCTATGTCACTCCTCCTGAAGTCCTGGGATTTCATGAATGTATCAAATTTATGATACCATTCCCTTGGTGCCTGTTTGAGCCCATAAAGACTCTTTTTCAGCTTGCATACAAGCTTCTCCTTTCCATTTACTGCATAACTCTCTGGCTGTTGCATATATATCTCCTCATGGAGATCACCGTGAAGAAAAGCAGTCTTCACATCCATCTGAATCAAATCCAGATCATCATGAGCAACCAAAGCTAATACAGCTCTAAGTGTGGTCATTTTGACCACTGGAGAGAAGATCTCATCAAAGTCCACACCATATTCCTGCTTGAAGCCCTTAGCCACTAACCTGGCTTTGTATCTTGGCTTTGCATCAGGTGCAACTTTGAGCCTGTAAACCCACTTGCATGGCAAAACCTTCTTGCCTGTAGGCAAATGCACCAACTTCCATGTTCCATTTTTGTGCATAGAATCCATCTCTGACTTCATGGCACGCTCCCAAAGAGCCTTGTCTGCCCTCTGTAAAGCCTCCTTATAACATGAGGGCTCCCCACAGTCAGTGAGCATCAAGTAGTCAACCCCTGGAACAAACCTGTCAGGGGCTCTGGAGGGTCTTGTGGACCTCCGTACCCAATGACCATCATTTGCAGGTTGCTGTCCAGCCTGCATATCACCTATTGGTGGCTCCTGTTCCATGCCATAAGGCTGAAATATCATGCCCGGTATCTCCTCTAACTGTGGTATATCCATAGGGATATCTTCTGCCATTTCTGGCTGTCCATTTGGACCATTTTCAGCACCATTTAAGGGCTGGTTTTGCTGCTGTAATGGCTGATTTACAGCCCTTGGTTGTTGTCCATGATGTCCATCATCATCAAAGATGACTCTACCAGGCTCCTGTTGCCTTGCAAGCTCCTTATACATGCATGTTTCATCAAAAATGACATCATTGCTGCCTATAATCTTTCTATTCACTGGATCCCAAAGTCTATACCCCATTTCACCTCTGTCACCATATCCTAGGAATATGCATTTGTGAGACTTAGGATCAAGTTTGGTACGCATTTCCCTGCGTATGTGCACGTACGCAACGCAACCAAACACTCTCAAGTGCTTGTAGGACGGAGGCTTCCCTGTCCATACTTCCTCTGGCACTTTCCCACCAAGCCTCGTGTTAGGTGACCTCCTTCTCCTGTATGGTCCTGTTCATCCTCTCTGCTGTCCCGTTTTGTGGAGGATCATAAGGAGTAGAGAGCTCCCTCTTGATGCCTTTAGCATCACAAAAGTCCTGAAACTGTTTGGACATATACTCTCTACCATTGTCGGAACGCAAAGCCTTCAGTGTTTTGCCAGTTTGATTCTCAACATGAGCAACAAACTTCTAAAACACTGCGAATGTATCACTCTTCAAACGAAGAGGATAAACCTTGCGTGTGGCATCATCTATAAAAGACACAAAATATTTTGCCCCTCCCAAAGAAAGCTAAGGCATCTCATATACATCTGTATGCACAAGCTCTAACTGAGCATCTTTCTGTCCAAGAGCTTTCTTGTGGGGACACTGTAGTTGCCTACCATATATACAATGCTCACAAAACTGAAAACTTGAGAACTTTAGAGAAGGCAAGTAACCCAAACGAGACAATTGCTCCATTCCTTTGACACTCATGTGTCCCAACCGGCTATGCCACATAGAGATTTCCGGGAGCTCGGGCAACAACCAGTGAGCCCTTACTAATCTTCCACTTTCCACGACCAAATGTGGTAACATAATCAGCATCATCAAGTTGTCCAGTAGAAAGCAGGTTCTTCTTGATCTCAGGCACATGCCTGACATCATGGAGCATAAGCTGTGAGCCATCTTAAAACACAAGCCTCACATCACCTCTACCAAGAATCTTGCATGCATGGTTGTCACCCAAATAAACTACTCCTTCATTGCCAGCAGTATACCTGACAAACAAGTCTCTGCAACCTGTGACATGAAAGGAGGCACCTGAATCAATGATCCATGAGTGCATACCATGACCATCTCCTGTAAGAAGTGAATGAGCTCATCCATATCTTCCCACTCTTCAGCAGTAAGAGAAGCGGGCATTACACCCCTTTCTTTGATGGGTTTGTGCTGCTTCTTCTGGAGCAACACATTATAGCATTGGGTTTGCCAAATGTCATAGTTATGTGAGCCTTCAAGCTTCTTGATGTGAAGCAATGAAGAGCTCTCACCTGTGGTTGCCATAGCAATATGCAACCTGTCAATGCCTGACTCCCTGCAAAATGTGCAAACACTGCACCAAAAGCACACAAAGTGCTCACAGTTGTTCTCCCAAAGTTTATCTCCCACTGCGGAAGCACGAATGCAACTCTACTCCCACTGTATGTGATGAAATCACCAAAATCTGGTTGCTGCAGATTTAGGACAGCACCTTAAATGTGCTCTGTTCCCCTTCCAAAGTACTGTACAGCAGTACTAAGTGCTCACCAATGATGTACCAAACCTGTACCGGCAAGTACAGCAGCTGAAATTGAGATTTTTGCTCACTCAAATCAATGTGCAGCCATGCCAAAACTTGTACAAAGCTGTACCAAATCTGTACCAGCAGGTACAGTAGCAATAAATGCTCTCCTGGCTGTCCAAATGAGTGAAAATCAGGCTTTTACAGTCCCGATTACTGCATACAACAGTCCCGAACAGAAATTGGGCAAAAGCCCCTTGACTGCAAGCTGATTTCTGAGGATTCAAGGCATAAAAGTCTTGCCTGCTGCTTTGCCAAGCTCAACAAGCATAAAATCTTGAAAAGCCCCTTGATTTAAGATCAATTTCTGATCATACATGGTACATTAACGCACATGAAGGCATCCAGAGTATTCACAATGCTTCCCCCTGGCCACGTATACATCCAATACATAAAAGCCCCTTGATTTACAGGCACATTGAGTGCTTGACAGGCATCAACACATTGCCTGGTTGGCTGGGCAACCTTGAACTGCACAAGGGACGAGCTTGCTGGCAGAGAGCAAGCGGCGACGCGAGAGAAGGGGCGGTAGGCTTTGATGGGCCACCACTCGAATCCGGGTACCACACCGATGCCCCCCTGGAGGATTTCGACGAATTGGGTTGTGATTTCGGAGACAAACGACGAAGGCTTCTCGGCCACGCACGCCACCGTATGGAGGTTTGGGCGCAAATGTAAACTCCGCTCGGTGGTTTTACGCCGTCTAACACCCAACTCGTTTGCTGCAAGCGCACGAGCGGTGACTTCCTGCCTCGCTTCTTTATTACGCCTTGTGGCCACAAGTGCCTTGCTTTGCTCACAATGCCTACGACTGCTGTGATGCTGTAGATGGTTCGCTACCTGCTGTGCGCTGCTTTGCAGCACCTGTGCCTTGCTCACACTGGCCAGAAAGTTCCTCTGCTCGTGCCAAGCTCAAGGCTCCATAGCCGAGCTTCTTCTTCGCGCTGAAGATGACTCCGCACACCCGCACACACATGGACACAACCGTGGCTCTGATACCAGTTGAATGGGAGAATTAGGGTTAGGTTTTCATGTGGGAGACATACACAGAGAGAAGAAGGGAGAGAGAAAGAGAGACATATGTGGGGATAAGTCAACTCAAGAGAATTGAGTGTGTGACTCCCCTGTCACACATGTATATTGCACTAGTACACATAGTGCACTTAGTACATTAAAAGTACTAAGTGTACTATGTACTATAAACAAATGGGCTAGTACACACTATAAGGGTGGGCATAATGCCTTTACCCCAACAAAGCCGTTGCCTCCGTGCCTTGGCCTGATCAATCAGGCACCTCAATGTAAAAATGTGGTCGATGGTCGAGAAGGCTCGACGGAAGCCTGCCTAGCCTGCTGCTCTCAATCCCCCAACCTCTGCATGAGTGCTCAGCTCTGCCTCCAAAACTGCCCCGTATAGTTTGGCCAATATATGGCCAATCATGATGGTCCTGTAGTACCCGGGGTCTAGTACATCTCCCGCTTTATGGATCGGCACAATAGTGTGCATCGTCCACTCAGCTGGAAACCCCTCTGACAGAGCTCTGTTAAAGAGATGAGCAAGAAATGGTGCCAATGTATCAATAGCATAGATGAGATGCTCTCCCTGTAATCCTGTATGATTCGCCCGTCCATGTTGGAGTCGGCATATGGCCCTCCTAACCATAGGTGGGGTGAAGAAGGTGGAGACTGTGGAGCATGGCTCTGTGGGCTGTGGTATAGGGGGCTGTGCAGGCACATCATAAAGTCTCTCTGCATATGTCTGCCAGGTCTGAGGATCGGCAATAGGTGTGGGAGGACGGGGCTCTCTGAGTCTCCTCCAAGCAGCAGCAGCATCTCTGCTCATGAGCATGTGATATGTGTCCCAGTACTGAGCCTCCTCATAAGCTCACCGCTTACGGCGGGTGAGAGTATGCATCCTCCTGCCTGCCTGCCTCTGGGTGATCTCCCCGCGAGCCCTCTGCACTCGGAGACAGCGGTAAAGGTTTCTGCACTCGTCATCATACCATCGGTTCTGGGGCATGCTCCCAGATGTAGGTGGTCGTCCTGTCTGTATGTGGTATGGGAAACTCCTCGCGGCTGCGGAGTGCAGTACATGTGAGAGCTGGGAGGTGAGCATGGCCATGGGTACCGATGGATCTAAGGCAAATAGCTGATCATGAACATGATAGTCGTACACCTCGACTAGGTCCTGAGTGAAGTGAAAGATAGTGCGTGGTGGCTGTATGATAGGTGGGTGGGTCTCCAGTAAGCTCCTGAAAGTGAGGGATAGGTATGTATGATCCGCCCCAATGGGGCATGGTGGTACGGTGAAGTGAGACACCATATCTGCTGCCTCCCGGGATCCCATCACATAATCCACTGTACTACTGCCGCCTCCCACTGGAAAGCAAGTCAACCCACTTGAATCTGGCCACTGAGTCATCCCGTTATAAATAACGAGATGGTGTCGGGCCCCAAGCTCCAGCAAATGTTGCCCATATCCAGTGCTGTCAGCTCCTCCATCAACGGGGATCCGAGTGGTCCCTGTATCCTCTGTGGCTAGCGGCTCTAGTCTCAAGGGATCCTCAAAGTCATAGATCTCGCACTGTCTGCTCTGAGTCCGTGCATTGAAGTCCCCCATCAAGAAGACTTCTCCCAGTGTCGAATAGTGTAAGATCTCCTCAGATAAGACAGAGTATGGAGACTCACTAGCCTCTCCTCCACCCGGCTCCTCGGTGGTGGCAAACCGCGACCCCTTCGGAGGAAAGTAGCAAAGGGCGATATAAATCCATCTAGTCTCCGAGAGGCGTAAGCTAATCCACATGTATCTCGCCTCCGAGTCTCGTGCTACGACTCGAACATGCTCATGTAACCCATGTCTGAAAAGCACTGCAATACCTCCTGAACCTCGGGAGGTGGCCTGTCTCATCCCCTGTCGGTGAGCTGACTCCCACTGATAACCCTCAACCCGTGGTAAGCCCCTCTCCGGGCTCTCATGTGTCTCTGTCATCAAGATGATATCCCGGCCCTCCATCACCTCCTCAAGTCTCCCTGGATGTGTCCATAGGACTCCATTACAATTCCAGATTGCTATGTGTATCTCTTTGTCTTCGTGTTGTTTCCTCCGTGTCTCATAGGCCAGATGGCGCTATTCGACCCTCTTCCCATCAATGTAGATGTGACCATCCCTATAATGTGCCTTCTTCCCTTCTTTGCGTGCCGCCTTGATCTTCGGCATGCATAATCTTCTGTGCTCCAGTTGCATCCATGTGAGGTCATCATCGAAGTAGATGGGGACCCCTGGCAAGCTCCTCAAGATAGCCCGTCTTCTCATAAAGCTCATCCTACTCTCCTCATCCGGGAACTGTAGCACTAAGGCCTTGCCTTTGGTGGAGTCCTTTGGGGTTGTCCTCCATACTCTAGTGAATGGGAGCGGCTCATCCTCCTTTAGTCCTAGCTTGGTACATAGGTTCCGCCAGTCGATCTCGGGCGTGGAGGTAGTGCTCTCTGGTATCCCTGTGACTCGGATGTTGAGGCGCCGGATACGTCGCATCTTCTCTTCATCAAGAGTAGACTGCATCATGTGTACATCTTCTTGTACCTCCTTCTTGATGTTCTTCTTCATCACTTCTACATCTTCTTGCACCTCCTTTTTGATGTTCTTCTTCATCACTTCTACCCATCCTTCGCGGGCCGCCTCCATTTTTCCCTCGATTGTGTGGGTGAGGGTTTTGGTGATCTCTTCTTTGATTGCCAGAGAGACGAGACAAGAGACACCACATACGCTCCACAAGAATGAATCATATTAGTCACAAGTCACATATATATAGGCAAGACCTAGAGTGAGTTAGGGCTAGCTATATATAGCTCCAACACCCCCACTCAAATAAAGGTCTCCAAAACCCTTAGAAGCACAAGGGAAAAACCCGAGCTCCTACATATAAATGTACAATGCCACCTTAAAGTCCATGTGCAATGTGCTTCTATATACAAAGTACAAAGAATAAATGTGCATGATGTGAAGTAATGTGTGAAGTGTCCTAAAGTTTATAGGCTATGTACAAGTCTAGACAAAATTGACATGACGTGAGATGTGCTAATCTCCAAAAAGAGAGGCCGCCGCAACTCCAAGTTCTGATCGCAAAAGTGTAAACCGAGCTTCATGGAGTCCTTTGGTGAGAATGTCTGCAATCATTTGATCAACTGGACAATGTTCTACCATTATTGCTCCTTTCCTTACTTCATGTCGAACATAGTGATAATGAACTGCAATATGCCTGGACATGCTATGTTGCACGTAGTCCTTGGCTAGACTAATAGCACTTTGGTTGTCACATCTAAGAGGAGTGCTTGAGGAAGGAGAATGACCAATATCAGCAAGCCATTGTTGAAGCCAAACCAATTCACGAGCTGCTAAAGATGCAGCTACATATTCAAACTCTATAGTAAAAACTGCAATACAGCGTTATTTCTTGCTAGCCCAAGATACCAAACAGCCATTGATAAAGAAGCAATTACCACTGGTGGATCGCATGGACAAGTTAGAGCTTGCCCAATCAGCATCTGAATAACCCAAAAGATTAAGAGAAGTTGATGAAGATATGTCTTCTTGACGGCGATATACAAGTCCGAAATTTGCAGTGCCCTTCAAGTACTTCAAAACACGTTTAGCTTGAGACCAATGTCTTGTAGATGGAGAGGACAAGTATTGTCCTAACAGATTTGCTGCAAACAGAATATCAGGACGAGTGCTCATGTCCACAAATTGAAGACAACCAACAAGATTAGCATAGGGTTAATTTAAAGCTAACGATTCAGCCTCAATATTTGCAGAAGAACTCCTAGTAGAGCTTGCAAGACAAGGAGTGTTTACCGAATGTACAGTAGCCAATCCAAACTTTTGAACAATATCTTGGATAAACTTTGTTTGACGAAGAAGCAAACTACCATTGTGACGATACCTTTGAACTTGATTACCAAGGCATGAATGGATGTCGCCAAGATCCACCATATCAAAGGCTGAGGATAAAACCTTTTTTACTTGTTGCATGAAAGATAGATTATTAGACACAAGTATAGTGTCATCAACATAAAGGACCAATATCACAAAATGGTTATCCACATTGCGCTTAATATAAAGATTTGGATCAGAGAAGCAAGAAACAGACCCCTGAGATGTGAGAAATTGATCAATCTTGATGTACCATGATCGTGAAGCTTGTTTTAGTCCATACAAAGCACGGTGGAGTTGGCATACAAGATGTTCCTTTCCGGGAATTGTAAATCTTCAGCTTGCTCCATATATATTTCCTCCTTTAAGTCTCCATTAAGAAAAGCCGTCTTAACATCCATTTGATGTATTTCCAAATCAAACTGAGTTACAAAAGCTAGTAGTACTCGAATGCTTGTACTACGAACTACGGGTGAAAAAGTGTCATGATAGTCAATCCCTGCGATTTGTGAGTATCCCTTTGCAACTAAACGAGCTTTGAATTTATCAAAGGATCCATCTGCCTTTGTTTTAGTCTTGTAAACCCACTTACATTTGATAGGAGTACGATCAGAAGGTAGACTAGTAAGAACCCATGAAACTTTCGAGATCAAAGACTCATATTTAGCTTCCATGGCTTTCTTCCATTGTTCCTTTTGTGGAGAGGACATAGCTTCTGCATAAGTTGAAGGATCTTCACAAACAGCCAATACGTGATTAAAGGTTTCAAGATCATCATCATATACATGATTTGCACTGTGCTCAAGTTCAATAGGAAGATCAACATAGATATCAAGATCTGTAGCAGTCTCCTTTGAAACCGTAGGATGAACATCAATAGACTTGTCTCCAATATCCATCAAAAGAGTGTTGTCATCATGCAAATCATTGTCCAAAAGTAGAAAAGAAAAAGAAGTGAGTAACGTTTTTGTATCATCAGCATCATCTGTGGACCACGAACCTCCCATCAATTGCTCATTGAATATAGCATCTCAACTAACAATTGCCTTTTGAGAACTTGGATCGTAAAACTGATAACCCTTTGAGTTGTCAGAATAACCAATAAAAATAACCTTCAAACCTGAAGGTTCTAGCTTGTATCGTGTCTTTTGTGGGACATGAATATAAGCAATACACCCAAAGACTTTGAAATGTGCAACAGGAGGAGTTTGGCCTGTCCAAGCTATGATTGGAATCTTACCAGAAGGTGCAATAGTTGGAAGATGATTTTGAGCAAAAACGGCTGTCAATACTGCTTCTGCCCAAAAAGAGCGAGATAATCCAAAATGAATAAGCATGCATCTGATTGCATTCAAAATTGTACGATTCTTTCGCTCTGCAACTCCATTCTGTTGGAGAGAATATGGAATGGTATACTCATGGTGAATGCCGTGGTTGATGCAATGATCATGAAATAAGTTGGAAATATATTCACCACCATTATCACTTCAAAGAATTTTGACTCTTCGACCAGTGTGATTCTCCACAGATATTTGGTACCTCTTAAATGTGTCCAATGCTTCTTCTCGGAGATTTCCTCAAAAGCGTTGTTCTTATTGTGACAAAACTGGTCACTTGGTATCTGAATGTTGGGCACGAGAGCACGATGAAGAACACGGTATTACAAATAAGCAACCTCGTTTATCAAGGGGTTCTTCCTCTTCTGCAACCTGTGAATATTGTGGGAGCATAAGGCATTCATCTAGTCGATGCTTCAAGAGGCGTTATGGTGAAGCTCGAAATCAAGCTTATGCTACTCAACAAAATCCTCATGATGAAGACAATGTTCATCAAGAGGCTAATTTGGTTCATTATAATGTCTCTCCAGAAAAGGTACTACATGTTCGTGATGGTTCTCTCTTTATTGTTAATTCTGGTGCTACTGGCAACATGACATATCAATTGCAATGGTTACACAATTATCATCCAATTCCTATCAAGAAAGTGGTTTATCTTGCTGATAATACAACTTGCCAAGTAATGGGTATTGACGACTTGTATTTGGGAACTTCTTCCTCAACCAAAATACTGCGAGGAGTTTTATATGTTCCTGATTTACAAAGAAACTTACTTTCTATTGCGCGGCTTGTGGATCTTGGTCTATTTGTTGGATTTGATAATACAAAGTGTCGCATCGAAAATTATGGCACCACTATTGCGGTTGCTCCTCGACATGGTAATCTCTTTGAACTTTCATTGAACGAGGATGTTGCAAATGTTGTTACAGCTCTAGGAGATCTGGATTGTAAGCTATGGCATCATCGGTTTGCTCACTCAAATTTCTCAAAGCTTCTTGATATTCATCGTCATGATCTTGTGAGAGGTATGGACCTCAAATCTCACCCGCATATGGGGATATATGAACATTGTGCTCTAGGCAAACATCATCGTAAGCCATTTCCAATGTCTACAAATATTCATTCAAATAATCTTTTGGATCTCATTCATACTAGTATTTGTGGACCCTTTCCTCCATCCAAGTCTTGCTACCGTTACTTCATTACTTTTATTGATGACTATTCACAGTATACAAATGTCTTTTTACTACGACATAAATCAGAAGCATTGGACACATTTAAGAGGTACCAAATATCTGTGGAGAATCACACTGGTCGAAGAGTCGAAATTCTTCGAAGTGATAATGGTGGTGAATATATTTCCAACTTATTTTATGATCATTGTATCAACCACGGCATCCACCATGAGTATACCATTCCATATTCTCTCCAACAGAATGGAGTTGCAGAGCGAAAGAATCGTACAATTTTGAATGCAATCAAATGCATGCTTATTCATTCTGGATTATCTCACTCTTTTTGAACAGAAGCAGTATTGACAGTCATTTTTGTTCAAAATCATCTTCCAACTACTGCACCTTCTGGTAAGATTCCAATCACAGCTTGGACAGGCCAAACTCCTTCTGTTGCACATTTCAAAGTCTTTGGGTGTATTGCTTATATTCATGTCCCAAAAGAGACACGACACAAGCTAGAACCTTCAGGTTTGAAGGTTATTTTTATTGGTTATTCTGACAACTCAAAGGGTTACAAGTTTTACGATCCAAGTTCTTAAAAGGTAATTGTTAGTCGAGATGCTATATTCAATGAGCAATTGATGGGAGATTCGTGGTCCACAGATGATGCTGATGATACAAAAACATTACTCACTTCTTTTCCTTTTCTACTTTTGGACAATGATTTGCATGATGACAACACTCTTTTGATGGATATTGGAGACAAGTCTATTGATGTTCATCCTACGGTTTCAAAGGAGACTGCTACAGATCTTGATATCTATGTTGATCTTCCTATTGAACTTGAGCACGGTACAAATCATGTATATGATGATGATCTTGAAACCTTTAATCACGTATTGGCTGTTTGTGAAGATTCTTCAACTTATGCAGAAGCTATGTCCTCTCCACAAAAAGAACAATGGAAGGAAGCCATGGAAGCTGAATATGAGTCTTTGATCTCGAAAGGTACATGGGTTCTTACCAATCTACCTTCTGATCGTACTCCTATCAAATGTAAGTGGGTTTACAAGACTAAAACAAAGGCAGACGGATCCTTTGATAAATTCAAAGCTCGTTTAGTTGTAAAGGGAATACTCACAAATTGCAAGGATTGACTATCATGACACTTTTTCACCCGTAGTTCGTAGTACAAGCATTCGAGTACTACTAGCTTTTGCAGGTTTGATTTGGAAATACATCAAATGGATGTTAAGACGGCTTTTCTTAATGGAGACTTAAAGGAGGAAATATATATAGAGCCAGCTGAAGGATTTACAATTCCTGGAAAGGAACATCTTGTATGCCAACTCCACCGTGCTTTGTATGGACTAAAACAAGCTTCACGATCATGATACATCAAGATTGATCAATTTCTCACATCTCAGGGGTTTATTTCTTGCTTCTCTAATCCAAATCTTTATATCAAGCGCAATGTGGATAACCATTTTGTGATATTGGCCCTTTATGTTGATGACACTATACTTGTGTCTAATAACTATCTTTCATGCAACAAGTAAAAAAGATTTTATCCTCAACCTTTGATATGGTGGATCTTGGCGACATCCATTCATGCCTTGGTATTCAAGTTCAAAGGTATCGTTACAATGGTAGTTTGCTTCTTCGTCAAACAAAGTTTATCCAAAATATTGTTCAAAAGTTTGAATTGGCTACTGCACATTCGGCAAACACTCCTTGTCTTGCAAGCTCTACTAGAAGTACTTCTGCAAATATTGAGGCTGAATCGTTAGCTTTAAATCAACCCTATGCTAATCTTGTTGGTTATCTTCAATTTGTGGACATGAGCACTCGTCCTGATATTCTGTTTGCAGCAAATCTGTTAGGACAATACTTGTCCTCTCCATCTACAAGACATTGGTCTCAAGCTAAACGTGTTTTGAAGTACTTGAAGGGCACTGCAGATTTCGGACTTGTATATCCCCGTCAAGAAGACATATCTTCATCAACTTCTCTTAATCTTTTGGGTTATTCAAATGCTGATTGGGCAAGCTCTAACTTGTCCATGCCATCCACCAGTGGTAATTGCTTCTTTATCAAAACTTGGGCTAGCAAGAAACAACGTTGTATTGCAGTTTCTACTACAGAGTCTGAAAATGTAGCTGCACGGAAGCCTTGTTGTACTGATCCAAAGCCTAAACATGATTAAGAACATTGATGCTAATAAATGAGATAAGACAGAGGAGAGAGAAGAAGATAGAGATTAGGTGTCGAGTTTTCTTGTATTACTATGGTACAAAAAGGTAACTTGATGCTTGTACATGATGTAGGCCTATGGTCAATACCATAGGGGTGACCTAGGCGCCTTCTACATATGCTCTACTGAGGCTATGAATGAATAATAATTTATGAACTGAATGACTGAATCCATGAAATGATTTATGTCTTGATGCTTATATAATTCACTGAGGTGCTGGTCGGCCAGTGGCTCTAGACAAATATTCACAAAAATCTTCATTAAATGATGTGCTTCAAATGGATGCTGGCCTTCAACCCATGCTACCACGTGCTTGGGCCCTGGAGATGGCTGTCGACTGCTACCCAAAGACATGCTATGGCTGCCGAGTGGTATCCCATAGCCTCTAGAACTATAAATGATGGAGATGGTGATAATGATGACAATGTTGTTGATCCTATGCTGTAGACCACGATGATGAAGATGATGACATAGATTCTGATGCTACTAATGATGACACTATATGCTTATCTCTCAGAGAACAAAACTTGATGCAAAGGCCAGTAAATGCAATTTTTGTGGATTATAGTTCAGATAGTAAAGGCTATAGACTTTATGTGCTTGGTACAGGTAAAACCATCGCATCATGGGATGTAATCTTTGATGAATTTGCATCTCAGCCTATGCTTTTATGTCAAGAACAGCCGACTATTGGGCCCATGGATGTGTTTGATTCTTTTTGTCACAGGTGCCAATGATTTACAGCCTGATTTGGCTCATAATCAGCCCTCAATACTTGCTGTTTTCAACCTGCAAATCAGCCCCATATTAACCCTGGTGTGCCACATGTTGACCAGGATGTCGTGGAAGATGCATTGGGTAAAGAAATGGCAAAAAATCATGTTTCAAAGCATTTGCCTCGCTGGGTGCTCGAGACTGTGTGAGAGAGCAAACAGTCTCGGTTCATGCCAAGTAGCGCACTCGTTCTGCTTCTCGCCATGCATCAGCTCAGTTTATTGATCATGCCCTTGTTGCTACCGCATATAATGAGGAGCCCATTTCTCATGTTGATGCATTGGCTAATGACAATTGGGTAGCAGCCATGTGTTCAAAGTTAGATTCTATTGAAAAGAATCATTACTTGAGAGTTGTGTGACTTGCTTGCACGCAAATGTGCTGTAGGCACGAAGTGGGTTTTCAAATTGAAGCGTAACCCTAATGGCACTCTGGATCGCCATAAGGCCCGCTTGGTTGCCAAAGGTTATGCCGAGCAAAAGGGCATTGATTATGAGGAAACTTTTGAAGGAGATAGCACAAGCGGAAGCATAAACAGTAAACATACGAGAGAGTGCAAAGGAGATTGAGAGAGTTGGACAAGATCACCTTTTATAACAGCAGTAAAGCTTTACAATGGCAATGGCCAACAACTGAGTGTTGAAGTATATGCAAGGGAAGTGGATGAATGAGTGAATAATGGGGAACTCCTTATATAGTGGAGTAGAGACCTAGTTGATTGCCTCTAGGGTTGGCCGACTGGCCCTAGACAAATAAATAGGAGAAAATCCAATAAAATCCTAGATAAATAGTAAAGCCCCAAAACACTAAGATGCACAATTCTAACACCCCCTTTGCAGCTCATAGTGTGCAAGAGTCGGAAGAAGATAAGTCAATGAAGATGCAACCATGGACCCTCCAGCACCGCGAATACTGAAATCACCTCGGAGAGAGCACCTGCGTTTCTTCGAAAACAAGATGCCACCACAAATAGCAAGGAACTTTGCTTGGCCATGAATTCCTACACAAGTGTGCAGTGAACTCCAAAAATAGATGATGAGCTGCTGGACACACCATGCCCATAATCCCCAACAGTGGACGGAACACATCACATCCCAAAAGCCTCGAACAATGAACTTGGAACAGATCCAGTTCATAATCTTTGCTGTACCAAAGATAACCATGTCCTACCAGATGTCTAATGCTTGGAACTCCGAATCACGGTCCCCATGCACCAGTAGGTGGAGTTGTACTCAACCCCCTCTCCCGCCCACAAGCCTCTTCTGGCTGGAAGCACATGGGGGGAAACCGCATGTGTACTAGTAGAGAAGCACACCATCTGGGGTCTCCTGAGCCGGAAGCGCCCTGGGAGCCCTAGAAGTGGTACTAGAATCTGTATCACTATCGTGTGTCGTGTCTTTGCCTTTTCTCTGAGATGAAGCCTTGCCATTGGTCTTGTCCTTCTTCTTGGGCAAACAATCTTTGGACAAATGGCCTCTTTTTCCACAAGAAAAGCAATGACTTCGACCTTTCTTATGAACTGAGGAAAAAGCCTGGTCAGAACTATAGACTAACACCTTCAATTTACCCTGTGAGATGAGAACGGACTCCTCCTCCAAAAGTAGGGAGCTAAGATCATAAAAATCCAACTGAGTGGATGTGACCTGGCACCGCAAAGATCGAGAAATCGCGTCATAGTCCAGAGAAAGCTTGGTGAGGATAAGAGCAGCCAGCAGAGAAGAGGACAAAGCAGCACCCATAGCCAGTAACTGGTCATGGATAACCTTGGCCTTCATGAGAAAAGACTCCATGGAATTGTTTTCAAGAAATAACAAGCCATAGAGCTGCCCCTGCAAGGTAACTACCCTCATCGATGAATCTCGAGCAAAGAGATCCTCCAATTTTGACCAAACTTGATGAGCACTGGTGAGAGTTTGCACTGCCGGTGCGACCTCCTTGATGATGGTACGCACAAAGCACAGAATGCACCTTCGAGTCCCGATTCTCCCAGTCTTGTAATTTCACAACAAATTCATCCTCTTGATCCTGAGTCCACCGCCTAGCGTTTTAAGGACGCTCGGCTTCCTTTCAGTGCCCTGAACAATGTCCCACAAACCCTTGTGGATGAACCAGACCCACATCTGAAGCTTCCAATGAGCGTAGTTCGGTCCTTTCAACTTGTCATCCTTGTTCGTACAGGGAAGAGCCATATCCACAACAACAAAGAACAAATCTCAACTCTCAAACACTTCTCTCAAGTGCTTTCCAACGAAGCGAGGCACCAGGAACAATCAGCCCCCTCTCAAACCGTAGAGAGAAAGAGGCGGGACAACAGCAAAACAGTCCAAGATCCACCGGGACCCTCCTACCGGAAGGGAAGGGACTCGTGGAGGAAGAAGACAGTGTAGAGCCACTTGTTTAGCAGCACCACGAGCAAGAAATGCACCACCAACAGATGCTGAAGAAGAAAACACAGCCAAAAACACTTCAAAAACTGCCTCTGAAGAGACAGCCTATAGGGCTGGCCGACAGGAACCAGAAGAGAGCTGGACCAAAAACGCAACAAGGTACTACTGTATGGGACTAAACTGTAGCCGAAGAAGTGATGGAAGCAAAACGCACAGCAAAGTGGGCAGATTTGCAAAGTTTGGAGCAGCCTAGACCTAAGCATATGATACCATGAAGGAGATAGCACAAGCAGAAGCATAAACAGTAAACACATGAGAGAGTGCAAAGGAGATTGAGAGAGTTGGACAAGATCACTCTTATAATAGCAGTAAAGCTTTACAATGGCAATGGCCAGCAACTGAGTGTTGAACTATGTGCAAGGGAAGTGGATGAATGAGTGAATAATGTGGAACTCCTTATATAGTGGAGTAGAGACCTGGCCGACTGCCTCTAGGGCTGGCCGACTGGCCTTGGACAAATAAATAGGAGAAAATCCAATAAAATCCCAGATAAATAGTAAAGCCCCAAAACACTGAGATGCACAATTTTAACAACTTTTGCACCCACGTCTCGTATGACTCCCATTCGTATTGTCACTGCTATAGCTGCAGGTAAGGGTTGGAATATACATCAGCTGGATGTTCAAACCGCCTTTCTGAATGGCGCCTTACAGGAGGAGGTGTGTGTTAGACAGCCTCCTGGCTTTGTTCAGAAAGTTGCAAAACATAAAGTATGCCGGTTACATAAAGCACTTTATGGCCTTAAGCACATGCACGTGCTTGGTGCCAGAAAATACATGCATACTCGACTACAAAAAAGTTCCGTAACAGTCGAACTGAAAGTACACTCTATGTCCACCGCGACAGGGACAAAGTGTTGATCCTTATTCTTTATGTAGACGACATGCTCATGACTGGTCTTGATGAGGATGAAATTTCAACTTTCAAAGCTGAATTGCAGCATGATTTTGAGGTCACAAATCTGGGTTTATTGCGTTATTATTTGGGCATACAGTTCATACTTGTTGAGGGGGACATTATGCCATCTCAGCAAAGAAAGATACATACAGCAACTTCTTGAGCACTTTCAAATGACAGATTGTAAGCCTGTTTCCACTCCTATGGAACCGGGCCTAAAACTATCCCTTGCAAACGCTGGTGAGCCTTTTGATGCCTCTACCTATCAACATGCAGTTGGATGCTTAATCTTTTTATACACTACTAGATTGGACATTCAGTTTGTTGTTTCACAGTTGAGCAAGTCCATGCATAGTCCCGGCACTACGCACTGGCAGGCATGCAAGCGTGTTTTTCGCTACCTTAACGGCACGATGTACTTGGCCTTGTTCTATGGCAATGACTCTTCACTATGCTTGATTGCGTATACATGTAGTGACCGGGTTGGATGCTATGACACAAGGGTGTCTACAAGTGGACACTGTTTTCTTCTTGGTGGCTCATGCATTTCATGGCTCAACAAGAAGCAGCCTACAGTGGCCACTTCTAGCTGTGAAGCTGAGTACAAGGCAGCTTTTTCAGCTACTATGGAGTCACGAGTGTGTATGGCTCTGATGTCTATTGACCGATCTTGGTATTAGACAACCGTCTTCTATCACCCTCTACATTGACAATCAGAGTGCTTTGGCAATTGCATGGAATCCAGTTTTTCATGCGCGTACAAAGCACACAGAGATACATTATCATTATGTCAAGGAGAAGCTCCATGCTGGAGAGATTAACTTGACCTACGTGCCTACACAGGCCAATGTGGCAGACGGCTTTACAAAGTCTCTTTTGAGAGAGAAGTTTGAAGATTTTTGCAAAGCTTTAAACTTATTGCCTCTTCCAAGATAGTCTGCTACACCCTGTACACGTTCACATCATTCACTTCTTGGGGGGTTTGTCAGCCGTTGGCTCTCGGAAGTTCTGGTGTGAACACACACTTACACGGGCACTTTTTACAAAGTGTTGGCTTGGATTTTTTCCCCGTGTGAACACACCCTTGGTGCATTGGGACAGAGGGGAAGCATGTTATATACCTGGACACTAATCTACGAATTAGGGACTTAATCCAATGGGATTAGGGAGTCCCGAGATTAGGCATTAAAAAGCAGATACTTGGCTAGGATTCTTGGATTGAAAAAACAGGCTTAATGATTGTTTATAGTAAGTTAGCTATTTATGGCGCATTTATCACTATATAAGGAGAGGTTGGGTTATTATAAGACATACTTGTGCGGATGCACCAATAAGGGTCTAACTTCGACCAAGAGAGTAGACATGCTCATGCCATGCAAATGGCGAGTACGCAGGTTGGTATGTCAAAGGCCTTCAGGCTGATATGGGACGCCAGAGTTAGACACGGAGATTGGTGGATGCTGGTCGCAATTGGGAGGTGAGCTAGCCTGCTACCTCATGATTTGGTTTAGAACTAACTTGTTTTCAACTGTGTTTAGGGCAGATTTTGGGAAGGACGTCACATCCACTCATTACTACCATTAAGGTTGATGTTCATGCTCCAACAAAAACTGACCAAGGAAATGAGGTACCACCCACAGCCGACCTTATCTTAGCCTGGAAACAAAGTGATGTGAATACCTATCATGACCAGCATAGATGATGTGTTTTTCATGGTTCAGCATGAAGTAATAACTGATTCTGCTAAGTGATTAATCCTGAACAATGACCCGATGCATTTTGCTACACTGGCAGAACCCTGGAAGAATCTAGTGTCCCATGATAGACAATTCCAAACTAGAGATTATGAAAGTGCGTAACCACCACAAAGAAAACATAGAAGATAAAATTTTGATGGTAATAAAAGATTTTCAGCGATAAGAGTGAGATTAGGGAAATCAATCATGCTGACAGTGCTGTTACCTCCCCGTGGGACGGCTCTAGCATGCCACCTATTAGTAAGCAACCCAACAAAATCTTCTTGTTTTGTTTGTAAAAACAAGAACAGTGTGGAATGGATTTAGGATATCCCCAATGTGACATATGCTAAGGCCTTTTGGCTACTTCAAAGTGCTATGTGCCATTATGAAACAAGACTTGATGAGAGCATATGTCAAACAACATAATCCACTGTACCTTGTAGTTCTTTTTCTGTACATTGAACCCCAAGGGCTTGGCTGTTTCTTCAATCTTGGAGATGATTTCCTTGGCAGGATGCTTTGACGTAAATCTTGTCTCTCGTTTCACTAAACCCTGCAGCCACCGACATCAATTATAGTCTAATTCTAGAAGGAAAACTAAGGTCCGGTTCACAAGAAGAAGGTGCCCATCCTTTCTGGTCAGTGAGCTGGCACCAGGTTGGACAGAAAACGGAACCCTCATTCACAAGGATGTTGACTGCGGACATGCTTTAGCAAAACTGCATCAGGCCAATATCTAACAAATACAGCAGCTGGCAGGAATTGAACCCGCGTCAGAAGGCCACCAGCCGTCCTTTACATAAGGGCTACAATGATTCGTTATTAGTCTTTGCAAAGATATTTAATGTGTCCACATTTGTGAACAACCATGCAGACAGCCACCTGCCTGTTGCACGAGGCAGCAGCCATGGGTGGCAGATGCTTGTGAACTGGGCGTGTTTTTTTTGTTGTGTATTGGGGGGGGTTGAAAGTGTCTCAGAGAAAATGTACCTTCTTTTTCTCAAATAGGTTAGAAAGGTTGAGCCCTTGTGACATGGAGATCAATTCAAATGCATTCATCATCACAGGCTTCGTTTCTTTTTCCTCAGTGACCAAGTGTTCCTGCAGCAACAGATATGGTGAAGATAGTCATCTAGGCTTTCAATACAAGGGTGCAATACAAACGGGATTGTGAATTTTGTACAAAAATGAAGAGCTTTGAATGATAAAAAAGGAATGCAAAACCTACTGCCGAATCATTGAAGACGGCATCAACATCCTCTAGAGTAATGTCTTCCTCTTCATGAAATTTGGCGGGTGTGTACCCCTTTTTAAACCATTCATTCTCTAAAATCTCGGGTATGGTAATTCGCTGTGGAAAACCACAAGCTATGATAAGTTCAGATACGTAATCCTGCCATGAAAACTTTTACGGATCTAGAATACACAAGCGCGTAAGGACACACACAAACAGGTGGAGCACGGATGTTTTTTTCCTCTCTTTTGGTTTTTATTTTATTTTATTTTTTATTTTTTATTTTTTTTTGGGGGGGGGGGGTCCATCACCATGGGGGGGACATCACACACGTGCTCATGCATACAACTAGCCACAAGTAGCATCCCAAAAAAAAAAAGATTTGCGCTTACAGTTTCTGGGTTGGGATCCATTATTCTCAGTATCAACTTGCGTGCTCCAGATGAGAACCACGCAGGACATGTAAAATCAGCTTTGTGAATCTGTGCATGTACAACATCAGAAAACATTATTTATAACCAGCCATGCACACATGCATTCATATGGATACTGAAGTCAGCCAATCTAAGTCACAAGCTTAAGGTAGCACGTATATTAACACACCGATTCCACAACGCTTTCCAAGGGCGTCAAGGGAAGGAGTATATGTCAATGTTATATATCAATGAAAAGTTCAGGTAATTTCTCAAACTTTTTATTTTTGCAAGGAGGAACCTGTTCCTTTTCTCACCCCTTTGTGAACTGAGGGGGAAGGGCCAGAATCAAACCTACGTCCGGGGGGGGAGAAAGGTCTACGCCTTATCCACCCGGCTATTGTACCCACCCCCTGGTTATTTCTGAAACTAAACAAAAACCGAAGTCCTATCTTAACTCCATGAGAGTCTACTCACAAAGAAACTCATCAACTCCACCACGCACAGCACACTGTGCTATGACATCCCCAATCACGTCATCAAGAGCACGTACAGGTTCAAGCAGAGCAGTATATGTCAATGGTACCTTTTTATATAGAATCATAAGATTCTGTTCATCAAAGGGTAAGTAGCCCGCCATCAACACGTAAAGAATAACACCACATGACCACAAATCTGCAGTTGCACCGCTGTAACCTTTGTCATTTATAACCTGAAGGAAGAAACTGAATCAGGATTTCATCTTTTGATGCACTAAAGCCACTAAAAATTACTAGTTCTAACATCACCTCCGGAGCCACATAATTTGGAGTCCCACAGGTAGTGTGCAGGAGCCCATCTTCCTGTAGATAAAACAATGAAGCATCAGAAACATAAGCTTGGAAGATCTGTGTGTGTGCGCGTGCTTTTTTTGGGGCACAAGTAAAATAAAGGTCAAAAGTAAGAGCCATCAAAGTGTTACAAAAACGCTCGTGATCAGCACAGAAAATGAAGCACAAGCCAATATTGGCTTGAAAATGGCATCAAAACATGCAGAAAACCTCAATGAACAAAAATACTTTTCCTTTTTTTTTTGGCCAAAAGTAGCCTTGGTTGCTTAAAATATCCCCTTTTTGCCAAAAGTGGCCTTGCTTGCTTCAAATACCCCACTTTTAAGCTTTTTCCCCAAAACTTGCTGAGCTAGGCGCCCTGTTTTGTCCACATAGACCTGTCCACCCCTTTGTTAATAGGGTGTGAAAACACTATCTCCTCTCTTTAATGACGAAAATCCCATGGTACTTTTGCCCAGATGCCATCTTTCAGACTAAAAGCTTGCCGGTTAATGTTCCCACTTTCTTTTGTGGAAAGATCCTCGTTCACACCTTGGTTCCACCTAGTGTATAAAACACTGGTCGAGGCGGGTGAGGGAACCAAATGGTGACATTCGCTCTAGCTGAGCTGTGCACCACAGCATCTGCATCCCACATCCGAGTTGTCCACCTGTGCGCTGACTGCCAAGTCAACTCAATCCAGCTACTGCAGCATAGTCACCAGAGACGGGAAACCGGAAACGGGAACGGAAACGATGAACATGTCGAAACGTGAAACGCTTGTCAGTAGGAATCGGGACAACAGGAACCGGCTGGTGGAGTCGGCTAAGTATAAATTATTGGAATAGATAACGAACAACCATGAAAAACATAGAAAAATGTAAATAACGAATAACAATAGGAATTTGAGACCCCTTGATTTATAATCAATGAAATTACATCGGGATACAAGTTACAAAAGTCTCATAAGTGAGAGGCTAGCTCAAAAACCGGAATAAAAACCTTCCGGCTCGAAAAAGTCATGATCATCAAGCTCGTTGGAGCCACAATCTCCTGTTGCTGTAGTAGAAGAACTAGCAACCATGTCGGGTGGAGTAGAGGGATGCTCCATCCGCTCCAAATCCTCTTCGTCCTCCTCGGACCAATGCTTCCAAGCATCTCGAAACTCCAAGTGCTCAAGAAGACGTAGATTGGCACTCACATAAACCAAGTCATTGGCTTTTAGAGTGCCAAGACGGTTACGCTTCTTTGAAGTGACATGGCTGAATGAGCTCCATAGTTGCTCTAAGCAAGACGAACTAACAGCTTGGCTTAGAATCTTGATGGCAAGCCCTTGTAACTCTGGTGAATCTGCTCCATAATCTTCCCACCACACACATGGATCAGTGGTCATTCGATCCAGCAAAGCATTCGCTTTACCAAACCTCTTCTTGAGGGCCCTATAGTCAGCTAGTTGATTCCTGATGGTTCTTTGTAGAGTGGGATCCAGCACAAGTTTGTCGAGCATCTTGTCCCACCCAACTGACACCTCCCCATCTGCATACTGCTTCCTTGATTGGAAATACGGGTCGACCACAAGAGCTGCTGCATGCATAGGAGAATGGTACTCACTCCACCTGTCAGTGCATATGTTCCTCATCTCCGTATACAAGACTTTATTTGTCTCTATTTGCACCAGCTTCTCTATCATCCTGTCTATTGCTTCATAAATTCGACCAATGCATGGCTACGAAGCATATGTCAAAATTCTGAGTCTGCGATGTTTGTCTTGCAATCCTTCCCTGCTTTTGTGCGTGCTAGATGATGTTTCTAAAACTCATCACTCACCATGAGTTGCTTTAGAGCACTAGAGCTCTTCTGTATGGACTCCATCATCAAGAAGTTGTATCCAAAACGAGTGTTCGAATACTTTCGAAGATCTCTTTGCGACCTCTTCCTGAACTCAGCCAACAAGAAAGTGTGCCTGTAAATGAAGGACACAATCTGGTTGCCCTTCTCTATGGTATCTGCTACCCACTTTATGTGTCCTAGGTCTTTGAGCAGGTTGTTCAAACAATGGGCCATGCACACAGAGAAAGTGATATGTGGATATCGCTCCTCCAACAATCTACCAACTGCCCTGTTTGCTGGCTCCCCATCGGTCACAAGCTGTATCACCTTCTCTGGACCAACTACTTTCGGACCACTCTTTGAATAATGTCTCTGCACTCTTCCCTGTCATAGATGCGTCATGTGCACTGACGAAGTATGCTTGCCACCTAGAATAGGCAATGACTCCATGAATCGACCTAGACCGCGTGTCACTCCATCCATCTGTAATTAGAGTGATGCCGTTCCGCTCCCAAGAGGCCCTCACAACCTCCGTCGCTGCATGCACTGTGTCCTCCTTTGACAAGATAGTGGTCCTCAAGGCCTTAGAAGCAGGGGGAGTGTAGGTGGGTCCAAACTCTACAATTTTTCTCACCATATCCTTGAAATAGAAGCTCCGGGCTGCTTGGAAGGCCATGGCATCATGGTAGAAGAAACAACTAATTGCTACATCCACCTCCTCCTCCTTCTTAGGATCCCACCGACCTGGAAGAGTGCTCTGCCTCATTGAAGCTCCCTTTCCTCCCGCCTCTCACTAGTAATGGAGGTACAAAATGCTATGTCCTGCCCCGAGACATGAAGCAAATGCGATCGAATGCGAGATGCACTCCCGCTCTTACTTTGACTGCAGTATTTGCATTTCCAACGCTTAGTGTCGCCCGTTTTGTAAGCGTACTCCTCCACGACCTCATCCCACCAAGTCCACGAGGAGGATTTGGGCCTCCTCGAGCTAGACACGACGGTGCTCTTTGGAGCCATAATTGACGTTGCCAATATTACATAGTAGGTTTCAATAAGAAATGAAAAAAAACATTTGGACTACATTGTGCAAATTAATGAGCAAGCGACAAAGCGAGCATTATTTTTCCATTAATATTTCCGTAGGATAAGTTCACGATACAAATACAAGGCAACTGCCTTAATTCAAGGTGAGTTTTCAACATTTGGAATGGCGCTAACTCCTCCTAGAGGAAGTCCCTCAGTAGGAGAAGGTGCTTGTGCAAGCAGCACATCTTGCCACATAGGGGCCCGACGACGATGACATTTTCGGACATATTCTTCTTTCTTTTTTAAGCAGTCGTCGCCAAGCCAAAACCATAGAGGCATGCACCGACAACGCTGGGCCCTCTTTCGAATCACATCAACCAAATCTAGGTTTTCCCTTAATGGCAAAGGGCAGCGACATCCGACAGTTTCGATATATTGTCGTTCCGCCACACATGGTCGACAAAAGCAAACAGTTTGCTCATAGAACGTCATACTAGCAAGCACACCCACATGAAAAGGCCTCACTAATCACCAAAATATTACAGGTAGGAATTGAAAGAACCAGCCTTTGAGAGAGAGAGAGAGAGAGAGAGAGAGTAGGAAGGATACAAGAGAAAGGGGCCAGGGCTGATGTAGAGAGAGAAAGAAAGAGGAACTGGCTGCACTATGGTTGATGTAGAGAGAGAGAGAGACTCTTGTGAGAGAGTACAAGCTGCTCTATTTTTTATACAGATTCTGCAACCACAGGTCCACAGCCCAACGTATAAAAAAAAAACGTATATAAAAAAGCAGCCCACAGCCCAACGTACATAAGAAAATGAGCTTATGCCCAACGTTTAGAAAAAAAACGAAAGGAAATAAAACGTGCTGCACTTTTTTTTTGGGAAAAAAACGGGCTGCGCTTGTCTATTAAAAAAAATGGGCTGCGCTTTTCTATCTTAGCACGTTTTTTATTGAAAAAAAACTGGCTATGCTTTTCTATTAAAAAAAACGGGCTTCAAACGTTTTAAAAAAAACAGGCTTCAAACGGTTTTTTAAAAACAGCCACACTTTGCACGTTTCCACCCGTTTCCAACCGCCTATTCATGCGATCCTTGTGAGAAACGCCCATTGCTAGTCGATTAGCGTTTCTTCAACGTTTCATGCATCACGGCCCCCAAAAACGACGTTTTCACATTTCCACCCTTGGAAACGGGCGTTTCCTGTGTCTATGTACTGCAGCCATTCAGCTCACCTGTGCTTCTTTAACCAAATAAGGTATGGCATGTGTGGTTTTGCAACATGATTACAATCCTGATTTTACTTGCATAACCTATTTTGAGCTGAAACCCTAAATCAGTTAAAACCCCAGTTTCTTGGCCACATTGTCTTAAATGCTCATCATGGCATCTCCTACATCGGGTCTCCTCCCGCTCACGGAACGCTTCGACGGCACCAACGGCTTCAAGCTCCTTCTCATGAAGGATGATTTATGGACGGTAGTCTCCGGTGATGAAGAGCAACCTGCGACAACGGCTATTGAATACAAATTCTGGAAGAGCAACTTGGTGCATCACATCGACTTTACCACCACAGCACGCCAGAACTAGGAAAACCTAGAAAGGAATAACAACCTCTAAGGTCTTTCTCAAATTAAAGTTTTATGATTTAAAGATGCGTGAAGACCAGGAGCTTAGTGAGCATCTTGCCAGTTTTTATTCACTGGTGCAACAACTCGGCAATCTAAAACGTGCACCTAGTGATGAAGACAAGATGGTGGTGTTAACAAAGAGTATGCAGAGCATCAGCCGCTTTGAGCCTTCCTTGGAGATCCTTCGAGTCGCTTCTACTACCTTCGACGACATGGTTGCTTCTACTACCTTCCTTGGAGATCCTTCGAGTCGCTTCTACTACCTTCGACGACATGGTTGCTTTGCTCATCAAAAAAGATCACAAAGAGGCAACGTCAAGCAACAGCAAATCTATGAAGACAAAGCCTTTGCTGGAGAACACAAGAAAACCACCGCAACTCCACCATGGAAGACCAACAAGCATACAAAATGTCGATATTGTGGCCGTATGGGGCACAAAGCCTCTCGATGCTACAAAAAACTTGAAAAAGAAAAAGTGCAGCACCACGCCAACTTCGTAACTATTGAAGACCCTAAAGAAGATAAGAAGTTGATATCTCCATCGACACAGTTCCAGCAAATGTTGCGCGTGTCTCTTTCGTTGCAAAAGAGTACTCGCTAGATGAAGATTATGCCCTCTAGAATCTTTCCTTTTGAGTCAATAAGGGTCCTCTGCCCAGGTTGTCCCCCAAAATGTGTATTTCTTCCTTTATTTTGTATGTTCCAAACTAAGATTTCATAAATCCTAGCCATGAGTAAGGGGGGTGACAAAGATTAGTTGCTATACTCTGCCTAGGTTTACTCGGGATTTTGTTACCACAACATGGGAGGTGTTGAGTGGTGAATCAACTGAGTGGAGACTGGAAAGCAGAGTAGGTAATGAAACTTTTTTGCGCAAGGGTCTCACCACTCGTTCACTCCGAAGGGGAGGTTTGTTGGGAAATCGGAGTTAAGTGTGGGAACTAGCCTAGGAATCTTCCCTTGAGGTAAGCAATGATGTCACACCTCATTTAATAAGGTCAAAGAAGAGGTTGTACTTTCAGCCCATAAAAGGGACTTCATTGTACTCGTTTTACAATCAAGAAAACTAGTACTTTGTGTCCAATCACTGTACTTCACTCTCTATCATCATCATCCCCCCCCTCTCTCTCTCTCTCTCTCTCTCTCTCTCTCTCTCTCTCTCTCGTACAGCTTCATCTTGCCATGGCATTCTTCTTGCCACAACCTCCATAGCCTCCACAGCTAGGAGTCCTCTGATCCAACAAAGAGTCCTAAACTATTGTCTGTATTATGTACAAGAAGGAAGTAAATCAACTGAATCTCTAGTACAATGGATATGGCTGACTGGAAACGTCAATTGCAGCCTTGTGACCTGCTGTACACTCTTGGCTAGCACTTCGCCTACAGGAAACGCTGTGTGAGCAGATGACAGTTTGGCTACCCACGTGTATATATATGCATCCATACGCTGGTTGGTTTGTTTTACTGCTATCTGCCAGGTCCACGACCTGCCATGTGGCACCTACGCCTGCCCATGGGCCCATCTTCTGTGTGCAACACGTGAGGTGAGTCACATTCTCCCCCACTTGCATTTTGCAGCTGTCCTCAATTGCATGGTGTCCAAATAAAGTGCCGTTCCATAAAAGAAAAAGATCCAAGCAAAGCTCATCAAAGGTACCCAAGATCTTGAACACTTTGTCACATGTGGAAGCTTGGGAGTCTTCTGTTCAGCCCTAAACACCATCCTGGAACATGCTTGATGCAAAATGCATACAGAGGAGAGAGAAGAGAAAGAGAGAGATAGCTGCAGCCATAGGCTGCCTTGAAAAGGTGTACTTGACCTAATCTAAGCCTAATCTAGTGACCCAATCCCAAGGAGGGATTGAATGCCCAACAAGAACTCGCCAATGCTGTTTATAGCCAAGAAAAAGCCCATCTGGACTAGCAACCTGCACATGTCTTGCACATGACAGCCCCCTATGCTAAACTTGATGACTGGATTCCAAATTCTGTTCTTCCATGACTGTCACATCCCATTGTCTATTCACAAAGTCCCAACCTGTCATCCCTCCCTTCTTGGCAACCTTTTCACTGAAAATCCGACCCCCTCCCCAAATCCACTCTAACTCTGATGAAGATCTGTGCATCTATTCCATCATGTCCCCTATCTCTTCATGCCTTGTCCGTAAACACTTTCTCCAGTCTTCTTTTCTTGAGTATTGAGTCTAGCACTCACTCCACCCCTTGGAAGATCATCCTCCCTTGGAACCGTTGCCTGAAAGCCTTTCCTATTGTGCCCCAAGTTTCACCCACCATTCCCCTTAGGTGTTGTGGAACACCACCAACCAACCTCCTGGGAGCTTCTTCCATGTCCTATTTTTTTCTCGGGAAAAAGATCCTTCAAGTAGTTAAAGAAAAAACAGCCACAAAGGGCTAGATACAACCACCATGGGCTACATACAAACTCACCTCATTTAAGGGCGGGAGTCAAATGATCATGAGGGGAAGAGACGCTTCTCCTCCGGCTCGCTGCTATGTGAGGAGAAGGCTATCTCATGGGGGGGAAACAACCACACATGTGATCTGTAGTGCCAAATGGGATCTCCTTCTCTATCTGTGAGGAAAGGGCCGGGCCTCCAAAGTCGCAAGAAAGCTTCCCGCCGCTTCCGCATGCGGTCTGAACCTCCTTGTAACCCCCCCCACAGACCGTGGAGGGGGTGAATGATATCAAGCCATACACTCCCAATGGTCTCCGCAAGCGGAGTGTGGGTACCCTCGATAGCCTCACTGCATCTAGCACGCCAAATGTGCCAAGCTGCTATGCTACCGCAAATCTCTCATCTCTGGCATGAGCCTGGCTGCCAGTCGCGTGTAGGTGGGACTGTGACTAGTACTGCTGCAATACGATGGTGAGAGATCTGAAGGCCTAGCCCTCCCCCATCCTCCTCATAAGCCCTGACCACTCCAGCCTCTGTGGCCCAAGCAACAGTGCCCCATGTGATGATCCGGGTCAATGCCCTGTCCATAGCAAAGATGCGGAGAATCCTCTACCAAATCTACTGAGCCTTCGGGCAATCCCAAAGGCAATGTCTTTGAGTCTCCTAGGAATGGCCGCACCACTGGTCGACCACCAACTACCAGCCCCAGAAATCTGAAAGGAAACGCTGTGAGAGGCCCTAAGACTGCCAATGTGCTACTGCTGCTGGTGTGCCATCTATCTCAGGCATCTCGATCCTGCGGCCTAGACGCACAGTATATGCAAAGAAGGGGGCATCCAAAGTCTCCTCCCGATCTGCTGGATCATGCCAATCCCACTCTCCCGAATCCCACTGCAGGCGCGTGAGAGAGTGGCACTCCAATATCCATAGCCGCCATAATCTCTCCCTGGCCACCTTGGCCGGTGTTGGATCAATATGCCATTCCCGTGCCCGAAAACCAATCACCCTCACCCTCTGCGAGGTGCAGCCACTAAAACCCTCCAAAGGAAGCTCAGATAGAGAAAGTGGGCAAACCACTGTCCTCATCTGCTCTGTGGACCGCCAATAGGATATCGTGCCAAGTAAACATGCGTAGCCACACTAGGGGAGTCAACCACTCCTGAGGGATAGCTGAGTTGATGTCGATGCTGAGCCTATCTCTGCCCCGGATCCCAGTTAGACCTCTCTCCTGCACCTCTGGGGGTAACGGCCTTTGGGCGATCCAATCTCCAAGAGACTTGGCTGGTCCCATGCTCAAGCACCCCAAGAAAACGTGCGGTCGGGCCCCTAGCATGTGGCCACTGGGAAAACGGATCAAGGGGTTCCAGACCAAAGGCTGCCGAAGCTGCTCCTTTGATGCTACTGGAGCTATCTGTCTAAGGCCGGGCCTAAGGTGCTCCCAAGCACGAAGTAAGCTGGCTGCAAATCTGTCCTCAAAAGCCAAGCTAAAACCACGGGCTCGCATCTCTGTGAAGATCCATCTAGTGAGTACGGGTTGAAATGTGGGCCAACAAAAAATCCTTCTAGGGCTCACCACCGGGAAGGAGGCCTCTAACAATCAACTTGCCCAGCAAGGCGCGACTCTGAATAGCCGGGTCAATGAGGCCTAGCCCCCCTCTGCGAGACGAGGCTGAATAATCACTCTCCATGCCACCTTGGCCCTAGCTGGCCCATCACTTCCGGCCCATAAGAAATTCCGGATCAATCGTTGTACCTCAACAATACAAGCCCGAGAAAAGGCCCAGCACGAAGTGATTTACCACATGGTGGCGAGAAGTACTTGGTTCGCCACCACCACCTTGCCTGCTGGGATAGCCTCGCCGAGCTCCAATAAAGAAACTTCTTCCGAATACTCAGAAGAGGCGGGACAAGCTGCTGCTCGGGAGAGATATCAATGCCAACCTGGCCGCCAAGATATCGAACTGGAGTGCCCCTCGAGATCCACTGGAAATCCTCAATTGGTCGCCAAGTCGGGTCGGGTGCTAAGCCTACCCAAAAACCACATGACTTGTGCCAATCCATCAGCTTCTCTTGCGTGCAGAGGGGAAGACGCAATCCCTGAAGCCCGGTCTCCTGGGCAGAGAGAAAACTACTGATGGCCTCGGCGACGAATAGGAAGAGGTAAGGTGCCAGAGGACAGCCCTATCTAACTCAGCAGGAGAGGGGGAATCTGTCGCCACGCGCTCCCTGATGAGAACCTTGCTGTGTGAGGCTGAGTAAAGTCCTGAGACTCCACAAATCCACTCCATGGGAAATCCCATCCGGCACATAGTGCCCTCCAGAAAGCTCCAATCCACCCTATCATAAGCTTTCTCAAAGTCTAGGAGTAGCACAATGAGGTCCTGCTGCCGCATCCTAGCCCAAGCTTGTCGCCTCACAGAAGATAAAGATGTTGTCCAGAATGCTTCGATCCTGAACAAAGCCGGTCTGAGTGTCGTGTATCAAGTCTGGGAGAAACGGCTGAAGTCTCCTACTGATGGCCTTGGCCAAGATCTTATAGGCTGTCCCTAGAAGAGCAATGGGTCTCCACTGCCGGATCTCCAATCTGCCACCACCCTCCTTGGGAATCAAGTGAATCAAGCCCTCTGAGAGCCTCTCTGGCATGGCACCTATGATCATAATCTCATTGAAGGCAGCTTGAAGGCCACCTTCCATGAGGTCCCAATGGCAAAGAAAGGAGACTGGAAGCCCGTCCACCCCCGGTCATTTGCCCCTAGGAAGTGTTGTCACTGCCTCCGCCAACTACTCAGCAGTGAATGGTGTCAATAAGAACGATGGAAGAGAAAGGGGAACCACCTCCCTCGTATGCCAGACCCTCTCGTGTGCTTCCACCACCTGAGGAGATGCTAGGACACCAGTGAGGAGGGATCGAAAAAAGTCCGTGGCGATGGCTCTCACCTTGGGGGGGGGGGGGGGGATCTGAAACAATAGCTCCATCCTGGCCACGCAACCTACGAATACCGTCTCTCCTCCTGTGGGTGCCGACTATCTCAAAGAAATCCCCTGTGACTCTATTGCCTGCCTGAGTCCAGAAAGAGGCCCTAGCATGATACCTGTACTCCACCCTCCTATCCTCTATGGATCTAATCTCCGTGCGAGCGGCGGCAAGCTGACTCTCAATCCACTAGCTATGCGGGAACCTCTCCTGAAGCTGTTGTAAAGAGGCAAGACTCCTCCTCAAACTCCTCTCCTGCTCTCGGAAACCCTCTAGGCAGCTCTGGGCTGCCTCCTGTAAGAAATAGCTTCTCTCTCCTAAGCCCTCATCCAATGTGCGCGCAACAGAGCCTGAAAGAAAATCGAATCCCGCCCATATCTGCAAATCTCGAGGTCCTGAATGAGGCTATCCGGAATCCTCGAGCTCACATGCATGCCTCCAGGGGTCTTCTAAGGACAAAATAACCGGGGCGTGGTCAAGTGCCTACCAAAATACCAATCATACCCCCTAGGCTGCAAGCCCACTCATCAACATAAAATCTGTCAAGTCTAGAGAGATTGGGGCCAGTGCTCCTCCTATCCGATCTCGAGAAGCAAAGGCTCGCGGGGCTACGCCCAAACTCTGGAAGATGCCAAGGGTCCTATCCCCTTACCGCAAGAATCATCTCCTCCCAGGCTGAGTACTCTGCTCCTTAAACTATGGCCGTGCCACCTCCAAGCCTGTCCTCTGTTGCCTCTATCATGTTAAAGTCACCGCCCAAGCACCAAAAGTCAGCCTGAGAGCGGGCATGCCGTACTGAGCTCCGAAAGAGGACTCTACCTGCAACAGCATTCAGAGCGTAAACGTTGAGGAAGACAACACTATCCTCTACAATAGTAATGACACAAACCTGAACAGGGGCTACTACCTCCTCAAAAATGACGGTCCCTTCTGTCAGCAACTATCGGAAGAAACTGTAATCGACAGGCTGTCCTAGGATCCTGCCCCCCCCCCTCTTGGGGACTCTGGCAGGAGAGCCCTCACCCAAGAGGCAGCAATGGTCATCTCTACCCGCTCGAGAAAGGGGTGAATCAAGCGACGGACAGATCCCGTCGGCTACCTCTGCTCCGAGTCAGAGGCTACTAGGGGGCGACAAGAGTGCTCTGGAGAGGCAGAAGAGGGGGGAGGCAAGGCTCGGATGATAAAGGCAAGGCAAAAGTGCTACGGTGGGTATACTCGGTGTCGAGACTAGGGGAGGGGGGGGGGCGGCGAGAGAGGGCGAAGGGACAGAGAGGCCGAGGAGGGGTGCTATTGTGAGGGATCCATCGAAGAGGAAAGTTGAGGAGAGGGACCCATCAGGGGCTTGAAGAGGTCGGCCAGCCTCTCTGAACACTAGGGGTCGAGGTGGGAATCTCGACAAGGAATTGGTCGCCAAACTGGTGGGGCCGGGGGGGGCCGCTCCGGATTCGAGAGTGCGCGTCACCAATGGGAGAATGCTGAGATAAATGCTCATAACGATTCTCTAACAAAACGGAATCCTCCTGAGATCTGCCAGCCTGGTGCGCACGACGGCGACGCACGGCTCTAGTGGTCGTCTATCGGCTTGCCAATCGTCTTCCACTCGTCGTCCGCTAGGTCACCCGAGGTTAGGGCCTAGTGCTCTATTGTCTAAGGGCCTACCTCTCTCTCTCTACCCCCTGGTGAGGGTCAGCACGAGAACCGGGGGGAGGAACCACTAGAGGCAGTCTCCTGGACTATCGTCAAGGGCAAGCTCTAGCTAAATGACACATCTATGTGCAAATAATGCATTGGCTTGGAAGACTAGAATACTCCACACGCTGCTCTAGGGGGTCGCCTCGGAGGGTAGAAATATTCAATAGATATACAATGCGGTACAGACTCTGGCAAGGCTACACAAATGCGGAGGGATGGGATCCCCGCTGCCCTTGCGAGGGCCGAGGCAATGGTGGGGGGGGGACTCCATCACTCTCCTGATGGCACCACCAATCACCAGGAGAAGAGGAAGGTACTCCTTCCTGAGACATGGGAAGCAAACTGTCACTGGGAAGCCCGAAACGCCAGCCAATGGGTCAAACGTTGGATCGCAGCCGTGCTGCCACCGTGCAAAGAAGGCCTACGCCGTAAGCAGTGCAAGGGGACTCAGCTGCATGACTCGGTCTGACGTCGATGGCGAGTCGAACTCCACCTGGTAGTATCTACACCCCAGAGGGTGAATATTAATGATCTTTGCAGGTTCACCGATGAGGCTGGCCTGAAAAAGATCCCTGAGCAGTCCCCGTGCAGGGCAGCTACCAACAACTTTGCAGACCAAGGTGGAGACCCAAGTGAGGCAACTCGTGTCAAGAACCTGTAGATCCGCTTCAGAGAAGGTAATGCAAGCAATGGCGGACTTGGTCGGGGATGACAGAGCGGTTGCCATGGAGTCCTCCTTAGAGTGAAGACCAGAAAAGGTCGAAGCTAGCAGAAAAAGCTGAAAACCCCAAAAAGAAAGCACCAACTTGCAATGAAGTGGAGAGGAGAGGGACGGGGAACAAAAAGGAGGATAGGGGAGGGGGTGACCTCAAAAAAGAAGAAGGGGAAGCGGGGGCGGAAAGCGAAGAGGGGGGGCAAGTGAGCCAAAGGCGGACGGAGGGCAGAAGGAAGGAGGAGGATAGTGCAGAGAACGGGTGGGCACAACAGCGAACGGGGGCAGTGAGAAGGGGGGGGGGGGATGGGGGAGCAGATCGACGAAGGGGAGGGGAGGCGGGTAGCAAAGCGAAGAAGGGAGGGGGGGGGGGTCATGTGCATGCTTGCCCATGGACATTTCCTGGAACTAATCCTAAAGGGGCAACCAGAAAAACAGATTAGAGCTAGGATTTTGAGCACAAAGTGCAGAAGAGGCAGTGTTGGACTTGGTACAAGGCATGGAAGACTTGGAAGAGGCTGTCGACTGCAAGACAAGGGGCTGTCGGCTGAACAAAGTGGAGTCGGCTGTACCTGATGAAGGCAGCTGCAGGCACTCAGCGTTTAATGGAGAAGTATGCTAGTCGGCTGGCCGACCAGCAGTCGGCCAGCATTCCTAAGGTTCAAGAAGCCTATAAATAGGCGTAGGTGCTCATTGAGTTAATCATTCATTCCCTCATGGAATGGGTCTTAGACTAGGACTGTTTTGGGTGTATACCACCTTTTCATGAAGGCAGCCTAGGGCTGTAGAATTAGGTACCTTTATGTACCATATAAATTTACTAAATTTCCAGCATTTCTCTCTCTACTCTCCCTTCTATCTGCGTTTTGCATCAGCATGTTCTCAGTAGTGTTTAGGGCTGAAAGAAGACTCTCAGAGCTTCCGCGTGTTACATTGGTATCAGAGCATCAGGCTCAGCAAAGCTAAACATTGATTCAGTCCCATATGATGGTGTACAGGTCCAAGGTACAGGAAAGTACACGGGTACGAAGGCCAAGGCAAGGAACACATGAGCGGGAGAGCTCCCAGGAGGTTTGTTGGTGGTGTTCCACAAAGCCAGAGGGGATGGCAGTCCTGTGAGCCAGATAGGTTCTCGGGCAACGGTCCCAAGGGAGGGAGTGATGTGAGAGTGCCAAACTCATTTCTCAGGAATGAAGACCAAGACAGTATTTAGAGTCAGGGCAGGAACAGATGGGGGACTAAATGGAATAGATGCATAGATCTTATTCAGAGTCAGAGTGGTTTTGGAAACCGGGGCCGGGTTTTCAAAGAAAAGGTTTGCCAGAGATGGATGGATGACAGAGGGACTTCGCGAAAAAGAATGGGATGATGACAGTCATCCAAGAACAAGTTGGAATCCCGTCATCAAGTTTAGCAGAGGGGGATGTCATGTGCATGCTTGCCCATGGACATTTCCTGGAACTAATCCTGAAGGGGCAACCAGAAAAACAGATTAGAGCTAGGATTTTGAGCACAAACTGCAGAAGAGGCAGTGTTGGACTTGGTACAAGGCATGGAAGACAAGGGGCTGTCGGCTGAACAAAGTGGAGTCGGCTGTACCTGATGAAGGCGGCTGCAAGCGCTCAGCGTTTAATGGAGAAGTATGCCAGTCGGCTGGCCGACCAGCAGTCGGCCAGCATTCCTAAGGTTCAAGAAGCCTATAAATAGGCGTAGGTGCTCATTGAGTTAATCATTCATTCCCTCATGGAAAGGGTCTTAGACTAGGACTGTTTTGGGTGTATACCACCTTTTCATGAAGGCAGCCTAGGGCTGTAGAATTAGGTACCTTTTTGTACCATATAAATATACTGAATTTCCAGCATTTCTCTCTCTCTACTCTCCCTTCTGTCTACGTTTTGCATCAGCATGTTCTCAGTAGTGTTTAGGGCTGAAAGAAGACTCTCAGAGCTTCCGCGTGTTACAGGCGGGTAGCGAAGTGAAAAACACGAAGGGGGGGGGGGGGAGGCGGGGGTGCAACGGGGGGGAGCTTGCGCACGCTAGTTCGCTCACGTTTTTTCTTTATAGCTTCTTCCATGTCTTGTGTTTCTTTCCTTGGGCCTCGTACCTATGCACTTTCCTATCCCTTCAACCTACGGACCTTTATCTGGGACAGAATCAATGTTTAGCCTTGCTAATCTTGATGCTTTGATACCAATGTCACATGCAGAAGCTCTGGGAGTCTTCTTTTAGCACTAAACACCAGCGGATCTTTATCTGGGACAGAATCAATGTTTAGCCTTGCTAATCTTGATACTTTGATACCAATGTCACATGTGGAAGCTCTGGGAGTCTTCTTTTAGCACTAAACACCATCCTGGAACATGCTTGATGCAAAATGCATTCAGAAGAGAGAGAAGAGAGAAAGAAAGCTGTATTAACGTCTACTACACGCCGAACTCGACCTATGAGACAAATCAATGTGCAACTGTCGATGTACTCCGGATGTCCAGAAGAAAAGGACAAAATGAACATGAAATAAACTATGAAAGTACTGAGCTAGTGGGGGGGTGTGATGGATGGAGCACTACTGCTAGTTCAGTATTCAATATAGTACGGAAGCCCAACTTCTGCCTGATCCAACACTTTTTGTATGTCCAACCACCCATAAAAAAACATTGTAGACCACTGAGTATCCTCTTGTAGCCCACAAGAAGAACACCACAGAGAGAGGCCAAGAAAAACTACACTATCTACACTCCACTTCTTTTCTCTCCAAGTTTCCAACGGTGTATAAAAGTAGAGGAGAATCAAATTACAGATTTAGCAATACTTCTCATGCTCTTTAAAAGTCTACAAGTGTTGATGGGAAGCCTCCTAATGGTGCTACCAAGAGCAAGTTCATAAGGGACGATCGCATGAATGAATTGAGGATAAAATGAGAGAAATGAAATAAGGATCATTACAAAGTTTGCAAAACAAGGAATATCAAGCTTAATATGGTGTACTCCGAAGTCTTGGATGATGATAATGAGAAAGAGACTGAGATCTTCAATGATTGCCAAGACTTTGAGGAGAGTTACCATGATTATGAACCACTAAATTAGTGGTTTGGTAATTTTTGGAAAACCCTAATCCCCCCCTCAATGATGTCGGAATCAAGATCTTTAAGGCTCGATGCAAAGTACTTATGAAATATTACAAGAAGGTATAAAGCCCTAGGCAAGACCTAAAAACCCCTATAACTGAATTTAGGGTTTAGGTTACAAATATGCAGGGGAATTTAAAAATTTTGGCAACATCCTATTTGCTTTTTGAATCAAATCTCAATATAAGCAAACCAAATTATTGATTCCCAACAACTCCTCTTGCAATGGCAATCATAAGGTATTCGGAATGCATCAATAAGCATCCAAGATCATCCAATTAATGTCCCCAATTGCATCCAATGCATAACACTTTGTCCTTTTGCAATGCATCAACTAACCAACGTGTCAACACTTTGCTCAATGAGAATACACAATTGGTAGTCGATGAAGCGAAGTCAAAGAAGCGTGTTGAAACTTGCCGATCTCCCGGCCAAGCTCTTCCAACCCCCTTACTCAAGTTTGAAATCGAACAGCAAGGGTTTGGGCCATAGTCACAAGAAACGTTTCGAGGTTTTGAAAGTTTCGAGGTTTTGAAGGTTTTTTTACGAAAGGTTTCGTCCGTCACTAAAAAAACCGCAAATCTCATATGGAAGAAGCTCACCATGGATTCTTGAGCCATAGGCATCAAGGTAATGTATATTCATGAAAGATATCAAAAAGATACCTTCCAACTATGAGCCATTGTCTTATATACCTTGGCCCATTTCACACCCATAAGCCTAGGCACCAAGCCCTACATATGAACATGCCCATGAACCCATCGCCACCACCACATTACACACTTATCTAGATACTGATTTTAAAAAGGGAGAAGTGAGACACCTATGACCTCTAGAGATTTGACCGACCACTTTCGCATTGCTGTGGGCAGCGTTTTGGCGGCCACACCAGTAGGATAGGGACAAACAAGAGTAGAGTGATTGGCCAGACACTATACATTGATGGGTGGCCAAGTATGTACCCATGTGTGGAAATAAATGGCAATAAAACCTTTTGTACAGAGAAAGAATTCATTGCATTTCTTTCCATTGTCCATAATATAAGATAAAGAGTAGGTTACTTGTGAATGCTTGTGTGTCGAAGTCTTCCACTATTCATTCTTTCTGTATTCAAACTGCATTGCAGCATTAGTCCTACAAATGGCATCTTCCTGTGTATGTTTCACTAAAGTTGCCCAGATATGATGACATCATGCCATTCCAATTCCAAACAGCCATGTGCAATCTATATGTGGTCCTACAGACCCCAAACTGTCATGCACACGTAGATACATGTGAGAGAACGAGAGGGAGGAAAGAGTAACCCCATCTTTCCTCATTTTGTAGACTTTTACAAACCCAAATGTATTCCAAGTGACAAGGACTCTCAAGCCCCACTACACAAAAACTTATTTCCTATTATATCCTATGCTAGAACAAAACTTCCATGAAGAAAATCAATTATTGAAAGATAATCCTCACCCGAACTTGGTGTGGTAGAGCACTCAGTCCAAAATCAGATATTTTAAGGTTCCCCTGTGCATCGAGAAGTAAATTTTCTGGCTGTAAGCAAGCGAAAGCAATAACACAGTTAACCAGAATGCAAATCCAGAGCAATATTTGATGTTACTTCTCTAAGTCATACACTAAGAGCTGAAATTGCAGGGACAAGCCAACAGTAACAAGACAAGACCTTCCTATAGAACCTTATAAAAAGCCTAACCACCAACCTTCAGGTCTCTGTGATAAACTCCCCGGCTGTGGCAGAAGTCTACGGCATTGATAAGTTGCTGAAAATACCTCCTTGCCTCATCTTCTTTGAGTTTGCCTTGATGAACCTAGAGAAGACACAAGTCTCCTTCAAAAGAGAGTGTCACAGGTGGCCAATACTAGATAAGTTCTTAAACCACATGGAAAATAATATTACTTAGCACCTATTGAAATTGAGGGAAAAAGAAGGTCTATTAGATTGAATACAATTTTGTCAAACAGCTCGCCTCCAGTCACAAACTCCAGCACGATATATATCTTTGTCTTGCTAGCCATAACCTGCGAAAAAAGAGGAAAAGATAAACCAGCCCACTGTTGAAGACCACAATGAGAACAGTTGAAATGAGTTGACAACGTACTTTTCGAAAAGCCAAAGCATAGACACAAACCCCCCCTCCCCCCCCCCAAAAAAAAAAAGGCGCACAGACACACACGTGCACTCACAAAGCCCTTGTAGTACTCTAATGTAGGTACTGTTGCCAAAATTGTAAGCATACCTCATATAGCTGTACAACATTCGGATGCTTGATAAGCTTCATTGTCGAAATCTCTCGCTTGATCTGCCCAAGTGCCAAGTTAGTACTTAAAAGAACCACCTCGGAAGGACATACTTGTGTGAGCAACAAAAAATTTTCACATCAGCCACCACTAGACAAAATTTTGTCTTGCTACTTAGGTGTTGAAGCCAGATAGAAATTGATGACTTTAAAGAAGGTCCAGTTTTTGTGGAATGTCCATCCCACTGAGACCGCATTCGGTACATAGATCTGAAATCCTGGGGTATCACAAGGATTTGCCATCGTGCAACTTGGCACAAGAACTTAACATATTTTTAAACATCAGCAGAGAAGAAGAGTACCTGCTCCACCATTTTGTGCTTGAGGATCTTCTCCTTGTTGACGATCTTGATGGCAACACTGTCCCCGGTCTCTGTGTTTCTGGCAAACTTGACCTTGGCAAAAGTTCCCTCTCCGAGGGTGCGGCCAAGCTCGTATTTACCAACGCAGGTACGAATACTCTGAAGGCTCATCGTGGAAGGGATTTTCAATAACAAAATCTTAGTTTAGGAAAGCAGGAAAGCTAAGACCACCTGATAGGATTTTGAAGAGGCTGGTGCAGGCTTTTTACAACAGAAAAACGTGAAGCAAAGACAAATTGTGGGATCTTGGAACAAAAACGACAGCTTAGGGCAGAACGCCAAACCAAAAACAAGAAAAGCTTAGAGCAAAAGCTTAGGTCCTCTTTTTCATCATGAAGACAAAAATCGGAGGGACAGGAAAGAAAAAGAAGGAAGCTTTGTTGTTTGAGATGGCGGCATCATGGAGCACTGTTGCGACTGCTGCCGGTACGGTTGCCTGCAGGCTGCAAAAGGATGTACTGTGAAGGACAAAAAGAGAAGCTTTACAGGGCAGGCGATAAGCGGAATCTTTCTCTGCGTACGCGCGCGCGCGCGCGCGCTGTCTCCTGATCTGCTGATGCTTAAGCTTGTCGTTAACTCACTAATTAACCTCACTATCAGATCTGTTCAAGCTACCTTTATAAGCTTTCTTTTAATCTGTCATTAATATGTTAATCGTTCTTGTTTATTGATTTCATAAGCTTTACCCTATGATTTCATAAGCTTTACCCTATGATTTATCCTCCTTAATTTGCTTGATTTAAACTGTGAGACTAAGGTAGTATTTATGAGCACACGACACGATCAGGCCCCACTTAGCCTAATGTTTTTTATCCTAATGTTTTTTCAGGCAAAATGTGTTGTGCGTTGACCGTCTCTACGTGATGCCTCTAATCACGTCCTAGAGCCTAGAAAAAAAGCGTCATTATAGTGTTTTTTAGGAATATTATATCATATTATAATTATTATATCTCCCAAAGCGGCTATGATTCTATGAATTATTGTAGCCCTTGTTATTTTAAAATAAATAATGTTCATATACATTTTAGTAATAAAGCTGGTTTTTGATTGGCTGACCAATAATAAGTAAATAGGTTTTTACACACACCACTCACTGTAATGAACTTCAAGGAGGCTTTAACTATGGGTCGCTTCACATGCTCCCTTGCCAAATCTCCGACCATACTCATACTACCATAGAGTATCCCTACCTTTGGTACACAAAAAGAAATTCTAGGCAAGAGTTTTATTCTTAGAATTTGGAGGCTTCTTTGGTACCCTATATAGCACATCTACAACAAGCTTTTGCCTATTTACTAGTAGGTGATCAAACCTTGTGTTAATTTTTTGAATTTATGCAAGTACATGTCCTTTTTTGGTGCATTCGAATCCTTGTTTTTCATTTTTATTCTTTTCTAGCTTTCTGTTAAAATTAACAATAAATAGAAATAAGAATTAAATTAATAAGCATGTATTTTATGACTCTAGAAACCATTAAATAGGCCAACTAGGAAAATTAACCTCTCTGTAAATTAGTACAATTAACCTTAGGATAGGGTGTTTGATTAAACTTTAAGTATAACCTTAGCAATTGGCATTTCACATTAGTAATGTACCTAATAATAAATAAATGCAGCAACCATAGGGTAAAAAGCCTTTAATTGTACTTTAGCAATTCTCTTAGACGACTATAGGAATGGTCTTGAGAATGAATATAAATTATTTTTTCGAGCCCTACATTAAAGATAGAATAAATACAGGAGATTAAGATTAGGAAGCTATGTAGGGATTGGGCACCACAAGAATTGTACCTAGATGTAATTTTCGCACGTAGAATCTTAGATTTTTTTCTAACCTAGAATGTGTAAATTATAGGGTGAAAAGAGCCTTAGAATTAGTCTTAAAATTAGCAAGATATATGGGAAAATAATTTAAGTTAAGCCAAGGAGTAGGGCTAAATTTATTTAAATTGTGTAAACCCCAGCCGCACCCTTGTGCATAAGAACACATTTTAACCATAAGAACCTGTAGGAAAATTAGTGAAAAGTTGGATTAATCACCCTAGATCATCTAGCAACTTATGGTAAAGGATGCTATGTGGAAATGGTCATAACTTTGAAAAAGACCTTAACATTCTAGAGAGAGAATGTCTTCATAATTGGATTTTAGCTCCATAGGAACAGGATTAAAGATAGACTTAAAGAGAAAGGGTAGATATGTACATGAAAGAAGCCAAATTTGGAGAAGACTATAGTAAGTGAAGGACTTAGAATTCTAGTAGGATTCTAAAGAGAGTTAGTGTAGACCTAGAGATAGAAAAGCTAGTGTTGATAATCAATGATTATGTAAAATTAAGCTTAAGGAGGACTTCTGCTTAGAAGGAAATTAAATGAATTAGATCCTTGTGGAAAGGATAGGAACATAAACCAAAGTACCAAAAAATGCTCTATAAATTTTGAATAGAAATTAACCCAAGCATTGATATTGGTTAGACTGAATAGAGTTCATCTTAAGGTTACACAGATCCTTTTCTAATGCTAAAGAATAATGTTATGTAAGGGAAAGACCATTGAAAAGGGGTTGTTGAAACTTGAGACTACCATAATGAATCTCTGGAAATCAAACTCATCTGGAAAGTTAGAAGCTTTATCATTAAGAATATAACTATGATCCTAGATCAAGACTTTAGAATAAGGTTTAAATATGAATTTTTAAATAGAACTTAGGGTCTAGGTGACCTATGGCTTCAGAGGAAATGTCTTAGGATTGATTAAGGGCTATAGTTGGAAATGACCCTTAGAGACCTAGTGCCCATGATTTAAGGAAAGAATGAATTAGAGAATTTGAATGTTTATTCAAAGGACCAAGAAATCATGACGAAGGACTTGTGAACTCGAGAAATTCAGAGATTTGATGGAGGACCGAGATTATTTCATTGGAGCTTACAATGGTTTACCTTGTTTTGTGATGCATGCATGATGCATGGTTACTTGATCATGTTTGAGACCTATTCGGATATTGTTTATTGAAATACTGTTTAAGGTGGAGCTTGTGAAGGTATCACATAAGCTGACATGATGTAGGGTAGATGACATTTAAGTGGTGAATCTTTTCGTGAAGATGGTCGTCTAAGACCTTGACCCATCTTATGAATAGATGTGCTTATGACACACCTGGTGTAAGGATAGAGGTAGCTCCTAAGTGTCATTGGGCTTGACATGGAGTGGTCTAGATATATGCGTCGGTCTCTAGACTCTGGTATGATTGTGACTTGGAGTGTCTATGCCTTGGGAATGGTATGGCCATCAAAAGCAGCTCCTACCAACCTCGGATGCGAGACATTGAAAGAAAGGAGGGAGGAAGGACTTGTTAATGTGGAGTCTAGACACATTAGACATCGTTTTTATAGAGTCTAAGGACATGGGTGAAGGTCACCATGGAAGCTCGAGCCATAGGCATCAACAAGGAAATGACTCAGTAGCAAATCCTCGAGATCGAACATCCATCTATGGCCTGAGTATGACACCTCATGATAGCAAAAGAGATCAGCAAACAAGAATCAAGAGGTTGAAGTCTCGTAGTGCCAAAAGTGCTCCACGACACAAAGTGGCAACTCAAAATAACGAGCGTGAGGCCATGAAAACAACGCATGAGGAACTCCCCTAAAATCGGGATATGATATGGTAACATAGTAATGTCAATGACGATGATGGTGTGTATAGTGTCGGTCATAAGAGGGATAGAGGTAGTAAGAAACACCCATAGCTATGAGCAAGCACTCCCCACAAAGTATACAATATGTGTACACACACTCACAAAGCACTAAGCATGTGAACAAAGGCTAAAAACCCCCAAGTGTGTGAAACAAGCCCACAATGTGCTAAAGCACAATCTGGTAAAGGCTAGGAGTGCACAAGTCCTAACAATGCCCAAAGTATGAAGTGTGCGTGAACAAACTCACCAAATCCCCAAATGTGTGTCACATGCCCCCAATGTGCTAAAGTATGTGAACAAGCCCATAAAAACATGAAGCGTGTGAATGCTCTCCACAATGCACTAGATCACACTGCAAATGATCATCCCTCGTAAACACCCCAAGTGAGAATAAAAGAAACCCCACAACACAAAAACTATGTTGTGTATAAGCGATCTCCAATAAACCAAGTGGTTTGTGTGTGTGTGAAGCAACCCAAATCCTCAAGAGAATGTGGAAAGGTAAAGAGGTTGGACAAAATAATGGGATGGAGTGTGGATGGGCCAAAAGAAATTAGGTGTGGACAATTGGAGTACGGGCCAAAGAAAATGGGTTGGATAAAGTGTGGCTGGACAAGGGGTGTGAAAAGAAGATGAGTAAAACCCTAGAACTAAAGTTTTAAAAAATAATAATAATAACTCTTCTCTTTTTCTTCCTCACACTAATGGTTTGGCGACTTCTCAAATTTTTCCCCGCTACACATGATGAACCTTTGAGAGGATGTAACTGCATTGTAGGCACAACACTGCTAGGTGTTATCAACTTTCCTTCCTTGAACCTTGCTCTACTGAGGCAAAGTTGATAGAGAAAAGTGTGATGAAGCATTGCATCATGGTGTTAGCTCACGATAAACGTTGAAGCCATTATGCCTTCCATCCTAGCTATTTGGAGCAGCGAATCTAATATAAGCTCCAACATCTTGAGTATTTTCTTCAGTGCACCCTTATACTGATGCTCCACTTGCAAATCCTTCTACATGTTTCTGTCAAAACTTAAAGCTTGTTTGGGGTCTGAATTGCACTGGAAATCACTATAGCCATTCAGATCATGTCCATAGCCATGATCTTAAATAGCTTTCAATTGACACCAAATAATTGATTTATGCCTCCACTTCATATCTTAGCAAAGATGCAAACATCCTAGGATAGACTATATGTTCTTATACACATCCTTGGTGACTTGCCATTAAGTATCATTCAAAAAGGCTGAATTAATGACCACTGTTATCTTTAATTGTTTCCTTCATTTTGATCTTCTTGACTTGGATGTAAGGGTCGCCATCCCTATTGATGATTTTGTAAGGCATAAGCTATAGGTTTGCTTGAACTTCCTTTTATTGCTAACTTGTAGAATGTTGTTACATTTATTGTCCTTGTCAAGGTTCAAATATCTTTTGCTTGTATTGATGCTGAGTAGATTGCTCACTTGTCTTGTCCACGATGATGTTCTACAGAGCTGGCCAATCAAGGATTTAAGATGCCAAGATCTCAGCTACCAATTGTTTGCCTTCTCAATGAATCTTTGCATTATCACTTGCACACCAAGTTATATAGATTGAAGGTCTATAATAATTTGCAAGGGATCTTTGCACTTAAGAAGCCTTATATGCAAGTTGGGAGAACCTTGTGGTGTATGGGGCACACTGGCTCACACTAATGGACTAGGTTCAATTCCTAGCAGGGCCATACTTGCAAACAGAGTTGTTAGCAAGCTAAGTTTTTGAATTGTACTTGAAATGGTTAAACTTGCACACTTTTGCATCAATTATTCATCAACATGCTCTCTGAATAAAATTGATGTCTAGATCTGTAATAGAGCAGCATGCTATATATTTCTTGATAAAAATGTACTAAAATGATGTAATCCAGAATGTGTGCTTACAAATAGTATTTTCTCAACACTTTTCTTGCTCTCTTTACTTGCAGTACATCAAGATTTATACTAATCTATATAGATTTGTACCAATCCAATTGATTTGTAATCTTTGTCCAATTTCTTTTCAAGAAAGTGACAAGATTAGAAAGATTTGATCAAGAATCACTTACTACTATTAATGTTCAGCATCAAGATTTGATCTCAGCACAATAAACTTTGCATAATCTGTAAACTGCTTTGTTTTGCACTGTAGAATAATATTATGCACTATAATCTTTAATTTTGGATTGATCTTGCAAATCTACACTATTCTTCAACTATACACTTAAATCTGCATAAGAATTGTATTTTGCAACTGCATTCGGCAAACTTTCTTGAAACTATAGCAAGATTCTACTCACTTTCTTGAAATTGTACTAAATTTTTGCTGCATAGCAACCTTTTTCTTGTAATATTCCTTCATAAGAACTCAAAGATTTGGCAATCTAGGGTTTCAATCTTGAGGAAATAAAAGGATGGTCCCCCTAAGCAAGATAATGTAAGAAATCACTCAAAACTAGAGCTTAAACTTTTGTAAACCTTAATTTTGAAAATCAAGAAAATTTCAAGAAATCAAGATCAAGAACATCAATAACTTCAAGAAATCAAACAATAAATAGTGATTAATACAAATTTAAAAATAATTACCATAAATTTTATTACTAATCTTAAGTTAAGAAATTAGCAAACCTGAATCAATTTCAAAAATGATTAACACTAATCATGCTCAAGATAATGCATTGTGAAAAAATAGAAGTAATCTAAAAATGATCATCTCTTAATCAAAGCATCAAGATCTAAGCTAAGAGATCTGATATCAATGAAATAAAGGAGGGAGGAGGGACCCATTAATGTGGAGTCTAGACACATTAGACATCATTTACATGGAGTCTAAGGACATGGGTGAAGTGTTGAGAGATGCAATCTTCAATGTTTAAGTGTGTGGGAAAGCAATGTTTAAGTGTGTGGGAAAGCACCCTAGAGGTGCAAGATATTGTGGTAAGATAAGAATGCCACATGTGGTATTGTATGGTATGTAAGTGTTGACAAAAGAGTGGAAAAGAGTGTGCCACATGGATGCACACATGTAAAGTGAGATGAGGGCTATCTATATTAGAAGCTTCATTGTATGGTTCATACAATAGAAATATTGTTGAGTGTGCAATCTCTCTCTCTCTAGTCATGGAATTTCTTGTGTGGTTTAATCAACCTTAATTATTATGCTTTATCTTGTGTCTAACACCATGATCAATCCCATATTAGGATTGTTAACATGGTATCAGAGCTAGGGTGGGCTCTTGGTCATGTGGTGAATACTTATATATAGTTTCTTGGTTATGGTGAATACTTATATATAGTTTCTTGATTATGTGTTCATTTGATTAAACATTATTTTCATTCTATTATAAAAAAAATTAGCACACTCATTGCCATTAGTATTGCATTTGGAGAGAGATTATGTTGCTCACATGATTGAAGAGAGTCTTGAAGCTGCCATGGAAGTTGAAAATGAAGATTTCAACAATATAAAGACTATGAAGTCTTTACATCAAAATCAAAGAAGCTACCCAAGAGAGTTGCAAATGGGAGTTTTGCAACATGGAGAGCTTGCTCATCATCAAAGAAGCTGAAATAAGGATTTTTTGCAAGTATGAAGGCTATGGAGTCTTCGGTGTGCCAAGAAGATTACCAAAGAAGGTATTTTGTGATTATTTGCCTCATTAGTTTTTGGTTTGAGAGCACGAAAGAATGCTCAATGAAAATAAGGGTTGCTGATTTATTGGATAAGAGGATCCCATGGTTCTTTACACTTGGGCAAAGATCATAAGTAGGTGGAATGCTTGTCCAAGGGGAAAAGTGGCTATGGGCTTAGAAGAAGTCCATGGTTGAGCACATTGGAAAGGAATGATGCTCATTGTTATGCTCATGAAGTATGGGCAATGTTGGGTGAAAGTAATTGGGGCTTTCACAAGGTTTGCACTTGTTGTGGTTTCTTGAGAGAAACCAAAATGGAGAAGCACCCTTTAGAGTGGAGCATGCAAGCAAATGGAGCATGCAAGTTAGAATCTAAATTAGGATCTTTTGATAGCCATGCACATGGCTGTGGAAACCTCACTATAGGAAGGTTAGGTTAAGGCAAGGGAATTAGATGTAGAGCTGGAAAGAGCCAGCACCACCAAGTCCATGACAATAAAATTGCAACAATTTAAGTAGCTTACAGAAATACAGCTACAAATGAGCCCGACATTGCTAGGTTAGAAATGAAAGTCGAGTCGGCATTAAAAAAGGAATTGCATTTAGTAGAGACTACAGTTATAAAAAGACAACAATAGAGGTATGGGTGTTCCAATGCAAGAAGAAAAAAGAGTCTTCTGATGAGAAACCTGAAAGGTTATGTAAAAGAGAAGGAGTCTTCTAAGAGACGACAAGAGTCCAAAGGACCATAGAAGATGGCAGCCACAACAAATGAATCAAGGAAAGAGCAGCCATGCGTAATTTTATGGTAAGCAAGAAGGCACCGATGGTTAGCAAGGAGGCAGGCGATGGTGAGCAAGAAGGCATCCCAGAAGGCCACGAAGAAAGTTGAAAGAATGTTGAATCGACAGTTGATAATAGTGGCAAGTGTGTGACAAAGCAGGCAACAAATTACAAAGGTGATGTGTTTGGAGGTGCTATAGTCCAAGGAGATCAGATGGTGGGTATGGACGGTTGGACCAAGGTCTCTCAGCTGGATGCAAGCTTGAGTGGTCAGACCTTACTGGTGTAGGGTCGATGCCACACCACTTAGGCCAAGGGAAAGACCGCGTCTCTGATGGTGAGGCAAGCAAGCTACACCTGTGTGTTCTAGGTGGATGACAATGTGTTCTCATCAAAGGTCCTTATCAAGTTTAATGTCAAGCGTTAATAAGAAGACCGGTCCCAATAGTAGGCAGCAGGAGAGTAAAAGACCTTTTATAGAGCAAGTGATGCAAATGCAGCCACCACGAGACGAGCATTTATGGAACTTTTAAGCTAGCACGACCTGCAAAATTTTAAATATCCTTATTTATTATAAGGGTGCATTCACACCATTGAAAATTAAACCTTGTTCACATGCTCCAAAGGCAACTGAGAACCTTAATAATAAGTGATCAAATTTGTTTTGGAAAATGTAAAGACAAACATATGTGTTCACACATGGGTCCCTTGCCCTGTCTGCGGTCAAAATGGACTTGTAAAACATTTTTCCCCATGCACTCCGATAGCATTGAGGGGGAGTGTAGAAAGGCGCAATGCCTATTATCGCCTGGGTGATGAGTGAATTGTAGAACACCTCGATTAAGAGGGGGTGTTGAGAGATGTAATCTTTGGTGTTTGAGTGTGTGGGAAAGCACCCTAGAGGTACAAGATATTGTGGTAAGATAAGAATGTCACATGTGATATTGTATGGTGTGTGAGTGTCGACCAAAAGAGTGGAAAAGAGTGTCCACATGGATGCACACATGTAAAGTGAGATGAGGGCTATCTATATTAGAACCCTCATTGTATGGTTCATTAGGGAATGCAATAGAGCTATTGTTGAGTGTGCAATCTCTCTCTCTCTCTAGTCATGGAGTTTCTTGTGTGGTTTAATCCACCTTAATTCTTATGCTTAATTTTGTGTCTAACACCATGATCAATCCCATATTAGGATTGTTAACATGAAGGTCACGATGGAAGCTTGAGCCATAGGCATCAAGGTAATGTATATCATAAAAGATATCAAAGGTCATAAAAAGGTACAATATCCTAGGGATGGTGCCTTTTATACTCCCAAGGCCCCATATGACCTACACAACATATGTGTAAATGCCCCTAAGCCCCCATGTGCCTAGACCCATCCCCATATGTATGTGCACACTAAAATCCCTTCATTATAGACATAGTGGCTCTTACCAATCTCAGATGCGAGACATAGAGGCTCCTCGCCAAACGGCAACATAATTTTGAGTGCTTGGGATCAATGCTGCATAATTTTGAGTGCTTGGGCTTAATGGTGCATATCTTCATGGTCTGAGGGGCAGAGGTGTGATGTGAGGAGTTATTTTGGATATATGTGACATTGTTTTATCTGATAGTAGGATGGTATTCAGAGTTTAAGTATGATCTTCAATATGTATGTTTTTCAATACATTTTGATGTATAAAAGTTTTAAGTTAAATGCTAGTTTTTTTTAAAAGGAAATGCATGCCATGGAGTGCATGTGTGAACTATTTTTCATTGCTTTAGTTGGGTGTGTGAGTAATGAATCAGGAATATCAATTATGGGTGCGTGAGTTCATGCCACCTCCATAGGCCCCCAATGTGATAAGGTGTCAGGCTGACCTAGATGGGGTTTGGGCTGTGCCTATATGAATGTGGTCGAAGTAGAAAATGGATACACCATTGAAAAGTGAGTGGCATGGTGGACCTAAATAAGCAGGTGCTTTCCAAAAAAAAACAAAATCTATTTGAAAAACTTAGAAAAAAATGCATAAACGAAGAAATTTGACTTTAGGAAACGATGGATTCTCAGTCTAGAGGTGTAGAGGCCGTTTGCTTCATTATTGAGGAGTAAGACATCAATGTGTGTGCTGTATGTAGCCGTCAATGGCCTCTTACTTGTGCGAATCATGAACGGACACATGTTGTAGGAGGATTCATATGCATTTCCTGGTATAAGAATTTTTTGGCAGATACGAGATACATGTTGTTAGTTAGCCAAACACTAGGCCATTGTGTATGACATCCCTAGGTGGGACTCTTTACTCGATACGTGTAGATGTTTTGAGGGGAATCTTGAGCCCACCCAAAGAACAATGTGTAGATAGATGTAAAGTGTATATGATGGTGTGGTGTGTATCCTAGGTGGCGAAAGCAATGTGATGGCTAAGTGGATAAGGTGCAGATGCATGAAATCAAAATAGCAAGAACATGGGAGATCTAAAGAACCGGGTGGTGTAGTTTTCTGGAAGGAAGTCAAGGTAACGACGGGGTTCAAGAGGGAGAATTGAGATTGTTTTTAAGGACTCTCCAAGTGACACTGGCGAGAGAACACTAGAGAAGAGGGTGAGTCTCAGACTGCAGTGGAGTGGACTCCTGGAGTTCCAATTTCTTGGTTGAGGTTGCAAGTTGGTGATCTTGCAGGATTCGAAGACGTTGAAGGTCACGGAGAACAGCGCAGAGTGAGAAGGCTTGTTTGGGTCAAATTAGAGGAAGGGTTAGAGACCAGAATCAGCAAGGATGTGTGTTCCCTTGGGCTTCTGTATAGAACCTCTATTAGACACTTGATCTAGTTCAAATCTACTTCAACTGGCTGTTTTCTATCAGCAGCAGCAGCAGCAGCAGCAGCAGCAGAGTGCTGAATATTGTAAACTTTATGCTGAGGTCTATCTAAGAAGGGCACCTAAAGTTTTCTTGTGTTTTCTTCAATTTTCTTGAAGCCCAAAGTCTCAAAAACAACTAATTATATCAAATTTTTCATTAATCTTTGCTTAATTTTACCTTAAAAGAGGGGACCACAATTAAGAATCTAATTAATCTCCTATTTTAGATTAATTTACACATTTGTTGATGTACAAAGATTAGCATTCCGTTGCTCTATCCAATGATTCGTCTGTGTGAATTAATTAGGGATTAGTGGTTAATTAGAGTCCTTGATTAGTATAAAAGAGAGAAAATTTAGTGAAAGTATTAATCTTGGATTAATTCTTAATCACTTTTTAACATAACTCATTAAGGCTAATGAGCATTCAATGAGTAGATGCTCATGAGTTGTCAAATTGTCCATTTTGGGTGTCATTTATGAAGGGTGTAAGGGGTATCATAAAAAGGTTGACTTTTTTGATTCCCACTTACCTTTTCGGGAAAATGCCTATATCCCTTTAATTTTACATTCAAAAAATATTCCCCCCAAAAAGGGAAATTTGTATTTCCCCCCACTAGACAATTTTTTTTTCGAAAAATGGTTCACACCGTGAACCATTTCTGCAACTTCACGACCTAAGGGTTCACGCCCTAGGAGCCCGCGTAAAAAAAAAACAAAAAAATGGTCACGTCGTGAACCATTTTTGTAAATTCACGGCCTAAGGGTTCACACCCTAGGAACCCGCATCAGGAAAAAAAAATCGAATTTAACTTTTTCCTGAAGTTCGGTTCACGATGTGGACCGTTAAGGGTTCACGGCGTGAGACTCTTCGTTCACGTGACCAAAAATAAAAAATAAATTTTTTAATCAATTTCGGTTCACGGCGTGAACTGCACCCTGCTAGTTCACGACTCTGGAAAACACCCCTGTTTGGAGGCCCGTATCTCCTAAACCATATATCCGATGAAGGCCTTGTTTGAAATGTATGCCACAAATGCACCTCCCAATGTCATTGGCCATGCCTATAACAAGTGTGTCATCGAGTTTTACACCCCCTGTCACTTCGATTCCTAAAAAACCCCTTAACTAAAAAATTTCTCCTGATAAAAAAACTCCTCTTTACTTATGAACAATGGATTTTTTTCTTAAGTTGAATAAAAAAACCCCTCCTGTTAATGTAATCCTGTTAAATTTTCTCAATGTATCTAATTAAAAAACCCCTCCGACTGAACTCACGTGGTACACTAACATTTTTTGAGGTGAGCCCCCCAAGACCAACCCTTTCCTAGATGCCCACACCTTGGACATACTGACTACTCTAAGAAGGGGGTAGCCCAAGGACTCAATGAGTCTCTCCTACTAACAAAAGCACTCACATACGACCTCAGTGACTCATACGAAATACGGCCGTACAAATTTCCAAAATTATAGGCAAATACGATGGAACAATAGACCCTATTCAATTCATTCAAATGTTTGAACAGAGATGTGAAGCCTTTGTTCCCAACCTCCCCACTAAGGTACATGCATTGAACCTATGCTTATTAGAGGAAAAAGTTAGTCGATGGTTCATCACATTGATGTCGACGATCACAACTTCAAAACCTTGAAATTAACCTTTATACATGGCTTTTCCAGACAAGGTGATTGGTGGAGTGCAACAACAAAAATCTATTCAATTGAGCGTCAACCAAATGAATCCATTAGAGACTTTATCCTTCGGATAAAACTCTTGGACTCATGATGTGAGTCATGGGAAAAATTAAATGATATTCAATTGAAAAGATGTTTCATGTTGGGCCTGAAGAATAACAGCTTACATAACTTGATCATTGTATCTAATCCGGAAACATTCGATTAATTTTGTAACGAAGCAATATGTTTAGATGACATGCTGGAAGATGATCACGCTACGAGATGTTCCTTAACAGAGTGAAGCAATGGCTAAAGACCGATCAATCTCGGAATTGTCATTCCTCGAATTCTATGCAGCCTTGCTTAAAACCTTTCAGTTGACATCTCTCTAAGAGAAGATGAGCTCCTTCAAAACCAAACATCCCTTATGCCTCTACATGTGAGGAACGAAATGCCTTATGTTGAATGTAATCACACGACCATCCCAACCCCCATTGTGCATACAAGGCACCTGTTTTTCTATACTGCATATATTGTAAAACCTTTGACCATGATACTAAAAAGTGTCCCACTTCATCCACAATTGACTCAAAACTTCCATCTCTCGTGTACCAAATAGAAACAGTCCAAAGGGTAGAAATTTCTTAGGAAGAAGTTAATTAAACACTTTAGTGTTTCTATTGTCGTGGACCTCACAAAGTGGCAGACTGCACAGTTTGGAATATGTCCATGCCCATAGTCATTGACACTTTACGACCCATGTGTGAACGATGTGGCATTGATTATATGTTCCAAGATTGTCCAAGATCAGTTGCTTCAATACAACTCTTAACATCTTAAGTGTACAAAACGAGCAACTATTCACGGTACTCTTGAATGTGCGTACACGCTTACAAGCTAAGGCACAAGAGATAGTAAAAAAGAACACAAAAGACTATACCTCAACATGGGTAGAAGAACATGCTTTAAAACATAACCCAAAACAAAAAACAAAACCTTCTAACACAAGAAAGACAAGGGACAACAAACTTTCGAAACCAAGGTTGAATTAAAAGATAGGGAAAAGGAGCCTGTGGTGGAGGACATAAAACCAAAAGGGGACATAAACCCAAAAGAGCCAAAAGCTACACATGATGCAGAAGCATCCACCTCAAAGGCTACCACACAAACCACAAACCCATAGGTGTGACACAGGGTACAAAAGCCCAAAAGAAATTTTGATCTCGTCGGGGCATGGGCAACCATAATGAAAAACTGACAATCCAAAGAAAGTCAGAAAATGAAACAAGTTCTAGTACGTCACTTAATGAGGATGAAACAAGTTTTGACTCTTCACTTAGTGCACCTCATAGACCAATCAAGAAACTAGAACCCACCCAACTACCCCAAATAGAAAATTATGATCATATGACATGGAACGCAAAAAGCAAGCTCAGAAGAGCATGCTTAGCTTGGTTGAATGTCTTACAGGGTCACCGGTTGACCAAAATGCAAAGCCCAAAGGAGTACCACTTTCCCTTTCAAGAGGAAGACATACTCTCTACAGATTGCACAAACTATATGCTTGAGAAAGCACGTGAGGAATTCGATAATTCCCTTACAAGATTAAAGCAATCTCTCAAAACCTCATTTGGAGGAATGCTCTTATCTCATGAGATGAAGCCAGCATAACATCAGCACTTGTACCTTTTAAGGGCTCAACATGAGTTATATCAAGACATAAAGAACTCCATAGAACAGGATTGGGAGGATTCGCAAGTTTCCAAACAGACCTCATTAAAAATTGTCAGAGGACCAAGTGTGCCAGTGTATACATTGGATACTCTTGAAAAAGCTGAGAGTCAAATAGAGGGGATGAAAGTGAATGGGAATATGAAACAGAAACAGGATCTGAAAATGAAACAAACACTAAAACATCCATGGTTCTTTGGAAGATTCTATCCTAGTATGGTTAGATTTCCCTACAGGCAATGATGTTAAGCGCAAACGCACATTGCTTAGCTCTTGAGCTAGTCATAACATCATGATAATAGACACTTGGGTGTCATTGGGACAACCTAAACTCACCCCTATAGACAATAGTCTTGCAAAGAGGAGCCAATGAACAATATATTGAAGTTCTAGGTTACTTTAGCTACACTACTCACACAATCGGTGGCGATATGGAATCTACATTCCATGTTATCTTCGATTCCCTTGAGTATGATGTTATCCTTGGTGGGACTTGGATAGGTGAATCATTGTATTCAATAGATCAATCCATGTAAACAATCACCTTAAACACTCCTGTAGACATTGTACAATTGCTTTTACGGGAGAACGAGACCATAGAGGAGCTGGAACTTCCAACATATCTTACTGAAAAGATTCCTAGGATTCTAGTTGGATTGGATATTTCAAATAAAGTCACCACACCTCAAGCTCAGCTTTATCCAACACAAGAGCACAATCTCATGACCCTCGAGCTATGGGATTTGTTAGGTCAACCAACACTCATGGCACATCCTGAAAGAATTCCCTTTACACAAGAACATACCATGTTTGGGGTACTTTGAACATACAATGTATATTGAAACTAACCCCCTTACTTGCAAGTTTTTTTTGGTTATGTGTTGGAAGCAGATTTGACCTTGGGACATAAATGGACTATTGATGCCTAAACACCACTGTGCTTTGCTAGCAATAGAGTCATCATGATGGTCAACGACCAAAAGTTGACAATACCATACTGCAAGAAGGAAGAGGATCCAACTTTAATGGATTTCTATGATGCTGACAGCAAAAAAGTTACAAGCCTCTTCCATAGAAGCCCCTCTATACAATGCCTACCATTTGCATCTACAACCAACTCTGTTAGAGCATCTACTCCTTCAACCCCATCCAACTTTAATGGATTTCTACGATGCTGATAGCAAAAAGTTACAAGTCTCTTCCATAGAAGCCCCTCTATACAATGCCTACCATTTGAGTCTACAACCAACTCCGTTAGAGCATCTACTCCTTCAACCCCATCCTCACCTATGAAGTTTGATGCCAAAACTTGCAATTAACAGCTATTCCTAAAGAAGTTCCCACAGCTCAACCATCTATCTCTAACAAGGGACTCAAAGACAAACCTCACCAAAGGAGACAACCACATGCTTGAAGGTTGGGACAGCCACTCCACAAGAGACTGTAGCCTCATCATCGTCAACAATGCCCATGAGTCTTAAACCTGTAGCCTCCGCACCAACCAAAGTCAAGGAGGGCCCCAAATCTTCCACATCAACCCAAAAGAAAACTCCACCAAGACAACCACAATCGAGGTATCTTAATAGTATCAAGATGTGGGTGGAGAAACAACTACTTGTAGCTCAAGGCTACTATGAGGGTGCCAATCAAATTTGGGTGCCTCGACAGTCAAAGTCTCTTCCTCAACGCAACATTCAGAGTCCAAGGGAAAAGAAAAGTACTCCACAACACCGTCCACTAAAGCCTATGCGAGTTCCTCAAAGAACTCCATCGAGTCAACAAAGTGTGGATACCAAAAACATTGTTGCCAGCACAAGGGTACTACCAAAGAAATACCAAAGCTTGGATCCATAAGCGCATCCCAAAGTCCCCTAAGCTTGCACAAAGAAAGAAAGCCTCAGCACCAAGCACATCCACCACCTGTCTATAATGTTTATCAAAGATGGGTGCATGTGCATGTGCTTCAATAACAAGGATACTATGATGGTAATCCCATCATTGCCAAAATCAAACACTGTGAAGAAAGCCTCACCACCAACTTCAGCCCCAATAGCTTCACCTAAAGTTTGACAAGAATGGAGGCCCAAGAAACAACAAGCAAATCACTCAACCACTCTCATGCATTCAGCACTAACATGAGCTTGTGTGTTTAAGCAAACAACCAGTAGTCTTACCTACTGCCTCAACAACACTTGAGCAACAAATTCAAGAATCAATACCCACGTTTGCAACGGAGACTTATGAGCCCATCAAGGACAAAATAACAATGCACTTGTCACCTAACTGGATGTAAGAAATAAGTGTACAAGAACCTGTTGCTCGCAAGTCATGTCCTAGCTGACCCATAAAATCAATTATAATAAAAAAACCATCGAGGTCAAACCTGTAACTTCACGAGGTCAAATCCTACAATTTCACGGAGTTCCATCTCACAAAATTACCCTCACGGAATTCCATCTCACGGAATTACTTCACGAAATTCCATTTCACGACCTGCAATTTCATGCAATATCCCTTCACGGCCAAAAAACCAGCAATCTCATGGGATTAGATCATTTCATGGCCTGTAATTTCACAAAAACACCATTTCACGAGAATAACTTTCACAAGTTTAGGCCGCTTCACGGAATATCCCTTCACGATAAAAAAACCCTGCAATCTCACGAGTTCATAGTTTCACGGCTTAAGAACCTACACTTTCATGATTTACGCCATATCACGAATTAAGCCATCTCACACATTAACACCTTCTAGAGACGATCTTCAATTGCCATTATATATTGTTAAGATGATTGCTTACTATTCTTTTGGCTAAATTAATGTAGCAGCTACTCCATGAGTACATATCCATACTCATGTAGCAGCTACTCCATGAGTACATATTCTTTTGGCTAAATTAATGTAGCAGCTACTCCATGAGTACATATTCTTTTGGCTAAATTAATGTAGCAGCTACTCCATGAGTACATATCCATACTCATGCACTGGAGAACATTCGCACCAAAGCCTCACCATCGATAACTTCTAGGTATATCTCTCGATGGGGGGCCATGGTGGGCGAAAGCCTGGTCAATGGTACAAACCATCATCTAAAATTTTCCTTCAAATTACAAACCTCTCCAAACGATGCTATTATCTTCACAAATCAATGATCTTCAATCCTTAGTGAAGATATTTATACTAGCCGTAAGTCGACATAATTCTTCCAATCCTCACCAACAATGGCTACTTCAACACAGAGCAGTTCAATAAGAGTCTATATGACTCAATTCTTGTACTTCATGTATATCTACTTCATAAGAACACTTAAATATACATAAAAACATAAAAAGCACATGGGTAGAAGAAAGCAGGAACAGATCCTACTCAACAACATTTGACAAGAATCCTGCCACACAAAGGGACATCATCAAAGGCCAATTTCTTCAAATGATGAATGCCACTTCAACGAATCAAATGAGGAACTGAGAATCACCATCTCATTCTGATGATTAAGTTCACATTCTTGTGGATCATTCCCTCTCTTCTCTCACAGTATTAACATCTCTTATCATACCCACTAACACAAAGCACATGTAACATTGCTTATGATTGCCAAAAACAAAGTGAATAAAAAGCCACAAAAAAAATATGCTCGCACAAATATAAAAATGCAATTATTCACAAAAAACCCAACCCCACACCATGTTAGGAATTCCCAATAAATCACTAAACTTTTTATTCACTAACTAGCTTTTCCTATTCCTGCCGGAGGGACAAAGACCATTGAGCGTCAATCAACATCAAAGCCATCGACAAAGCTTCTCCATTCTCCCCACACAAAGGTCTTCAACACGATCACGGAGGACACGATCGCCATCAAGAAGGGGAGGATGTTAACCCATTCCTAGGGTTAACAAGATCTACCGCCATTATCTTACATCAAGGAGTCACGACGATAGATACACCAAAGGGTCACACATTCAAGATATGAAGCAATAGTGTCCAAAGCTACAACTTGGGACGGGTGCCCGTAATGGTGTGACGGAGTATTTATGGCGACTCTTACTTCAAGAGCATGTGGTAGCAAGTTAGGCTAAAGTCCTACGTGATGTACTTCATGGATATAGTATGAGAGTAGTCATTATAATAGCATTAGGCCTACGTGATGTACTTCATGGATATATTATGAGAGTAGTCATTATAATAGCATTAGTCATTATAATAGCATTAGGCCTCTTATGAGCCTAAAGTGCCTGACCAGCCACAATTTAAGTGAGTATGAACACTTATGGCCATGTATATAAGTGAATATCTCTCATAATACAGGGGACTCTCCCATTGTGCAATTGAGTCTTGCTCTTGCTAATGTCTCTCCCTAATGCATGCTAGTGAGTGTGTGTGAGTGAAGTGAGGTGAGAGAAGGGACAAGTACCCATAGTGCAATGTGACGGTGTGACAATGCTCGCGGGAGGCGTGGTGGAATTACTTCTTAAGGAGTTGTAGAGCTTGGAGACCTCAAGGGTTATGAGCTCAGCCATTGGAAAGATCCTCCACGACACTTGCGGTTCACTAGGTAATCTCTTTTGGATGTGTTTCAATGAGGGCCAGGGTGAGCCATAACATCAAGATACAGACTTTGATCATTTAGATGAGTCTAGTTCTGAGGGAGAAGCTGGAGTATAAGTGTTAAAACCCTAAGATCTCTCTAGATAATTGTTATGCATAAACATGCATAAATCAGGCATAAACTCAACCACACAACCACCCCCGAGCCTAAGGGATGCACACATGAATTATAAATGAAATACATCATACCTCTACCTTGATGTCCCATACCATCAAGAGGTATAACACAATCCAATAGCATGTAGCTATAGTGTGAAATGGTAGATGAGTAGATATGAACCTCTACACAAGAGAGCATAACATAGCCTTGGCCTCATAAGCCCAAGCCTCCAAGCCTCCCTTGAGTGTGCCCCATGCCCCTATTATATAGGAGGGCCCTCAAGTGACTCTTGACTCTCTACACAAGAGAGCATAACATAGCCTTGGCCTCATATGACATAGTGTGAAATGGTAGATGAGTAGATATGAACCTCTACACAAGAGAGCATAACATAGCCTTGGCCTCATAAGCCCAAGCCTCCAAGCCTCCCTTGAGTGTGCCCCATGCCCCTATTATATAGGAGGGCCCTCAAGTGACTCTTGACTCTCCATTTCCCATGTGTGACCCTTGGATGCCTGAACCTAACCTTAACCCTTAAGGTTAGTCCTAACCCATGCTCCACTAGAGCTTGTTCCCATGCTCACAAGCCTAATGTGGGTTAGCCTCCTAGTATATGCACACATAATGTGCATATAACATAGCACACATAATGTACATATAACATACTTCCCCTCTCTCAAAACATTGCACTCTTGCAACAATGAAAAGAAGGAGAACTGCGCTGAACAATCTCAACCGACTCCCAAGTCGAATCCTCAATTTCCTTATCTTTCCACCTAATTTTAACCTCAGGGATTAGTCAACTAGAAAGTTTCCTTTCCCTGAATTCAAGAACCTTATCAGGATTATGTGGATCATAGGATGAATCTTCGACTTCACAACGAGTTCTTGGAGTTCTTGAGGAGTAACCGTGTTATCCTCACCTCCCAGTTTCCCTTTCAATCTATTAATATGAAAGACTAGATGAAATCTAACATGTGGAGGTAGTTTTAAGTTCAAACGCAACCATGCCAATCCGATGTATAACTCGAAAATGGACCACAATATTTAGGATATAAACTCGAGCATTTTTCCTTTGACAAAGTCTGAAAATCTTTAGGAACATTAAAATAAACCAACACTCCTGGTTCAAAAGACCGAGATGAGCGTCCCCTATCAGCATAAAAACGTGCCCTATCTTGAGCACTCCTGATAGAATCCCGAGCTTCGGTCAGTATTTCCTGCATATCTCACAAGAAATCCTATGTCCATCAGTAAACCATCAAGTTGACTGTATAAATCACCTAAAGTACGGAACTAGAGAAAGAAATGCCAACAAAGGAAGAATCCAAATTTCCTTATCCGAACAACACAACAAGATAAACTTGTTTGAACTCTAAAGAAAGAGATTTCAACAAGTGAAAATGCCAACGAGATTCCCCTCATCAAAACATGCAGGCTAAAGATAAAATCTTGAGCCCGAATTATCCCATGAGATAATATATGTGAGGGATCACTAGCGTCCCATACCACCCTGATACCACCCATACATACCTTAACAATTTGAAACTCCCTAGGATGCCGTCTAGGAAATATGAATAAAATCCTGTATAAAAGAAATAAGATGGCCTTATCCAGACTTTCACATACTAAACCTGTGTTTGTATACTTGAGACTACATCAAGGAATAACTCCTTCTGAGTACATCATTAGAAAAGAAATTGAATTATTGGCGCCTTTTTAATGATAACTACCCAAAACACAATAAAGTTAGGGTAGAAAAATAACTCACCTAGATATATAAGCAACTAGGTACCCGAGTTAGAATATGTACAAGAGTACAAGAAATATACTCCAAAATTACGTGCAAAAAATGAAGGCAAATGCTACCTTCAAAGCACATGTAATTATCCAAAAGATCAAAAGATCCTTATAAAACCATGGATAAAAGCATAGAAGCTCCTCGAATCCATAAAGACCATAGTTGATCATAAAAATCAATGCATACCATCTAATGGACATTAATCATGCCAAAAGAAGCATTAAAATTGGTGGCCAACTCATCAATCCCCAGAGTATATGAATGTGGTGTCGTTCAAGAAAAACTCCAAAGTAAACAAGTGAAACACATGTGTGTAGCACTCAATAAAAAACCCCTAGACACAAGTGATCTAGGCAGCACCTGATGAGTCCATATAAAACTTGGAAAACATCCAATAAAAATCCACCAAAACAAACCGATCAACTAACCCATGATAGAATTTGTCTTAGGCTTAAGAAATTAAGCACAATCCACACTTAAATAAGTGCAAAATATTATCATAGAAAAGTGTCAAAGGTGAAACACACTTTGAACGCAAATTATAGCCATCAAAAGAAATTAAGGAACATGTCCAAAAAGAATGGCTAAACAATGGTAAAAAATCATGAATACATCGTTTAGAATTAATCCAAACATAAATATCCATTAATACGAGATATAATCGTATTAATAATATGCGAATAACCCGCATCGTTTAGAATTAGTCCAAACATAAATATCCATTAATACGAGATATAATCGTATTAATAATATGCGAATAACCCGCATCTATCTAATGTCAGCATGAGAAAATGTACTTCAACATTAAATAATCCTTGAAAATATTGAATTCTCGAGAAAAAGAATTATCATGATTTTTTCCTAATTTTTTCTAATTTTATAGGGCCTCAAAATATGATAATTTTGAATTCCACCAAACCTATCTTATGGCATTCCAAACCTATATTTTTTCAAAAAAAAAATAGCAATTAAATTTGTCAAAATACCATTGATATTTTAAAAATACCAATTTTTAGGATTTCTAAAAATAATATCTAGAATATTCCTAATTTTTCTTGAGAATCCCATCGTTCACAAAATTTCCAATTCTGCCCGACAATTCTCAAATCCAATGAAAATTTTTAATTTTAATGGATTTTTTAATTTTCTGGGTCAAAAAATATATTTTAAAGGAATTTGAATGGTCACAGGCGCCCGAATGGACACACCACATGCCAAAGACCAACCCCACATTTTTTCAAAATTTAAAATAACCTTTGTCTAATTTTCCACTAATTTTTAAGAATTTTTCAAAAATTTTAATCAACCCCGAACGCATTAGAATACGAACAGTCAAAAAAATTCGGAATTCCAATGGTTTTCCCGGAATATGGAAAGCCAAAAGTTTCTTGCGAAAATGAAAAGACAAAAAAAATCGAAATGTGAAAGGTCAAAAGTTTCCGGAATACGGAATGTCAAAAGTTTTTCCGGAATTCGAAAAGCCGAAAGGTTTCGAGAAAACGAAAAGTCAAAAGTTTTCCGGAAGATGAAAAGCCAAAAAGTTTCAAGAAGAAATTTTCAGAATTTTTATCTCAAATTTCACATTTTCTGGCTTTTTTCCAAGCTTTTTTTGAAAAAAGATTTCAAACGCTTTTTTTAAATAATAAAAAACTCATTTTTTAAAAAAATAAAAAATATTAGCTTATATTGATTTTGATTTTTTTAAGGGGGGCTGTTTTTTTCCCCGCCGGCTGCTGCTGCTGCGCAGCCCCTCACCCCCACCGTCTGCGCACAAGGAAGGAGAGAGGGAGGGATTAAAAAAAAACTCCCTCCTCTCCTTCTTCTCCTTTCTTTCCCCTCCTTCTTCTCCCTTCCATTCTCTTTCCTCCCCCCTCTCTCTCTCTCTGTTAAGAGGGGATTATCTTTAATCTTTGATTAAAGTTTTCAATTAAACAATACTTAATCATAATTAACATTAATTATAATTAATGTTTAAAAAAATCATTTTTAAGAGAATTTCTCACGGAAAAAAGAAGAAAAAATCAAATTTGAGAGGCGGAGAGAACCCCACACACACAGGGGAGCATTTCATGCATCAACACGCTGTCCCCTACTGAATTTCAGTAGAAAATCGATAGAAATTTGATCGTAAACCCGCGAAAAAACCCGGAAAAATGTATTAAAAAATACATTTTTAATCATAAAAATGCTCAAAAAATTCTTAAAAATTTAGGGAAAAATTCCTAAAAATTTAGGAAAAAATTCCTAAAAATTCTCAAAAATTCTAAAAATTTAGGGAATCCATTCTACCAAAAATATCCACCATAAAATATGTGGTATTTTTGTAAAAAATTCTATTAATGCTTATTTTAAACCATAAAAAATAGAGAAAAATAGCATTAAACTCACGGAATTCCCCCGCAACGTCGATTCGTCCATTGAATTGAAGTAACATGCATTCCAATCGCCATATCGACGATCCACCTGCAATTCATCAACACAAATCAACAAAATAACATTTTTGTTAGTAATGCCCCTATTATATAGGAGGGCCCTCAAGTGACTCTTGACTCTCCATTTCCCATGTGTGACCCTTGGGGATGCTTGACCCTAACCTTAACCCTTAAGGTTAGTCCTAACCCATGCTACACTACAATTAAATAAAGATTGCTCTGATATCACTGTTAAAATCCTAAGATCTCTCTAGATAATTGTTATGCATAGACATGCATAAATCAGGCATAAACTCAACCACCCAACCACCCCCGAGCCCAAGGGATGCACACATGAATTATAAATGAAATACATCATACCTCTACCTTGATGTCCCATACTATCAAGAGGTATAACACAATCCAATAGCATGTAGCTATAGTGTGAAATGGTAGATGAGTAGATATGAACCTCTACACAAGAGAGCATAACATAGCCTTGGCCTCATAAGCCCAAGCCTCCAAGCCTCCCTTGAGTGTGCCCCATGCCCCTATTATAGGAGGGCCCTCAAGTGACTCTTGACTCTCTATTTCCCATGTGTGATCCTTGGATGCATGACCCTAACCTTAACCCTTAAGGTTAGTCCTAATCCATGCTCCACTAGAGCTTGTTCCCATGCTCCCATGCTCACAAGCCTAATGTGGGTTAGCCTCCTAGTATATGCACACATAATGTGCATATAACATAGCACACATAATGTACATATAACAATAAGGGACCTTAGAGTTTGAAAGAAGCTCTTAAGATTTCTTGCAAGAAGGAGAAAAAGTTGAGATTCTGTGCAGGTTTGAGTCGCTCTCGCCAGTTATTCAAGATTTAGAGTCTATGGATGCAGCTTGTAATAGAGTGTTGGAGTCGAAATATTTGCAGATATAGGGAAAAATTGGAATTCCAGATGTGGTGGAGGATCAGGTTGTGCCTCTTGTATTTGTGAGCTTGGATGCAGAGACATGCGATTTGAATTTTGATGATGAGGAAGTTGATGCTAGTACATAATTTAAGTGTGAAGGGAGTCAAGGCTTTGTTGAGAGCGATGATGACCAGCTACCTGATGTGGGAGATGGTGCATATGTTGATGTAGAGTCAAGTTAAGAGAGCCTGGATAGATTGAAAAACAACCTAAGGTTTTGGAGATGAGGATGCCAGAAAGTGGTAGAGAAGACATAGAAGTGTTTGAAAGTGTAGAGAGCGATGTAGATGTGGACATGGTTGACAGGTGTTTTGTGGATTTTCCTTCTTTATGTGATGTTAACGATTTGGGTATTTTGAGAGGTGATTTCTTTGAAAGAGAGAGTATGGAGGATGATTACGCAGAGTATGTTGAGCGTGAGGTGAGTGTTGTAAAATTGTTGACTCATATGGGCCATATTTGGTGTGTAAGGATGATGCCGGGGATGGTGTGGTGAATGAAGAGTTTGCAGATGTGCCCCATGATGGATTGTCAGGGTGTGATTGCAATAGAGAGCTTAAAGGATTTATTTTTGTGTAATAATGGTAAAAACACAGTGGTGATCGGGGTGTGGGTACCTATGAGGATTTAGAGGTATAAAGAGAGCAGGTGGTGGTGGGCCATGATGAAGAGGAAAATTAGTGTGATTTTTTTCACTGATGTGTGCCTTAGGTTGGCAAGATGATGCCATTTGTCCTTTGGGGATGGGCCGCAACAAAGGTTCTTTGTGTATGGTTGGAAATTGTGTTACTAGTGACATTTTGGCATATGGTCTTGGAAAGATGGAAATGTAAGTTGCCAAGAAGGAGACTTGCAATAAATAGGATACAAAAACATGAATGTTTTCATGTAGGGGGGTTGGGCTATATGTGAGGGGAATCTCGAGCTCACCCAAAAAACAATGTGTAGATAGATGTAAAGTGTATATAGTGGTGTGGTGCGTATCCTAGATGGCGAAAGCAACGTGATGACTAAGTGGATAAGGCGTAGATGCATGAAATCAAAATAGCAAGAACATGGGAGATCTAAGGACCAGGCGGTGTAGTTTTCTGGAAGGAAGTCAAGGTGGTGCAATAGGGTTCAAGAGGGAGAATCAAGATTGTTTTCGAGGACTCTCCAAGTGACAGTGGGGCGAGACACCACTAGAGAAGAGGGTGAGTCATAGATGGTAGTGGAGTGGACTCCTAGAGTTCCAATTTCTTGGTTGAGGTTGCAGGTTGGTGATCCTATAGAATTCGAAGATGTTGAAGGTCATAGAGAACAACATAGAGTGAGAAGGCTTGTTTGGGTCAGAGTAGAGGAAGGGCCACAGAAAAGATTCAACAAGGATGCGTGTTCCCTTGGGCTTGTGTATAGCACCTTTGTTAGACACTTGATCTAATTCAAATCTGAGTGCTGAATCTTGTAGAGTTTATGTTGAGGTCTCAGGAGGGCCCTTAACATTTTCTTGTGTTTTCTTCAATTTTCTTGAAGCCCAAAGTCTCAGGGATGTTGAGATTGTTTGTTTGTTTCTGTGAAGAATATGGTGTATGGAGTTGGGTTTCTGGTGTCCCCTAGTTTTGATCCCATTGTGTCTTCTTCTTGTGTGCTTGTTGGTGGTGTAGTAGAGGCCATCACCCAGCCACCACACAACATCATTACCATACTTTGGGAAGATGTATTTTATTCTATAGAGGGGGTGGGAGTCGACGACAGATGGTATCAGCATCATGTAGGTAGTTTTTTGAGAGATTAGAGTGTGGAGTAGAGTATAGATTTAGTCAATATGATTATTTTAGCTAGCTAGATTAGAAAAAGGAATGTAAACTTATATAGTTTCTTCTTTTTTGAGATGGCTCAGCAAATCTTTGCCATTTAGATTACCAGAGTACCCCATATTATCGAGGAGGTGGATCGTATTACCAACTACCTTTATACTGATCTCGACTCAAGAGGATCGATATACTACTTTTGATACTATGGCGAGCGAGGGCGAGTCTACACCTATTGCACCATAACTTCGAGATTTTAGGAGAATGTTACATTGACGATGGTACTCATGAGACTGGGAGTTATACGTGAACTAGTGTTATGCTCTACCCTTACTCTAGATCACATCCTTAGGCACAAATTTTATAGACTGCTTAGGGATTAAGTAACCCTATAAGGATAGTTATCCTTGGGGAGGATGCACACTTTGTGTGAGGGGATTGAATTTATAGTCAACTCCACATTATTGCACATAAATAATCTTTATATATATATATATATATATATATATATATATATATATATATATATATACACACACACACACACACACACATTGTTTTTTTAATTGTAAAAAACATCTTCATTTTGTCTTCTATCTTATTTTAAAATTATCTTGTTAAGTTAAATTGAGTAAATGATAATTGGAGAATGGCATAATAGATGACCCAACCATACCTGTCTGGTATATACAAGGATTATCCCGAGAAGATGATAGGATCGCATTTGTTTTTGAACATCTTTTATCTTTATGTAATCTCGATGCAAAAGGATCATTTTGTAGAGCTCTTCTTCTCGGTATACAATACATATTTGGTATACCTTTTAGAGCTATTAACTTCTTTATCCTCAGATTCGAGATCCTTACTTCTCCTAATTTTAGTAACCATAGATGGAATTATTAGACTCATCATGCAAGAAATGGAGTACTAAGCCCAAGATATATCTGAGGAAGCAAGAAATAAATGGAATTATTAGACTCATCGTGCAAGAAATGGAGTACTAAGCCCAAGATATATCTGAGGAAGCAAAAGATAGTGTTGACAGTGTTATACAAAAATAAGATTGATATATAAATAAAGCTTTTTCTTTTATTGGGAATTGTTTTTAAATTCACAATATTAAACATATAGCTATGTGACATAACATCAATTCATGATTAATTGATCATTGATTGGTGAGTATCAAGCTATTAGCATCACTTTCTAATATATGTTAAATGATAAAGTAAGGATGGCTATGTATTTTCTCGAGTTTTAGAGATTATTACTTTGGACAATCTTACCAAGAACTCCTTATATGGCCTCATCGTCCTATAGAGGAAAAGTTTATGATTAAGATTAGCTTATATTTTCTCCCATTTTATATCTTCAACCTGGGTTTATTCAACCAAAAACAACTGATCAAGGAGTCATCAGCTTAGGATATGCATTCAAAGATTTAATAGAGCTTCGAGATTGTTTTATCAGAGCTTACGATGGTTTACCTCATTTTGTGATACATGTGTGATGCATGGTTCTTTAATCATGTTTAAGACTTTTTGAGATACTATTTAATACTTTTTGAGGTGGATCTTGTGAAGGTACCACACAAGCTGATGTGATGCAGTGGATGTCATCCGAGTGGTTATTCTTATCATGAAGATGGTCATTTGAGTTCTTGTTGACCCATCTCAACGAATGTGGGTGTGCTCTTGACATGCCTAGTGTGAGAACATAGGTGGCTCTTGAGTGTCATTGGGCCAAGCATACTCTTGGCTAGATGTACACATTTGTCTTTAGACTCTAGTGCAATCATGACCTAGAGTGTTCATGCCTTGGAAATGGTTTAGCCATCAAAAGTGGCTCATGTCGATTTGGGATGCGAGACATAGGGATTCCTCGTCGAGAACGATTTGGGATGCGAGACATAGGGATTCCTCGCCGAGAACGATTGCACAAGTTGGAGTACTTGAGCTCAGTGGTGTATATCTTCCTAGTCCAAGGAGTAGAGGTGTGGCACGAGGAGATATTTTGGATATATGTGACATTGTTTTATCTAATAGTTAGATGATGGTACTCAAAGTTTCAATATGATCTTCAGTATATATGTTTTTCAGTACATTTTGATGTATAAAAGTTTTAAATTAAATGCTAGTTTTTGGAAAAAAGAAATGTATGCTGTGGAGGTTTTTGGAAAAAAGAAATGTATGCCGTGGAGGTGTATGCGTCGAGGAAGAATGGAACATTGAGTTGGAGTTGTTTTCTGAACACAGGCCTAGATCTGGTGGTTGGTTGACCTTGCTGGTCTTCAACGGATGAGTCCATGGCTCCTTTTTGGTAAACTGGATCTCCTTGGTTGATCTAGTTGATCTTCAACGAAGAGTCCTTATGGATTTTATGGATAAAAGAGATCATACTCATGGGTACTATGAGTTAGGAACCATGAAATGGCCCCTAAGTGAAGTACTAGATGAACCTAGAGGGATTGACCAGGTGGTGGACGCTCTGGTTGCCGCGATGATGCCATAGGTATGGTGAGGAAGGTATGAATAGAATTTGGATTTTATGGTTGGAAATTGGAAAATTTGGAACTGTGACCCTGGAACTGGAATACTGAGGATTATGATGGAAACACTATGGTTTTATTGCAATTCTGTCTTGAAAATAGTTGAATAAGAAAAAAGGCAATTTTATATTGGGTGCATAAGTGGTTAATATTTTTGCATGAGTGCCGGCTAGGGGGCCTGGGAACTCGTCTCCCTGGTACCTGGGACAAAAAACAACCAAATGTTTATAAAGAGGGATCCCCGCAATACAGTGGTTGGGCGGTTGGTTAACCCATGGGCCGCGGTTGGGGTTAGGCTGGACTGGTGGATTCCTACAATAAAGTTCAATTCTATTCAAGTTACGATAGTTGAAGTAAATCACGGGATAATTCTTATTCTATGGGAAAGAATCAATGGTTGTGTCTCACTTGAGGGGAAAAAAGCATTGATCTCTATGAACCAAGTGCAAGTTCCTCCTTTGATTTGGCCATGTGACCCGCTGGTTCGGTTGGAATACAAAGGATATTTAAGGCTCTTGACGCTGTTAGATAAATTTTTGTTAGAAGATTTTCCTGGAGGAATTGCCTATGCTTTCTAGGCGAGGAAAGTTTTTTCGGGTTTGGATTTGGAAGAGCCGCCGGACTAGTCCCTTGCCCAGACATTTGTGGGGGCGAGGCCCCGATTAAGTTGCTCTACCCTACATAGTCGTTATTCCGCTGCCTATCTTTCAGTTAAACTATAGGGTAGGGGTCTTACAACAATAGAACACAACTATCGTAGGGCACTTACCAATGCTACTATGAACTTGTGTCTGGCTATCAAACAGCCTGTCATCCATTGGTGGCATATCAACCGTAATCTCACCAACCATGCTAGTGGCATAAGTGTAAAAGCTATCACCTAGGTGGGTCATCCGCAGCAACACTAGGTGAGCTCGATATCTCAACAAAAAAATATCAATAACAGATGAAATTATAGATCTCGATGGAGATTTAGGATTCATAGTTTGCCCAAGATCTTTAGTGTTAGGGTCCAAAGAAACCATAAGGAAGAGACTCAAGTTCCTCTAGAGGATGTGCTTCCTTGGAATTGTTGAAAAAGTTCTTAATCACTACATCATTTCCTCTAAAGTACCTAGTTTTATCTTCTTCCTTACCAATGGATCTTATCTCAAAGTCTAGTATAATTAAGGATTCATTGTCAACCTCTAGTGTGATAGGAGAGAGGTGCTAGAGGAAAAGTCTTAAGCATCATGTTGAATAGTCCTAATACACCCTCTACTTCTATATGAGTTTGTCTAACTAATTTTGGAGACACAAAAAGGAGATCTTTCTCCAAAATTGGGTTGGGATATTGCTCTAACTTTTCTTATACAGTGCTCTAGGGTTTTCCTTGAGATTCCCTTCTATTCCTTTCTTAGTGTAGCATAGTGTTTTCATATACAATGTTTCTTAGTGTAGCATAGTGTTTCATCCTATAAAGAATAGAAAGGCAGAGATCTTGAGGAAGAAGAATTTTTTCCATCTAAGATTTTGACTTTGTCATCCCTTTTTCCAATTTGGATGCTCTTCTTCTTTTGTTTCAACCTTATTTTTGCATTCTTGGGCTTATAAGTATTTAGTTTTGTCATGCTTTTATTTCTTATTCTTGGCTTGTGTTCTTGTCATTAATAGATTTAATAGGTGAAATATAGAATCCATCTTTTTTCCTTGCAAGACACTAAACATGTTCAAAGCCATTGTTGGTCCCAAAGGTCCACTTCTTGATGGTGGAATGGAATAGTAGGGGCAATCTTTGAGAAATATCATATTACACCATCTTTCAAAAGGAACATGGTTTATAGCCATTAGGGCATCTTTCAAAGGAATAGGGTTTATAGCCATTAGGGCATCTTTCCAAAGGAATAGGATTTGTAGCCATTGGGGCATCTTTCTAAAGGAATAGGGTTTGTAGCCCACTGGGGAATCTTTTTAAATCATACTTGGATACTCATGTTTAAGATGAGGTCCACCACATGCATAGCAAGAGAGCAGGGCTCTTTGCTGAGATATCAAGCTCAACTAGTACTGCGTGGGTAGACATTGATGACCCTCCTAGGTGATAGCTTCTGCACTTCTGCCACTAGCATTGTTGGTGATATTATGGTTGATATGACACTAGTGGATGACAGTCTATGTGATAGCCACTTTGAAGTACTAGATTTATGGCATAGTTATAGCGTCAGCTCATATAGTTGAGTTTACACTATAGACCGACCATTGTATATTATTATAGGAGAGTACTTTCCCTTATAGTATGTACTCTTATATTTTTAGTTATATGGTTGTAGAGAAGAGAAGAAGATAGAAGAAAATTCAACCAACCATGTCTATCTTGTGTCTTGCTCTCTCTTGTGTGTGTGTGTTTTTCTTGCAAACAACAAGGAACTCAAGCTTGTTAGTATATGTTCAATGCCTGCCTGGGCGGATGTGCAACACTGGAATAACAGCACAACAGCGCAGCACCACAGGACCCTAAACCATACATCACTCCAATCTACTTCTATGCAAAGAAAGAGTAGACTTTATATACTATTGCTGCTAAGAGAATCAATAGCTTTGATACCATGCAAGAATATGGCACAGCAAAAAAAGATACAGTAAGAGAAAGTACACTAGACAATGCAATAGAGAGAATTTTAAAATTTTGATTATTCCAAACAAGAGATAGGTACAATATGATGGTGTTGTCCACCCGTGCACTCTAATGTAGATCTTAGATGTGGTGATCTAGACAGACTCTTGATGGAGGGCATACTACAAATATAGGGAATATATGCTCACAAGCATTGGATGCCTTAGCTTGTGCTGCCAACTATGTCCATTTATAGTATTGCAGGTAGTGCAGTGAACACATCCAAGATATGGACGGCTATGCTGCATTGATATGGCTCACTGCACACGTATTCATAATGCATCCCAACTGACCACTGCCCACTAATGATAAAATTAGTATCTAAGGGAATATTTTAAGGAATATTCCTTATACCTTTTTGGACCCCAGCTAACGCTTGTACCCCTCATCATCTCCTAATCATCAATGATCACAGATACAACCCCTTCTAGCATCTAAGCTCGGGTTCCCACTAAAGATGTGTGTACCAATTGCTTCTCCTCATAATGGGGGCTGTACAAAAATTCACCATACATCAATGTGAGATACATGCACAGACCAAGAATCGGTGGAAACCATTGACCCTAGCGATAACGCAAGAATGATTCCACCAAATGCTACTCTTCTTCGAGCATGGAAGCGGTGCGATGCAGATGCACTTTGCGCCATTGTTACCAATGTAAGTGATTCTATTCTTACTCTGATTCAACACACAACCAAGGCATCCATGGCTTGAACCATACTAAGAAATCAGTATGAGACCAAAAATTAGACTAGGATTCAAAACTTGGAGAATCAGCTTGTGCTGAAAAGTTTGCAGAAGGAGAGGCTGCAGGAGTGTTTATCTCTTGGATCAAAAACCTACAGGACCAAATGGCTACCATGATGGTGTGAGGTGAAAGAAAGAAGAAAAGAACATGCCTCTATAGCCCTTCACCTCCCAAACTTGGATACAACAACATGACGGAGGCACCACCAGCCCACTGGCTGGAACGCTTCTCACAATTCACCACCCACCCACACCATAAGGACAGCTCAAAACCCTAATAAACAGATGATTATCCAGCAAAAAACATACAAAGCACCAACCATGTACAACTCAGCAATTACACCAAAAACCAGGACTCTAGCCAGGATTTACTGCCAAGGGAATTCACCCTTGCGTCTGACAACCAAGCCTCTGTCTCCCGGTCTCTGCACTCTCCAGAGGGCACCCCACCAGCAACCCTTCTTCACTTCACGTCTGTAGCCCGGCTACTCTTTGTCCAGCTGCTACCTGCCAAGTGTCGTAGGCAAGCCCCACTGTCTCTCCAGCCCACACATCAGCACCTCTATTGCAACCAACACACACAAAAAACCAAGGCTCTCTCTCTGGTCAGCACCACTCTCTGCCTACAGTCATCGCCCACACAAAACCAGCCACTTCTCTCTTCAGAAGGCGCCCACACCAGCTAACCCTCAACTTAGCAGCTCTCACTCTCTGTGTGTTGTGACCAGTAGCTTCGCCAACCACAGAGCCTCTGCACAATCTCTTTAGCACCAACACCAATACCAACTGCTCAACGCAGCATCACCTTATCTTGCATCCAGACCAACTCTCAACTTCAGTCCTCTGTAGAGCTGTCACTAGCCCGGCTTCCTCTCCTTCAGTCACCGCCGGCTCTTGTACATCCAGCCCTGTCAGCAGCACCACCCGAGAGCTACAAGGCGGCTATGTCTCTCGAGCGCCTCAGCCTCTGCAGTATCCCCAGCCCTCTCTTTGCACACCAGAGGCTACCCTAGCAGCCCGTCTTATCACTTGCCAGTCTTCTCTGCTTCACTCAGAGGCCTGCAGCTCTTCGCCAGCCTTCTCTTTTCTACTCTCGCACCTGGCGGCTACCACACCTTGCGACTTGCAGCCCTTCAAACCTGCATAGGCCACCCCAACAGCCTCTGTATCTGCACAATCACCCTCAACTTCTGCCTCTCACTGTCGAGGATACACCACATCCACAATCACCACAAACCTCTCGCCTGCGTGCTGTGCCAATCACACCAGAAAGAACCCGACCACTCTCTCTCTTCAGAGGGCGCCCCACCAGCTAACCCTCAACTCTCTCTGCAGCCCATCACTTCTGCATGTGTCGCCCCAGTAGCTACACCAACACATCTCTCTCTCTCTCTTTATCTCTGAAACGACCTTCTGTGCTGATCCTCTGCCAGCCTCACAACAAACCCAAGCACCACCTGCCCTTTGAACCCCATAGCAAACTTCTCTGCAATGCTATCGGCCCCACCAGCCAAGCAGCCTAGCTCTCAACGTCCCGCAGTCGTGAGCTATCCATGCATCTAGCCTCTCTCACTTGTCGAAAGCCCAAGGCGGCTTCCACCAGTCGCCTGCCCTTTGTCAGCTGCACCCCACCTTCACAGGCTTCCTCTGCCTTCGAAGCCACTGCAGCGCCTTCTCACAACTAGCCCCAGCATCTCCTTGGCGACCACGCTTACCCGCCAACCTTTTCCACGTACAAGGCGACAACCCCTTTTCCGTTGGCTCTCCTCTCCCACACACGGCTGCGCTCCACGCTCCCCAGCGCCTCTCTTCCACGAGGTGACCACCACACAGTATCCTGGTTCAGCTCGCCCCAGCAGAGCAGCTCTCAACGTCCCCCAATCTCTACATGATGGCCACACACCCCAAGCCAGCCTGTCACCTATGGCAACCACCAGTTGTCGTCGCTAGCATCCAGCTCTGTATAGCCCGAGCCCCCTGCGCTTCTTCTTACGCGTCACCACCACAAGGCGGTAACCCCTGCATCTGCTTGCGGCTGCGCCCGAGAACCCCTCTTTGCTAGCTCTACCAGCTTCTCTCCATCTGCATGCTGGTCCCCAGAGAGCCCTCTAGTCTCTAGGCAGCCACACCACACAGCGCTTCCGGCTGCGCCTAGCCACACCTTCTCTTTCCTGTGCCTGTGGCTGCACACGCCCAGAGCTCTGTCTGCTAGGTGGCTCTCGTTCGAAATGACCAAGCCCTCAGTCATACGAGGCGGCCACTATTTACTTCTTTGCCAGCTTCCAGAACGTCACGCTGGCGGCTACTTGGCAACCAAACAAGCAGCCATGTGGCCTTTCACATTGGCGGCCACGTTAATATTATCATTTTTCATTTTGTTTAAAGCCTAATGGATGGCCACACAATGCTTTTCACACCAAGCTCTTGCATACGTCCTTTCACTATAATTTGTCCATGCTTCCACACCTTCTCTTTCAAATGCAGCTTACGAGTGCCCAATTATCTCTTGGACGCGCACACATACGAGCTACCAAACAACTGATATCACCTGCAGCAGCAGTTGACCTTACTCGGGGGACAGGCCTGCAAAAGCCTAAAGCCATCCACCCTGTACACCTGGCAATGCATTCAAAACCAAACTCTTCACACATGCCATGCATCCATATGTACACAAGCCCAAAACACCTTTCAGAAAAACGCCTGACAATGGGAATCATGAAGACCAGCAAAGAGTTGGCTCATATTTGAAGAATTTAGTGCTTTGCTATTTGAGGAGGATAGGTGCCTGAAGACCCAAGATGGTGGTGACACCGCATTTACGGCCAATATAAAAGGCAAAGCTGTGGCTACTTCTGAAGAGAAAAGAAGAAGAAGCCCAAGAAGAAGAAGTTTTCTGGTACATGCTACTACTATGACAAGAAGGGTCATGTTGTCAAAGACTACAAAAAGAAGAATACTAATAAGATGAATATCACCATGCAGATGTCATGGAAGGGAAAGGAGTTAGCCACCACCAACAACTCCCAAGATGTCAAGGAAGGGAAAGGATTCAACCACCAACAAATCCCAAGATGAGTTGGAAATCTGGGTTGCCATTAGAAGATGTATGCTCATCCACTTAGGCTCTAGTTGTTGTTCATGTATTTTGGATAGTAGGGTATCCTAACATATGACCAGCAAAAAGGACTAGTATGTTCCTGGCAGCCTTTACGTGAATACATCAATGTTATTGTCGGTAATAATGCTAAATGTCCAGCCAAAGGGTCTGGAATCATCTCATTTGTGGTAGCTATAGGTGAAGAAAAGAGGCTATTTGATATGCTCATGATGTGCCTCAAATAAAGAGAAACCTACCCTAGTTGCTACAATAACAGATCGTGGCCTTGAAGTACGCTTCAAGAAAACAGTAGTAACAGAGATTCTAGATGCTGAGGGGGGAAGATAGTTAGCAAAGCTATGAGGAATAACAATTTGTACGAGCTATTGTAGACAAGGGCACAAGAAAACTTTGGAAGGAGTGATTTGGTCACATCACGTTTGCTGTGGTGAAGGAGATGCAAAAAATGGGGATGGTGGAAAATTTAACTACATTTTTAGAATTGCAAGAAACATGTGAAGCTTGTATGATGGGCAAGCAACAACGGAAGGCGTTTCTACAAGAGCGCAACAATCGAGCAAAGTCTTCTCTAGAGCTGGTACACACTGATCTTTGTGGTAAGATGTCTACTACTGCACTAGGGGGATCTTCTTACTTTATGTTGTTAGTCGATGATTACATTAGGAAGATGTGGGTTTATTTGCTCCGTGATAAGGCTGAAGCTTTTGGCAAGTTTAAATAGTGGCATAAATTTGTGGAGAATGAGATAAGATAGAAGGTGAAGAAGTTTCGGATGGTTTGAGGAGGAAATTTCACTTCGGATGAATTTAATGAATATTATAAGAAGCATAGCATCAAGCGCAAGCTCACTGCTACATATATGCCTCAACAAAATGGATTTGTGGAACACCACTGCATAGTCATTGGAAATGGCAAGGTGTATGATGAAAGAGAAAGGGTTACCAGGCTCTTTTTGGGCTGAAGTAGTCAACACTACATTTTACATTATCAACAGATCCTACACAAAGGCGCTCAAAGGAATCACACCATCTAAGGCCTATTTGGGTAAGAAGCCTTCATGTTCTCATTTTCTAACATTCAGTAAGAATGTTCCATGCACCATATGCAGATAGAACTAAGCTTGCTGCCAAAAGCAAGAAATGCATCTTCCTTAGATACATATCAACTATTTGATCCAAAGGATAAGAAGATAATGGTAATCCAAGATGTGGTGTTTATGGAGCATCCACATTCAGTGGAGGATAGGGATACACCCACTTTATCAAAAACAGAGAAATAATCCACCGAGCCCAAGCACCAAAAAACTAAAGGAGGATGAGTTTTTAGATGATGAAAACTCTCAAAAATCATACTAGCTTGCCCTTGCACCTAAAGGATAGGCACTTCCTACGTGGGTAAGGAAGCTCTTTGATGATCGCAACCCCCTATCTAATGTTGCAAAAACTTCAGCAGATGGCTTACACACATCAAAGAGAATAGAGGAGCAGAGAAGGTCTTCTGAACACATTGTCAATATGGCCTTGATGGTGGATGAGATAATGGATTTATTGAAGGAGCCCACAAAGTAGAAGAAGCTTTGGCACATCCAAAGTGGAAGGTAGTGATGCAGTCAGAGTATGATAGCATCGTCAAAAACAACCCTTGGGAGCTAGTTGATTGGCCACCAAAACAAGAGGTAATTGGCACCAACAAGTGGGTGTGGAATGCGAACTATAAATCCGATGGTTCATTGGAGAAATACAAAGCTAGGATAGTGGCACCAAGTGGGTGTGGAAAGATAAGTATAAATCCAATGGTTCATTGGAGAAATACAAAGTTAGGCTAGTTGCACAAGGTTTTTCATAGGTTGAAGGTTTTGATGTCAGTGAAACCTTTGTCCTAACAGCTCGAATGACCACTATTCGCACAGTACTTGCCTTGGCTACTAATATGAAGTGGCCAGTTTTTCAAATGGATTTAAAATCAGCTTTTCTGAATAGACATCTCAAGGAGGAGATGTATGTCGCTCAGTCGTCGCCAGGGTTTGAGGTGCTTTAATCAAAAAATAAGGTTTATAGGTTGAAGAAGGCTTTATACAGAGGCTGAAACAAGACCCAAGGATTTTTTCAAAAATATTGGTATTGGTATTTTTCTAGAAGTGTATCTGATGCTAACTTTTATGTACTTAGAAAGGATGGAAAATATGTGATAGTTGTTCTTTATGTTCTTTATCATAGGAAACCATGAAGACTTGATTCAGCAAACATGAGAAAAGCTTGGATCTGAGTTTGAGATGATAGACTTGGGGCTCTTGCATTATTGTTTGGGGATCAATGTATGGCAGGAGCCTGATAAGATGTTCAATTCTCAGCAAAAGTATGCAACAGAGATCTTGAAGGCATTTGGTGTGATAGAATGCAAGCCAATAAGTACACCAATGGAGGTAAACTCTAGGCTTTCTTCTGAGGACACTTCGTCTTTAGTTGACATCAAGATATATAGGAATCGCATTGGAGTTTGATTTTCTTGTGCAATACATGACTAGACATTGCTATGCAGTTGGTGTGTTGAGCATGTTCTCCAAGGGAAAGTCATTGGAATGTAACAATGTGTGCTCAAGTACATCAAAGGTACCATTGAGTATGGAATTACGTACATGTCTAGTGACTTCTTAGTGGAATATTGTGACTCTGATTGGGTTAGAGATTGTGACGCCAAAAAGTCAGTTTCTAGATATTGCTTCTCACTTAGATCTAGTGTGTTCTCTTAGATTAGTAAGAAGCAACCCATAGTGGTGGCACTTTCTTCAACTGAGGCAAAGTACAAGGCCGCTAGTTTTTCTACCTATGAGGTAGTATGGTTGAGAAGGATTTTAGTAGATATGGGAGTTTTAGTGAGGTTAATGACCTTATGATGCGACAATTAGAGTTGCATGGCCATTGCAAAGAACCCTGTATTTCATGCTCACACGAAGCACATTGAGATTCAATATCATTATGTGTGGGAGTTGATCAAGGATGAGATTATGGAGCTACAGTACTATTCTATAGAGTAGAACTGCATCGACATCTTCACCTAAGCTCTTGGACTAGCTCACTCAACATCTTCATGGACTTGGAATTGGGCCAAGAAACCCTTAGTCCATCTTCAGCAGGTGGACATTAAGGGGGTGTGCTAGTATATGTTCAATGACCGCTTCTCAGCATGTATCTCATATTGATGTATGGTACACATTTGTATGGCCCCCATTATGAGGAGAAGTCATTGGTGAACATATCTTTAGTGGGAACCCTATCTTATATGCTGGAAGGGGCTGTAGTTGTGATCCTTGATGGTTAGGAGATGACAAGGGGTACAAGTGTTAGTTGGGGTTTGAAAAGGTATAGGGAGTATTCCTTGGAATATTCCCTCGGATACTAATTTTATCATTAGTGGGTGGTGGTTGGTTGGGGACACGTTATGAATACGTGGGCAGTGAGCCACATCAATGTAGTGTAGCCGCCCACGTCTTGGGGATGCGTCCACCACACTACCTGCATCACTCTAAATGGATATAGTTGGCATAAGCTAAGGCATCCAATGCTTGTGATTGTATATTTCCTATACTCACAATACTCCCTCCATCTAGATTCTGTCTACATTGCCATCTAAGCTCTACACTAGAGCACACGGGTGGAAAACACCATCATATTGTACCTATCTCTTGTTTGGTATAATTAATTTTTTTGGCAGTTTGAAAAGTTCTGGTTGAGAACTATCTCTGCTCGAAATCTGGTTATTGCAGTGTAGTAGTGCATTTTGGGAGTGTAGACAGTGTTTGCACATGTATTGTTCATATTGGGTGTATATACATATACTCTAGTCAGATCGGGTAACATACAAGTTGTGCTAAAGTATTGTTATGCGGGCAGCCACATGGGAAGATACTGTTGTCTTACAAGTTGCATACAAAAATTATCTATTTACAGGTTTTTGATTGTGCTACTGCAAGAAAACATGTCTGAGAACTTAATTAGATTGTTGATGAGAAGCTGGACAAGAATAACTTCCATGCTTGGAAGGTTATAATATCAATTTCCTGATGGGTAAAGGATTTTGGGACTATGTCAAAGGAGACAATGATGAGCCTTTAGAGTTGAAGATATAAAGGCATTCAATGCCACTCCAGTAGATATAAAGGCATTCAAGGACTAGAACTAGGATGCAAGGAAAGTCATGTATTGGCTTTCACTCAATGTCATAGACACACAATGATAGGACACATACATGATAAAGTGGTAGAACCTGGTGTGCAGATATTCAAAACCAACACAAAGACAAAGAAATTGCAGTTAAAATAAGATTTGCAAACTATGGAGAAGAAAAGCATGTCTATCAATGAGAATGCTTTAAAGATCAAGAGCATCATTGAATCCCTTGGGTCTATTAATGATTCTATGGAAGATTATGATTTAGTGAGCATCTATCTAAATGGACTTGGCAAAGAGTACAAGCCATTCAAGACCTCCATTGTAGTCAAGGATAATGTTCCCACCTTTCAGGACTTAGTGTTATGATGATCATAGAAGAAAAGTCTCTTGGCGAGGACTCTTATTCACAAAGTAAGAGCACATCAAAACAAGCCTTTTACTCCAATTCAGGTAGAGGTAGAGGTAGAGGTAAATATCCAATAATTCCAATATTCTAGGAATTTCTCTTTTCCCATCTAAATGATTGAATTCCAAATGTCATAGGAATTCCTCTTTTACCATTTAAATTTTTTTTCATGGATAAAATAAATTTATCTAAAATTCATCTTTGAATTTAAATAAAATATCTAATAATTCCAATATGCTAGGAATTTCTCTTTTCCCATCTAAATGATTTAATTCCAAATGTCATAGGAATTCCTCTTTTACCATTTAATTATTTCTCATAGATAAAATAAATTTATCTAAAATTCATCTTTGAATTTAAATAAAATATCCAATAATTCTAATATGCTAGGAATTTATCTTTTTTCATCTAAATGATTGAATTCTAAATGTCATAGGAACTCGTCTTTTACCATTTAAATATTTTCCATAGATAAAATAAATTTATCTAAAATTCATCTTTGAATTTAAATAAAATATCCAATAATTCCAATATGCTAGGAATTTCTCTTTTCCCATCTAAATGATTGAATTCCAAATGTCATAGGAATACCTCTTTTATCATTAAATATAATTACCATAATTTTCTCATTTTTAATTATTTAATTACATATAAACTTAAAAATTAGTTTTCCATTGAATGTGACAAAAACCATTCTTTTAACCTAGGATATTCAATCCTAGAATATGATAGGAAGTCCTCTTTTCACATTATGCATAAGAATGAATTATGCATCAATTTCTTAAAAATTTTACCATAGCTCCGTTGCTATTACTGGTAATTTTTAATTTTTATGAAAAGAATAAGACATAGTAAAATAATTATGATAGTATAACTATCTTTTAGCATTAAATCCAATTTATGGATTTATCCCATAGTATTACCATATTTTTCAAGCATATAAGTATAAAAACCATTTTCTTAAACCGCTAGCTTCACAAGCCTAGAGTTTGATTTGTGAATAGAGAATTTCTCCATGAGAAGCATTAATTGAATATAGAATAGGTCATAGAAATGACCATTCTTTGGGGGAGAGAGAGATATGCTTAAAAAAAATACTTTAATTTAAACATAAATAAAAACTTTATGTGTTTAATCACTAAAATCTATTAGAGAGCTTCAATTGCATTAAAGAGCCATTCAATTGAATACTTCTCAAGCTTGAGAGGGGTTGAGAAGTGAGAAACATTTAGAGATTAAGAAAAAGACCATAAATCACACTTTACCTCTTATTTTTCTTGATTCTTTAGTCTAAGGAGAGCCCCACAACCAATCAATTGGTTTAGTATGTTGATGAAGACTCCAAAGAAGGTTGAAGAGAGAGAGAAACTCCATTCTCTCCAAATTGTAGAGGATTTTTAGAGGATAATAGAAAATATCACTATTTCAATATAATACTGGCATGGTATAGTTCACATATTTTTTTTAAAAGGGCTAAGGATCTATTTATTGGTGAGGGAGACCTCTAACCAAGTCCAACTAGTTTCTAGAATTTTCTAGGTTCAGTTTGGCTGAATTTGGACAAGATTTGGACCAGTTTGGCTCCCTTTTTGATTTGGTTTGATCATCCAAGTGAGAGGAGAGGTAAAAATATCTTATTATTTTTGAATTTAAAACTCCTCCACACATGTGAAATAGGCATCTCCTTGAAGAGCCCCCTTCTCCTTTACTACCAAGGTGTCAAAAATGTATCATTATACCCAAAATATTCAATTTTTTAGTAATATTCATAGTTTTTTACTAATAAACCTTATACTCAGTCATTTTTGGGTATTTCTTTTTTATAAATTAGATTTATCTCCTCCCCACACTTGGATTGATCCTATTGGCACATAGGAACCTTAATTGGACCATAATCCAAAATGTTCTGGAAATCTAGACCCTTAGGCTAAGGTCCTTTATACCTATTTTCAATTAATTCCAATTGCACATTGGAAAGTTCTTTTTGAATTTTTGTTTTAGGGGAAACCATTTTAGACACTAGGAGGATTTTTATATCCAAAAATATCTCAATTTTGGATTACCTCCCTCTAGACATTTTCTCTCTCTAGGCCAAAACAGGGTAAAATAGGATCTTTCTTTTATTTCAGAGAGGGAAATAATTGTAAGATCAGAAGGGGAGGTTCTTACACCTGTACACCTCAAAAGCTGGAGGGAGGAATTTTACATCCTACCCCACTTAAAAAACACGAGATGTCCTCATCTCGCAAACTAGAGGACAACTCTTTCTTTTAAGATCCAACTGATTCTGGGGTTCCTTATAGTCTGGCCAACCCAACAGAATCCTAGGATAAAGATCCCTTATATAGAACTCATCTCATCAGATAACAATTCATTTAGATCATATCATTCATATCCTTAACACATAATGGTCTATTAGACCGAATTTTCCATCTGAACATTCCTCCATGGGAATTGCAATTATACAGGTTTTTGATTTGTCATCCCTTAACTTGATCCACTGGGTCAAGTGTTAACAGTAGCAATCTGTCAGCACAATCCACTAATCTCATAGTGATTTGCTGAAGTCATTATCATCATTCCAATTACGAACATCATCATAGGGACTCGTTCCATTCATCCTCATTGTGGTTTTGCTCAGCTTATCGATTTTCAACCAAAATTCAGGAATCATCAATTTTCAATAAGAATCCATATCAACTCATCATTCAGTTCTCAACCAGAGTTTTAAAATCATATCAACCAATTCGAATTCATCATCTGGATAGCATTTTTGCTTATAATTTCAAGGTCTTAGATTTACTCGTATATACTGCCAGTAAAGAGCTGCAGTTATACCCTCGGCATATACGGGTAGTCATGGTCCTTCGAATTATAAGGTAAATACCATCATGTCTAGGCCTCAAGCAAGTCAGGGATTCCATATAATTGCGGTACTTTCTTCTAAAGACCCAATTACCAATTTATGAATTTCAATCTGAATATCAATTTGTATGAATTTCATCACACAATTTCAACCTTTTACTATTACTTCATAAATTTTTGACATTTTTGACTTCTCGGTTGATCCACTTTAGCAATTCGCTCTAATACCACAGCTGAAAGATCCCTGCCCCCTCTGCACAACGAATTCGAGGGTGCTAGCAGCGAGAGTAGCACTTCGTGCATGGGACAGGGTCCCTCACTCGGGGCCTCGCCCTCCACGGATATCCGGACAAGAGACTAATCCCTTGGTTCTTCCAAAACGAAACTTAGAAAAACTTCCCTCGCCCGGAAAGCACGAGCGATTCCTCCATGATATTTTTACTCTAACGTTAACCAAACTGATCCGACCGAACATGTAAAGACACTCGGTGAGATCAAGGAAGAAACTTGCACTTGGTTCATAGAGACCAACGCTTTTTTCCTCATTGAGAGGCGCAGCCGTTGATTCTTTTCCATAGAACAATTTTTATCCGAGATTTACTTCATCTATCATACCATAACAGAATTGAGTCTTATTTTAGGGATCCATCAGTCCAGCCTTCCCATGGGTTAGCCAACCGCCCAACCATTGTGTAGTGATGGGATCCAATTAGGAATTTGGTTAGGTTTTATCCTGGGTACCAGGGAAAGAGTTCCCAGGCCCCCCAGCCAGATATTCATGCAAACTTAAAACTAGTCACACCACTTACACACCCAATATGAAATTGCTTTTTTCACAAATTCAGCTGTCTTTAAAACAATCATTTAATGAAACCATAATGTCATTGATCATAATCCTCCAAAATATCCGGTTGAATCCTAATTTCCAATCATTCCTTCCTCGATGTACCTATGGCATCATTTTTGGCAACCAGAACCTCACCTGTCCACTCAGGGGCCTTTTCGATAGTTCCTAGCTCATAGTACTCGGCAACATATTCACTTATAAAAATCAAAATGGAATATCCATTGAAGATTAGCAAGATCAACCCCCAACAGATCCATATAAAAGAGCCACGGACTCATCTGTTGAGGACCAGCAAGATCAATCAACCAGATCCATGCCCGGTTTCAGAAAACAACTCTTACTCCTTGTACCAATATCTTCCTTGATGCACGTGTGGGTATCTTTGGTGACCCAGAGGCCGAGCACCGTATGGTAAGCACCCTCTAAGCGCTTCACTCATAGGCCTCTTCCTTGGTCCCTCATCCATCATACCAAAAGCTCACCATTTAAATCGAACCGAGGTTGGTCAAGACTGGCCGACCTTGCTACGCGAGACGTCCTCCGTTGACTCTCTGTCAGCTATTGCAACTTTATTAGTTAGGTCTCCACCACCTCATTCACAAGACGGTCAAAATGCTTCCCTAGCATTCTTGACACAAAACAGTCATTTAAAAACAGGTCATAAATATAGTTTCTATAACGAGCTTTTGTCTTTCCACATTGTTCCACATCAATCCACATTACTTGATCCGCATCCATTTCATACGTATTTCCATTCTCATCCAATCACATCATTTTCCATCTCATCACATCTTTCCTCATTTATCCTCATCCACTTGCATCTACCCATATCCACATCTACCCATATCCACATCTCATCACATCACATTCATTCACATCTCATCCATTCATATCAACCCCGATCCACATCACATCCATTTCACCTCACATCTCATTCATTCACATCTATCCCGATTCACATCACATCACATCACATATCACTTCAGAGAGTAGCTTCGAATTTGATATGGATTCCCAATCTAAAGGAAGGGATGAAGTTTGTAAAGATGATAAGGATTATCTTCGAAGATGGCAGAGACATAAAGGTTATGCAGTGAATGATCATAAAAGGTTGCAACAAGAAAGAACCACTATTGCTCAATGGCTCTAGTACATGGGTGCAGTTGACTTACATTGAAAGATAGATGATTGGGGAGACGAGTTACAAAAGTTCAAGTATTGTAGACCACCCCCAATTTATATAGCTAAGGTGGAAGTTGTTGAGATTCAAGCTCGATGTCAGCTTATGCCAATTGCACTATGTGCTGGCATGTTAGGTAGTAACATGTGTGAGACATAAATGACCGTGTCCAGCTGGTCATAGTGTGTGGACATTGGCTAGGGTTAGCAGTGTGTGGACACAACACATGTAGTGTGTTGTAGATTATGGATTATGGCTTTATGCATTGTGTGAGATGGGATATGGCTTCCCTCGATGGTTGGGGTTTACTTTATACATTAGGATTTTCTCCTGTGTGTGTGTCTCCTCTCCCTCTACCTATTTTTCATCATGGTATTAGAGCCTGGTGCTCTATATTAGGGCTTATGAGTGAGTGAGAGAAGAGGGAGAAGAAGCTGTGAAGAAAAGTTGTGAAGCTTGCCATTGGAGTTGTGAAGCTTGGAGCACACCAATTTTCATCAAATCTGAGAGCTTGGCCTACTGGGTAAGGACTACTAAACATCCTTAAGCAGATTGCAGGTGCAAAAACACAAACAACACCAGATTTGAGTTGTGTAAGCTCTCCATTGAAGCTTGAGTGTGGTGAATGTATGAGGCAAATGGATGTAAATCTGACAAAGAATCATGTATTTGGCAAATGGGAATGTATTGGCAACTCATGTGCAAGCCCTACATTGAATTTGGAGCAAAGTTGATGCATTTAAGTGAGTGGAAATTCACTGTTTTGAAGCCCTCACAAAAATAGAGAAGAGGGGTCCATTGTTGATGAAATTGGAGCTGGTCTTTTACAAGAATCAACTAATTGTTGGATTGGGTACATACCTAGGAGTGTTGGGGACTCACATCTATTATATCAATTATCACAACAAACCACTCAATCCTTCCCTACAGCAGGCGGCGCAGACTGAAGGGAAGAAATAGAGCAGAATTTTCAATACTATGCTAGGTGGAGGCCAAATTCAAGTCTTGTGATTGATTAATCCCAAAATATCCTTAGCAATTTTTTGGTACACACACTTGAGAAGGTTGATATGTGATTGTTTGGAGCAATTATGCATTATGGAGCTGATTATCAATTGATTAAACATGCTGTCTATAATGATTAGTGAAATAGAGGGTCATTAATTAGTTAATTACTCTCTCAACTTAAACAATTGGTCTAATTCCTTTTACATGGAGTTAGTAGACATCATTGCTAAGATAATGAATGCCTGGTTCTCCAATCTGGACAAGAATCAAAGGAATTAGAGCACTTTTACTACTGGTTTTTCTCAAGACAGAGAAGGGGATTTGATATTTTTGGTATGTACGCACCTTGGTTGGTGTTGATATGCAACATTGAGCTTGTTTAGGTGTCAATGCAAGTTATCCACACTTGATTGAACCACTACATTGCAATTTGAAGCCTTGGAAAATGCACCAAAATAGGGTACTTTGGACTACTTATGCCAGTTCAATTTGAATGCAATCAGTTTGATTTTCTACATCAACAGTGAAGTTTGTTGAGTACTTTGGAGTATTTGGAACACTTATTAGAGTGTGGTTGAGTTGAGGAAGGCTCATTTATAGTATTGGACGTGTGCGGAAGGTGCATTTGCATTGAGAAAATATGTCAGACAACCCAGTATAGATTGTGGGTGAGAAGTTGGATAGAAAGAACTTCCAGGCATGGAAGTACAGGATTAAAAGCTTTCTGAAAGGAAAAGGATTTTGGAACCTTGTTTACAGGTGTGGAGCCAGAGCCAAAACTACCCCAACCGACACAACAACAAGTTGTAGCTCATATAAGCAATGGTCAGAGAGAGCATACAAAGTTTTGCATTACTTGTCTATATGTATCTCGGATGCTATACTCATACATATACATGATGCTGAGAATCCCAAGGATGCATGGGATACGTTGGTAAAGCTGTTTGATACAGATACTAGTGCTCGTAAGTCTCAGTTGTTGTTGAGACAACAGATTCATAATGTGAAGCAGAAAGGAAGGAGTATTCATGATTATGTTCAAGAGATAAAGGAGTATGCAAATGCATTGGCAACAATCAATGCCCCCATGCTTGATGATGATTTGGTAGACATTTCCTTGCGTGGTCTTGGCAAGGAGTACAAGTCTTTTGATACATCTATCTCTACTCGGAGTACAGGTTTACCAGTTTTTGATGAGTTGGTTTCACTCTTGCTTGTTGAGGAAATCAAACTGAGTGACTCTTTTCATGATGCACCTACTAGCCATGACGATAATGGCAGGAATCAGGGTTTCTATTAACAAAGGGGATTTAGAGACAGGGGGAGATTTGCATCACAAGGTCGTGGTAATGGTCGTGGATGGTAGGATAGGTCCACAACAGAATTTTCAGCCTACATATGGTGCTAGAGCTGGTCGTGGATATACACCTCAGAGAGGCAGAGGTAATCCTTGTGGAAGAGGACGTTGGCAAGGCCAACAAACATCTATGCAAAATGTGGAATGCCATTACTGTGGGAAGTTTGGTCATATGGCACGTGATTGTTACCGCCGCAAACAAAATGATTTGAGAGGGGGTAGAGCACAACATGGTGGACATTATGCACAACATGGTGGAAATTATGCAAATGGTTGAAATTTTTTATCAAGCAGTAATGATGGCAGCGCAAATCACTTGTTACATGTCGTGGGATCTATGATGACAAATGGCGACAGTGATGACACTTGGTATATGGACTCTAGAGCATCAAACCATATGACTTGTCATGGTGAATGTTTGAACGTATGAAGCCTACGGATGTGAAAGGCTATGTGGAGACAGGTGATGATTCCCAACATGCTATCACATGTTGGAAGTGTACTATTGGTGATGCACAATGGTGAAACAAAGTCTATGATGGCAGATGTCTTGTATGTGCCTTCTATTACAAAAAATTTGGCCTCAGTTGGTCAAATGGTGGAACAAGGGTTACAGGTTTATTTCAACGAGCATGGTTGCTTTGTTGAGGATTTCAAAAATGGATGTAGAGTCATTGCCAAAGGCAAGAAAGAAGGCAGGTTATTTAAGTTGGATGCTGGGATTCCTGAGTTGAAATTAGCCATGTTCTCTAAAAGTCCAAATGTGGTATATAGGACATTGACATGTGGCATAAAAGGATTGGACATGTGAACATACAAAGGTTAAAGAACATGTAGGCAAGAGGCATTGTTAGTGGGCTGCCTAGATTCAAGTATGATGGGAATATGCATGTCTTTAAGGCTTGCCAGTTTGGAAAAAACAAGCAAGGTTGCCATTTCTTAAAGAAGGCAACATGAGTAGCAGGCCGCTTGAGATAGTTCATAGTGATGTATGGGGTCATGCACAAAACCCATCCATTAAAGGAAGTTTGGTTATGTGACATATAATGATTTCAGCAGAATGACTTGGATTTACTTTCTTAGAGAGAAAAGTGAAGTGTTGGTAAAGTTTATGGACTTCAAAGCTTTTGCAGAGAAGCAATATGGCTCTTGGATAAAATGTTTGAGGATAGATGGAGGTGGTGAATACACCTCATATACTTTTGAGAATTTCTTGAGAAAGCATGGCATAAGAAGGCAGTTAACTTGCAAGTATACACCTCAGCAAAATGGTGTTACTGAGAGGAAAAATAGAGTCATTTGGACAATGCTCAATGAAAAGAGCATGCCAGATTATTATTGGGTAGAAGCATGTGCCACAACGGTGTATGTACTTAATAAGACACCCATAATAGCCATACATGGAAGTACGCCAGAGATGCGTCTTATAGGTTTTAGGCCAGACATTGGACACCTCAAAGTGTTTGGTAGCATAGCTTATGTGCATGTGCCAGACGAGAGAAGGAAGAAGTTGGATCCTAAGGCAAAAAAGTGCATTTTTGTTGGGAATGCACAGGATCTCAAGGCATATAAATGTTACAATCCACAAACTAGGCAAGTGGTTATCTCATGAGATGTGGTGTTTGATGAACTTGCTAGTTGGTACAAGGCAAGGATGAGGGTGTCATTGATTCCTGCTCTAATGTGCATGTGAACTTGCCACAAGCAAGTTCTATTTCTATGTCTGGGCCAGCAAAGTCTGAGATTAGCACTATACGTCCATGGTCAGGTTGCTTGAGACAACATGAGAGTGTGAGCACTAGGAGTAGTGCTATGGATAAAGGGAAAAAAAGGTTGAAGGAATTGGCATTATAGGTTATGAGTCGTCAAGTTCAGAAAGTTTGGATGAGGAACTTGGCATACCAGTTTTACGCACACCAGGTGCAAGGCAGGATAGATATGTGCCTCCACATGCTAGAGTGACAGGTGTTCACAGTGATCTGCATGCATTATGGAGATCCCAAAGGGTCAGGTATCCAGTTGTGATAGGTTGACATATCGTAACTTTGCTATGCATTACGCATATATGACCTCTTTGGTGAAGTATGTGGAACCTACATACTATATAGAAGCTATTGGGAAGCATGTATGAGAGAAGGCAATGGATGTTGAGATGGATGCATTGGTTCATAAATGAAACTTGGGATTTGGTTGCCTTACCACAAGGCAAAAATGTCATTGGTTGCAAATGGGTTTATAAGGTGAAATGCAAATCAGATGGTTCCATTGAGCACCATGAAGCGCGGTTGGTAGCTAAGGGTTATGCACAAACCCAAGGCTTGGACTATGATGAAACATTCAGTCCAGTTGCAAAGATGGGAACAGTGAGAGCGGGACATGGTTAGTGCAACGCCAATATGCATTGGATATGTTGGCAAAATATAGGATGACAGGGTGTAAGCCAATGAGTATACCTTTGGAGCAAAATGTGAAGCCGCGGGCTGATTTTGGTGAAGAGTTGGATGATCCATCTATGTATAGAAAGATGGTTGGCAGCCTTATTTACATGACTATCACTCGACCGGCGGACCTCAGTTATGCTGTGGGGCTAGTAAGCCAATTTACGCAAAGCCCTAGAAAACCTCATTTGGATGCAGTGAGACACATTTTGTGCTATGTAAAGACCACTGCACATTATGGTCTTCTTTATGAGCATGGTAAAGGCTTGGATGTACACGGCTACACAGACGCAGATTGGGCAGGTAGCTCGTATGATAGGAGGTCTACTAGTGGTTATGCCTTTACATTTGGAAGTGCAGTGGTGAGTTGGAGTAGCGAGAAGCAACCTATTGTTACTTTATCTAGTACGAAGGCTGAATACAGGGGTGCAGCCATTGCTACATGTGGAGTATGGTTAAAGAGTCTCTTGGCTGATTTGGGTGAGCCTATTGATGGCAAGGTTGTCATTCATTGTGACAACATGAGTAGCATACAGTTGGCAAAGAACCCAGTTTTTCATGCGCGGACCAAACACATAGAGGTCCACTATCATTTTGTTAGAGAGAAAGTGTGGATGGTACAGTGGATTTGCAGTATGTGAAGACTGAAGAGCAGGTGGCCGACATCTTTACAAAGCCACTTAGTAGGGAGAAGTTTGAGTACTTCCGTACTATGTTGGGAGTACATGGGATGAGCTTGAGGGGGAGTGTTGAGAGCTTTGATAGCCCAAGCTCATCTACATCTTCATCTATGGCAGTACATCATGAGCTTGAGAGGGGCTATTGAGATTCAAGCTCAATGTCAGCTTATGCCAGTTGCACTATGTGTTGGCATGTTAGGTAGTAACATGTGTGAGACATAAATGACCACGTCCAGCTAGTCATAGTGTGTGGACATTAGCTAGGGTTAGCAGTGTGTGGACACAACACATGTAGTGTGTTGTAGATTATGGATTATGGCTTTATGCATTGTGTGAGATGGGAGATGGCTTCCCTCGATGGCTAGGGTTTGCTTAATACATTAGAATTTGCTCCTGTGTGTGTGTCTCCTCTCCCTCTACCTGTTTTTCATCAGAAGTCTCTCATGAACCAAAACCAAGTCACTCCGCTACTAGAAGGAAACAAAATTGTGAACTTGCACAGAAGGAACTAGAGGCTAAGGCTACAGCTAAAGTGGCTGATGACAAGGAAAGAAAAATGAGCCTAATTTGTGTCTACCACCTGAGAATTACAATTCATACACCATACGGGAACGCAAGTTAGTGTTTGATAATGCCAAACGTAACCCCATAAGTGAGAGTGTAGGATTGTATGATGGGCCTACAAAGGTCAAGGAAGTAGATTTGGCTGAACCAAGAGAAGATCATAAGCCTGTCTACATAGCCACCAAGGATTAAATAAGGCCAAGGAGGCTGAACTTATAGCTCTCCTCAAGGAGTATAGGAATTTATTTGTGTGGATATACCATGACATGAAGGGAGTTCCCGTAGAGGTGGTACAACACACCATCCCCATGGTACCCAAAGCTAAACCAATCCTACACTGATCCTATCCAATAAATCCCAAATATGCAAGCATTGTTAAGGAAGAGAGCATTGATAAACTCATTGAGTGTTGATTTGTCTATGAAATTCAACACTCATTATGGGTCTCACCCATTGTGGTTGTGCCCAAGAAGAATGGAAAACTTAGAGTGTGTGTTGATCTTAAGAAGGTGAAGGCTATCATGCATAGGGATCACTACTCCTTGCCATATTTAGAACATGTGCTCAAACAAGTTGCAACCCCTAGGCAAAGAAGTTTATAGCTTTTTGGATGGATACTCAGGCTATAATCGAATTTCGGTCGCACCCAATTACCAAGCCAAAGTAGCCTTGATCATTGAGCATGGTGTATATGCTTACAGAGTTATGCCATTCGGTCTAACCAACACACCAGCCACGTTGCAAAGGCTTATGTGAATACTGCTTTTAAGGACTTATTAAGAAAGTTTCTCAAAGATTTCTTGGATGATTTGTGCATTCATTTGTCTTGGAAAGATCACCTAGCATGCCTAAAAATGGTATTTGAAAGGTGTTGATTTTATCGCATATCTTTAAAACCTTACGAATGCCAATTTTGGGTAAAACGCGGAGTTATTCTTAGGCATATAGTGTCAAACTCCTTCCTTGAAGATCCTTTTAGACCTCTTGGTGTCAGCATAATGCTTTTGTCGATCTTGGCCAGCTTTAATATCCTTTTGGATTGCCTTGGTTTGTTCCTCCATCTCTTCGAGCATTTTCCTGGATGCCTCAACTCTTATGCGTCGGATTAGAGAAATTTAGAGAGTCGCGGTCGAAACGCTCCAGTCAGATCTCAATTTTGAGATCGTTTGCTCACCGTATGAGCAAAAGACCACAGCGATGAACCCTCGCTCTAAGGCCAAAATCTCTTGCTAAAGTCCATGCAAATGGGGGGGATTATGAGATGTCCCTTAACACAAAAACATTTTGCTGAAGGGGAGAAGGGCTCCTGTAAGTCTCTTCACACCACAGGGAGGGGGAGAAGAGTTAAGGACACTGCCTTCTAGCAAGGGGGGGTTAGAGGAGACTTGCCCTTATCTTAGAAGTAGCAAATGAGGGCATGTTGAGAGGGGTGATAGTAAGGGGCGACTGTACTACAGTAAGTACACTGTGCAGGGATAAATGGCAGTACGAATGGCATCACAGCAGAGCATAGGCTATACAGAAATGCGTGCTGCTCATGGAGCACCCCAGGGGTTTATATAACTGTGGGGTACGGGTGCAGGCACTGTGCAAAGCAAGGTCGAAAGGATAGTGTATCGTCGCGACAAAGGCTATAGATCAGTGGCCTGGCTCTGGTGGGGGAAAGGTACGGTGGCGCGGTTAACAGGGAAAGGAGTGGTACCTTATCTGGTCAAGGGCAGCATGGGTGTCCACGTACCGGTGCGAGTGGACCACACAGTGGGGGACCGACTTTTGGTTTTTGTGTGGCCATCGTACGGGCACCCAGGTAAGTGTGTACGGTCTAATTTTGGGTTAGGGTCCCCAAATTTGGAACGCTGGCCTCGATTTGCGTGTCGGACCGCTCGAGGGTGAATTTTTTTTTATCCGAGATGTTCTCCTGGTCATTGGGGTGCAGACCCTTTATCAATCGGACGCCTGGTCGTGCATTTAAAGGTCATCGCTTTTTAACAAAATAACCAAAATTTGCATATAAGCTTGATCCGGTGTCTGTTTTGGATGTTGTAAAATGCTATATTAGTGTAAAATCATGCACAGATTCCAAATTTGGGCTTAGAATTTGAATATTCTAAGTAGAAATGGCTCATTTAATAAAATCATTGATTTTTATACCATAAAAACTCATAAATTCATCTATTACATGGACATTTTTTTTATTAGTGAAGATGGGTATGTTACACCTACATACCTAATGGCAAAGCACCAATCAGGGTTAATGACAAGTTATCAGATGCTACTCTATTCAAGGTTGAGGCTATTCTAGAATGGAGTGAGAAAATCGTTAACTTTTTAGCTAATGGTTTTCTAGAAGAAAAGGAACTAAGGAGAGATTTAGCAAGAAAGTTGCTAAAAAAGGGAGTGCACCTTATACCAACTTATTGCCATAACTCTTTATAAATGAGGTAAGGCTGATATACTAAGATGCTACCCTAGAGGGAGGATGAGTACTTATACATCATCAAACAAGCACACCCCCAAGGGGTAGCTGGTGGACACTTCACAGGTGATGTTATAGCAAGAAAATACTCCAAGTAGGGTATTGGTGGCCCAAGCTCTTCAAAGATTATCCACTATTTTGTGAAGGGATGTGACGAGTGCTAATGATGTGCAAATTCACAGAAGAAGGACATGATGCCACTGCATCCTGTCAGAGTCAACCAACCTTTTAAAAAATGGAGCTTAGATTTTATTAGTCCTATTAATTCTGCTACACGTGGCATACAAGCACTCTTCATGCCATAGATTATGTAGCCAAATGGGCTGAAGCAAGAGCTTCATGAAAAGAAGATGCCATGGCGATTGCTAAGTTTCTCTATGAGAACATCATTACACGCTTTGGATATTTATTTAGGCTAGAGTGATCAAGGTAAGCATTTCTTCATTTCTCTCACTAATAAATTCATGATCGCTATTACAAATATAGATATACTGTGATGGCCAGCAAGAAGCTGGTGGGAGACTTTCTCATTATGCTTGCTAGAACATTACCTGAACCAATAATACTTGGTCGTACATGGATGAAGGCTATAGGATGTATGATAAACTGGTCGATAGGGTGTGTCTCTGTGGATGAAACCACAACTAAATAATCTACTTATAAATCCCTACCACTTCTCATTATTATCGAGGGTCACAAAGAGGAGGAAGCTTCGACATCCCCAAAATCTATGGAAGCCCCCTCCACTTTAGCATCCAATATTCAAAAAACTCTTGATTCTTCTACATCCATATAGCAAACACTTGCATATCAAAAGAATGAATAGATACGAGACAAGCTAAAAAGTGGCAACCCAAATCTACCTTGAAATAGGTTTCCAAGATTTCTCAATCCATACCACCTCAACCGACCGAGAAAGGAGGAACTCAATAAAAGAATCAGTGCAGGAAGTCCAGGTTACAAGTCACCCCAAAATGGATCCCCAAATGCTTACTAAAAGCTCAAGGATACTACAAGGGTAGCCATTGTATTTGGATACCAAAACATAAAAATATACCACTAGTCTCACTACCGCCAAAATTCCAAAATCTCCTCATTCACAATGATGGATAAAGACTTCAATAGCTCAAATGCCAACAAAGAAAAAGCTATTGTAAAAGACCCTTCACCACCAACACCCAAAAAATTATGGATCCTAAAGGGAAACCCTATCACACGAGACATGGTGATTGATGGTGAAGCCTCTACATCACTATTCCTAAAGTGACCTACTAAGAAAATGTCAATCCCATTGGATTCCCTAGAGAGACCCACTAAGCAAGTGTCAACCCCATTGGATTCCTTAGAGTGACCCACTAAGCAAGTGTCAACTCCATTGCTCATAATACTGGTGAAACCATAAGATCCATCCGGTCTTATGAGAGCCCTTTGCCACCATTAAAGTTGGAAGTTAACATGGCATAACAAATAACAAATGGTGCTCCTAGCCAACAAACATTGATGGAGAAAATTTGGAAGGGATGGTTGCAAAAAACCTAAAATACCTTCCCCGCCAAGGTCAAGGTATGATAAAAGGTATAACAAATGCTTACTAAAATCTCAAGGCTACCATGAGGGTAAACATTGTATTTGGATACCAACATAAAAATATACCACTAGTCTTACTACTTACAAATTCCACAATCTCCTCATCATCACAGGATAAAGGCTTCAATATCTCGAATGCCAACAAAGGAAAAGCTATTGTAAAATACCCTTCACCACCAATGCCCAAAAAATTTTGGATCCCAAAGGGAAACCCTATCACACAAGACATGGTGATTGATGGTGAAGCCTCTACATCACTAAAGGCTACAAAACCATTATTGGCTATCCAAGCCCCAACCCCATTGGACTAGAGAAACCCTCTAAGCAAGTGTCAACTCCATTGCTCATAAATACTAGTGAAATCATAAGCTCCAACTGGTCTTATGAGAGCCCTTTGCCGCCATTAAAGCTGGAAGTTGACATGCCAACAAGTAATGAAGGGCACTCCTAGCCAACAAACATTGATGGAACAAAGTTGAAAGGGGGGACTTATGCTAATAACATTGCTTTTACCCTCTACATTTTTCTCTTCGACAAAGTTCATGTCCATATCAAGAGGAAGCCTATTGGAAAAAAGCTAACCCAACAATATAGCTTAAACCAAAAGCGTACAATAATAAAGCAACTATACACATACTAAAAATATGACTAACCATACAAATTTTTTTTTAAAAATAAAATAAAAAAAGATGATGAGAAGGAGAACATATTAAATAGAATAATGAAGTATGACTTTACTCTGTGACTACAAGCCGTGAGCATGGAATTTTCTTGGACCGACACGAGTGACCCTATCCTAGCCCGGATTTCCAGGAATGGTACTATCAAGGGTAGCTAAGTATTCCTCCTTTCCAGACCCACTCACACTATTTTTATGCACCACTAGGGGAGAGATGTTCTGGAGCCACCTTTGTGGACGTGTTCTACCTAGAGTTCCATCTCCTTGCACCATGGCTTACCTGTGTAGGCATCGCATGTTGTACACATCGTTCTACTTATGTTGGCAGTGCAAAACTTATTTTAGGCACTATGGGACAGGACTAGCACAGTCCATGGTAGGAGAGGCACCACAACGACACAATTACGTGAGCGTATGCTACCCAGAGGACCGTATCAAAATAGAACTACACAAGAACAACTTGTAGATCAGTGGAGGAGGGCAAGTACTTATGAATGTACACCATCATTTTTTGGAGTAATATGTCCAACTCATTGTCGCTTTTGGAGCATGGTGAGTGATTTCCGAGATAGCTTAGCTGACAGTAGCTACTTAGCTAACCTACCTATAGTATTAAGAGACTAAGATTTTGTAAAAGGGGAGGAGAAGGTGTGTGTGTGAATGGACTTATGGTCTACTAGCTCACCTATTTAAAGGTGGAGCTAGAAGGCAATGTATGAAGCATGAAGCTTAGTTGTATTTTGAGCAACTTAATAAGCAAGATATTTTCTTGTATTTTGTGAGTCTCTCTCCTCCACATATTTGATCTAGCATGAGCACCACGAAATTCTAACATGGTATCAGAGCTTGGGTAGATTAGGTCACATTTTGGTTGGTGTAGACTAGGTTATCCCCTTTTTCATCTTTTGTGGAGAAGAACCCCCAGCCAGTGGAGGCCCTCCAGCATCTTGAGGAGGCCGAATCTCAGCATGATCTCAACTAGGAAAGTGAAGAAGACCTCTAGGCGCTCGAGCTCGTATAGCCAATTGATGGATTCCTCTTCTCCTGGCCGCGACATTGCCGTCTGAGCAAACCGGCACATGAAAACTATAGCCAGCTGATGTCGTACAACCATTCGCTGACTGTAGGTGATTATTGGCTATGTGGGCTTAGGGCTTTTGAAGCCCATAGCCTAGTCAAGAACTCAGCCCAAATGGCGGCTTGAATCGAGCGCTGGAGTCAAAACACCAAGCGACTATTTGGTTTTCAGCCATGGAAGCTTGTATGAAAGCTTTATAAAAGTGTTTTAAACACTAATTAGTCTTCATGCTTATCATTAAAGGAGTACTAATCACTTAAGTACTCTTGTGAGGGCTTGTTGCAAATCCTATTTTGAGTTTGAAGTGGTGGGCATGCACCATGAGGTATTCATGAGCCTCATTCTCATCAAGCTTCATCAACATTATCTTCAAGTGCACAAAGCTTCTCAAAGTGTGCTTATAAGCACTAATTATGTTGATTAATACTAATGAGTCTTCTAATCCAGCAAAGGGGAGTCATTCCAAAGTGTTTCTAAACACTACGAGTGTTCTTAAACACTAATGGTGAATCTAATCACCAATGCAAGTGTCATTAGATGCTAGAAATGTGCTCTTAAGCACTAATCATGTTTTTAAAGACTAATGTTGATCTTAATCACCAAACAAAGTGTTCTTTGACACTAATGAAGCTCTCTCCATGAGAATTAGTGGTTAGGGCACAAACCCTAAATGCTAAACCATAAGTTTCACCATCTTAATCTCCTTTTTATGCAACATCCTTGGCTTGATTAAGGGTTGTTGTACTCTCATAAGCCTTTCTCTTTCTACTTAAGCCAAAATATCAAAATTTTTGGTTTCTTCTTCTTCATAAATCAGCCCATTACTCTCTAGTAATCTCCTTCAATACCCAATGTCAAAGGACAACACCCAAATTAAGAAGTTCTCAGGAGAGGACTTCCACACTTGGCAAGTTCTTGTCAAGTACAAGATGATGTCCAAAGGTCTTTGGCCATTCATCTCTGGCACTAAGGTTATTGATCGAACTAAGGCTCAAGATATTGAAGATGATGAGAGGGCACAAGCCATCATCATGCTTCATCTTGAGGATGAGGCTCTCATTCACCATGTGGACCAGCTTTCGACTGCAAAGGAGAAATGGGATGAGCTTGATAAGCTCTATGGGGCTCGTGGTAAGAATTCCAAGATCTCACTCAAAATTGAATTTTTCAGCTTGGAACTCAAAGAGGGAGACAGCATTGGAGCCTTCATCTCTCACTTGAAGGGCCTTATGGCTCAACTTGCATCAGTGAATGCGAGAATGGATGAAGATGATGCAGTGGTTGTTTTACTAAAAGCAGTCAAGAAGGTGTACCCCACCTTAGTCACCACCCTGAAGAACATACCTAATCCTACCCTTGAAGGAGTCATTCAATCTTGTCTTGATGAAGAAAAGAGGCCAAAGGGAGGAGCTGAATCTTCAAATGCAACAACTTCATCGAATATATCGAACAAGCTTTGTCACATCAAGTGATCAAAGTAAGATGTGTCCATTGCAAAAAGGTGGGTCATTTGGCAAATAATTGTTGGATCAAATATCCCAACAAAATGAAATGTAACAAATGTAAACAAACGGGACATATCACTTCTAAATGTCCTAACAAATAGTCAGAGGCTAACTTTGTATCAGCCTCTAACTCCACTGAGAAATTGTTTTAAATCTCAATGTAACCACACCTATATTCCTAACCTTGTACGCCTAATGTTATAAAGGCAACTTATGTCCAATACCACCTATTCCAATTTCCTTTCATAGTTGGTATTGAGGGGGGTATTAAGAGACTAAGGTTTTGTAAAAGGGGAAGAGAAGGGTGTGCGTGTGAATGGACTTATGGTCCACTAGCTCACCTATTTAAAGGTGGAACTAGAAGGCAATGTATGAAACATGAAGCTTAGTTGTATTTTGAGCAACTTAATGAGCAAGATATTTTCTTGTATTTTGTGAGTCTCTCTCCTCCACATATTTGATCTAGCATGAGCACCAGGAAATTCTAACATATAGTACCCATGCCATTTCACAATGAGGATGCACTCAGATCATTTCGCCCTAGTAAACTAGACTCGACAGATATAAATATGAAGCACACCCAAGTGAGGAGGAAAATCAACCTAGTGATGAAGAATCAGAGCAAGCTTACACACTATGGTTATCTAGATGAGTATTGAATTATAGGTTATTGAGGTACAGTCGTGTAGACCATATCCAGAATTACAACATGCTGTGAACATGCAACCTCGATATGGATAAGATTTTCCTCCATTGCCTGAGTGTATTCTAACTCATCCTCACCTTCTGCTATTGTTTTAATATTTTTATGACTCTCCATTTACCATTTGTTTGAGTGCTTGTTTGCATTGTTAGGTATGTGGTCTATCAATTTTCTAGTTATTACTTGGATAATCATTTAGGATTTAGTTCCTAGTTCAATCTTCCCTGAGATCGACCTCCGATGATTTGTCAAGTTCTTGTATATAATCTCCTTCTTATGATAGCTGTTAAATGATCATCTAATTTATTGGTGTTATTCTAGGTGCTAATGTTTGTAGTGGTAGGATAGGTGGTGGTATAGGCACTTCAAGTACTCTCTTTACATTCCCCTCATTTGGTTTTGCACATTTGACACACTTGCCCTTGGAGAATTCCCTTGCCTAGGTTATGCTAGTAAAGCTAATGATTGTTGTCGCATAGGAGGTAATTGAGGCTTATTTATTTATGACATGGGTACCTACACATGTTGGTATCATGGTTCTTCCTGAGTTGCATACAATGTGTGCAACAAATCAGGAAGGGAGGCATTAATTGAGGACACTCAGTGCTTGCATAATTTTGTTTAGTATATCGAATATCATACCAACTCTTGTGTGGGTAAAAATGTTGGTCAATAGGCACATCCCTTACCTCCTTTGGCTTTATTTTGTTTAGAAGCACAATACTTATATTCTTAATTTGTCTCTCAAGGTTGTCATGCTTGTTCACCTCAACACATGTGAAGAAACTATTAAAGTGATAGTTTTGGGATCATCAGGCTGATGCAATTCAAATATGTTATCCTCAAAGTCAATGGATAATTGACAATAATTATCAAGAGATATTGTCTTAGCCAATAATAAATAGTCGTGTATCCTTAGGTATCTTACTCCCCTATGTGGAAGCAAGGCAACAATTACTCATATGTTAACCTTTCTCTAAGTTTACACCTTGAATTTAAGTTTTTTAGATGCGAGATATAATCTCTCTAGATTTGTGATCTTCTTGCTTACTGTTGTATAGTTAGGCTATAGGGCTCTACTTGTCTCCGCTTCGTGCAAAACTTGCTATACACACATACTTAAGCCTTGTAAAGTTAATCCTATCATCAGGCTTAAGTGCAATCAATACCGTTGGTATGCTTTCCTTTCTAATGTAAGAGAGAATGTAAATATTTACGTTTAGTTGCTAATAGGTCCACAAGTTTTTCACACTGATTCAAATATATTAAGGTGATATATAGCATCGCTCACCTGAGAATTTCTTCATCAGTCTCGCCACATGGTCGGGCTTGATTGGTGTTTCCCTTTATGGTGCTGGTGCGGTACCTACTAACTCCCACCACCAACACCCTACCTATTTCTTCATCCATTCTTAATAGGTTAGCAGATTGCAACTCCTATGTGATGGTTCACTCTCTTTGGCTCCTTTGATGGGGCCTCGTGCACCACCCTTCCTATGGCTACTTCACCCCCTGCCTCTTGGCTTGTAGTGGCTCTTGCATGTTGGTTTCCATGTATCCTTGGGTCAAGTGGTATTGGAATAGCTCCCACATTTCTGTTAATATAATCATCAAAAACTTCTTCTCCCAGGTTCCCTTCCTATAACATGTCTCTCATATACTCTTCTAACTCTAGGGTCGTCAACATCATGTCTACTTCCACCTTGGTGTAGGTTTTCTCTTAATGGATCATCATTTTCTGATAGAGGTGCTACAAGAGCAGTCAGGTCTTCTCGAGACTCCTTTGAAATAGGTTCTAGATGTGGCATGCTTTCCGCCATTGCCTATTTAATCTATTTAACACTATTTCATGAGTCTTCCTCATGTCTCAATCCACTAAGGTTGGATTCCCTTCCCCACACATTGCCATGTCTCAATCCACTAAGGTTGGATTCCCTTCCCCACACATTGCCATGTCAAATGGATGTCTCTTGATCAATTCCTTGTGGAGATCTAGGCTCACTTTCTCTTGTTCAAGCTCTTGAGTTGGGCTTACGCTTCCCTCAGTCTTTCTTCAATTTCTAGCTCCCTAGAAGTAGGAAAATACATTTTACCTATTCTTTGGGCACTTATAGAGTCTGTTCTAATTTTGGGAGTAACTTATGTCATGGGTTGAGGATTGCTTTCCCCTAGTTTCTCGAGTCTTTCAGTGTCTATTTCCTTATTTAAGCTCAATGGTGGTGGTCCCTTGCCAACTTGCAAAGTTTCTCTTTCAAGCCCATAGGTGTATCCTAGGATTCCTTGGGCTAAGCCCATGAATCCACCAGATAGTGTTGGAGAAGAAGTTTCTTCCCCCTTGCCAATTCTTCATTACAAGGGTTTTCCATGGTTTCCTCATTGCTTTTGATGTAGAATTCAATCTTTATAAACTAAACACACTTCTTTGTGTGTTGGCCAAGCAAGCTAACCCTAGGCTTCTTTGGTAGGAGGATCCGAATTGGTTTGATGAACTATCGTCAAGGGAAATGTTGTCACCATCAAGCCTTCCCAACATTAAGTGTGAAAATTTTTTAACTGGTAAAATTTAATTTGCACATAGTTGAAATCACTTAAATCTAGAATTACTAGATTCTTGTGTCACAAGCGTGATCATGCTAGACCCATTGTGTTAAAAGTTTCTCACAATTTTAGTTGTTTCAAGCTACCCCTAGTGTCAGGGTGTCCTTAGGAATACCCCTAAGCACTCAAGTGAAACTCAAATTCTCAGTTGTTGTGATTTTGCAGGGTCAAGAATCACAACCGTGATCCTATGCGGAATCACGATAATGATTTTAAGCTTAGCAAGTTTAATGGTTGTTGTGATTTTGCAGGGTCAAGAATCACAACCATGATCCTATGCGGAATCATGACCGCGATCCTATGCGAAATCACGATCGTGATCCTATGCGGAATCACAATAATGATTTTAAGCTTAGCAAGTTTAGTGGTGGTACATCTAAGTTCCTTGAGGTCCCTAGTAACTGTTTCAGTTAGAATTCTAATCAAATTTCCAAGTTGGGTCATTTGGTTAATGATGTGTAACCATGATTGATGACGTCAATAATCAAGAGTGTGATTTTACCAGTTTTCACAATAAACTGATATATTAATGACAAGACCATTCTTTGATACTAACTATTTCGTAAGGATGATATAATTTTAATTTCTTTATTATTTTTTATTCTATTTATATTAGTGTTGTTTACTATGTTTTTATGTTTCACATACTCTCTCTCTATGCTGAGTGGACTTTGTTACATGGCCCAAAAGTGACCTGCCAAATCCCCTAATGAAATGCTAATCTTTTATCTTATCACGGTGTTATTACATTTGGTTATGATCATTTCACTTTTTATCACATTGTGTTGCATTAGATGGTAGACCATTGTTATGGCATTCCTTAATCAATAGTTCACCACAATGCAAAAACACATATTGTTGTTATGCTCATATTTGTCTTATTGCAGTGTATTGCATTAGACTGTTCACCACAACTTGATAGTTCACCACAACACGAGTACATGTATTTGTTTTTTGGTCTATTGTTATTCATGTTATATTTAATTTAAGTTTGTTTATTTTTCATGCCCTGTTGTATGCATCAGATGGCACACTCCAAGTAGACTACAAGAAAAAATAAGACGAAAGACTCTCAAGTTGGACAGAGGATGGCACACTAATCAGGTTCAGGAAGAGAACCCCCATTTTTTTATTCAAAAATACTCTAAAAGCATGGTATATCTCATCTCCCCTCTTCCAAACTAGATCAAAAAGTGGGCATAACTAAGCTAAATCTTGTCCAAATTGGATCAAAGCCTCTAGATCCTAGTTGGGCTTGGTTGGTGGCCTCCCTCACCTTTAAATAGAGCCCCATTCCTTTATATTTGCATCTTAGTGTATTTTCAATTTAGTGCATTTCCTTCATCCCTCTTCCTTGCCTCTCCATCTTGAAGCTTTGGTGCTTCACTAAACCATTCTATTTTTCCCTAATCCTCTCCATGGTGGCCATGGGTCTCTCCTCTTGAATCCTAATCCTCTCCATAGTGGTCTAGCCTCTTCTTTTGATGGTGAACCCTCTCTTGAAGGCTATTCTCTTCCCTTGAAGCAAGATTCCTTTCTTGAAGGGTACCTTTCTATTTAAGATTACCCTCTTCTCTTAGTGGCCAACCCTCTTCCTTGAGGGCTACACACCTCCTTGCAAGATAAAGAATCAAGCTCATACCAAGGGTAAGCCTAAACAATGATGTTTATACTATCTTCTTATCCTCCACATGCTCTAGAAGCATGGACATGCATGATTCTCTTCTCTAAATCTTGTTTTATGAATTAAGTAGATGTTAAATTTCTTCTTTAAGCATTAGGGATTCTTCTCTTCTCTTCCACATGCTTTGGAAGCATGCTACTCTCATGGTTATCTCTTTAAACCATGTGTTCTAAATAAGTAGATGATTAATGATGAAGATGTTAACCCTCTTGCTTAATACTTGGTTTAGGATTTATAATGATGTCTAGATTATGATAATGGGCTTTATGTGGATGAGCTTTAACGAAGCCATCCCCTCTTCTAAAATGAGAATAGCCATGAAGATAGTGTCTAAATCATGCATGAGAATATCCATGTAGACTTATGGGTAGAATTAAATCATTTAAGTTAGCTTCTTAACTATGAATAGAGGTATATATTTTTATGTCCAAAAGTGGACTCATGAGAGTATATTTTTATGTTTATATCTATGCATGCTTATGCATAAGTAATTAGATGCTAAAAGATGATGTTTGGTCACATTTGTATGTTTACATTCATTTATGTGTATGCATGAATCATATAGATGTTAAAAGAGGATGAATGGTCACATTTGAATGTTTACATTCATGGTATGTATACATGAATCATATAGATGCTAAAAGTGGATGTTTACTTACATTTTCATACACATATTTATGGTATGTGTATGCACGAGTCATTAGATGCAATAAGAATGATATTTAGTTACATTTTCATGTTTATGTTTATGTTTATGCATGCATATTTATAGATGTTAAAAGAGGAAGTTTTATCATATTTTATGCTTAATTTTATGCAAGTACATGCATAAATAATTTAGATATTAAAAGAGAAAGTCTCATGATATTTTATGATATGTTTAAATGATATTTATTCATTTCTTTGGAAAAGGAAATGAAAGAAACTCTTAGGATGGATATTAATTATTCATTTTTCAAGATTCTTAAATATTAGGATAAAAATTGTGACATCATTCAAAAAGCAGCCAAGTTATGGCAAAATTTTCCTAGATGTAATTATCTTTGAAATAAGATGGTCAACGACCTATTTCAATGGCCATGAGTTAAGAGACGAGTAGAAATAATGGATAAGACCACGTAGTCACAAGGTGAAGACTTGTGATGCATGAGAACCTTCCCTTATTTTGAAGAAAAGGGGAAAGAAATGATCCTTGTGAATATTAGATCCTCAAGCGAAAAGTCCTTGATGGGAAAGATCCCTAATAAGAAGCGAATTCACCCAACGTCTCTGACTATAAATGAAGTCGTATAGAGAACCATCCTATAAACGTTGGTCTTGAAGAAAGGATCAAGGATCAATGAAATAACAAGGTGGTCATCCTTAGAATGGCCGAGAATTGTAGTGGGATAATGGCCGTGTAGTGGGATAATGGCCGTGTTGTTATCCTCAAAATGGTCGAGAATCGTAGTGGGATAATGGATCGAGAGAATAATAGATTTTTATGAAGTTATGTGGATAAAGGAAAGTTGTGGGATTATAGTTAGATTTTCTTTCTGTATTATAGGACCCGAATAAGTCCTCGTTTTAGGGGAAGGATTCAACGGCTCTTCCTCGCTCGATGGGAAAAAAAAGCGTTGATTACATGAACCAAGTGCGAGTCTTTTTCCACTGTCAAGTTTGACCACCATTGACCTTAGAATGAATGGGAACGTAAGAAAGTTATTCAATTCTCAAGATCAGTTTGGAAAGGATTAAGTTGTCGAAATCAAAGGAAATGATTGTGGAAACTATACCAAGGTTGTGATCAAGCTCAGAGAACGATGAGGTTCAAATTTAAGAAATTATTCGATGGATAGAAAGGAAAGATGATTGCAAGAAATGGATCGATGAATAACCTCAAAAAGAACTGACCTTATCAGAAGAGAAACGTCATGGTTAGATAAGTGTATACTTGTTGACTTGTTTGCTTAGAATTCTGTTTTACACCAAGATCGCCGGTGGGCATGGTTATGTTTCGAAGGTGGAGGAAGTGATGTTGAAATAACAAAGGGCGAAAGAGAGTTGGGAATGAGAAACAACAATATGAGGAATGGAACTCCCCTTGGGCGAATTGTCAAGAGAGTATCCAAAATAGTGATCATTGAATAAGAGGTAACTCCCCCTGGCGGATCGTTAAGAGAGTACTCATCAAAGAGTAAAAATTGGTATGAAATCAGGAATATGGGATGACTCACCTTGCTAGATCGTTAAGAGAGCATCCAAAGAGAAATGAGGATTGAAGGATAGCTTCCCTTGGCGGATCGTTATTAAGAGAGCCACTTGAAGGGATAAGTAACATAAGAGTCAAGAACGAAGAAAAGAATTCATTATGAACTCAGAATGGAAGGTTCACTAATGATCAAGAAATAGAGAAGATAAAGGTTCGGTTATGTTTGGATAGATTATTTAACTAAATACTGTTTGAATTTTAAGGTATGACTATTTTCTATGCATATGATGGTCCTTACACTGTGTCGACGATGGGGCTTGGGTGGAGGGAAGACCTCTCTCCAACTACGTGGACACAAACCCAATTGAATTAATTTAAACTGGAAAAAAGCGGGTGACAGAGTGGACTCGAGTAGTTTACGGAAGCTTTCCAACATTAAGACTGGAAAGTGTTAAGCTAGATAAAGATAGATGTACCTTAGAGAATTTCAGAAGGAAAATCTTAATTTATGGTCTTTATACTCGAGGGGTAAGCTGTTGGCATGAGCAGAAGGAAACCACCAATATATCTTTTACTTGTGAAGTATGAAAGAGATATTACCAGAAGGAGTCATATACCGATAAAGTTTTAGATGATTCGAGAAACCGTTGGTTAGATATACCTTAAGATGTTGTTGAAAATTTACGGAGGAATCGCCTATGTCTTCCAGCAGTGAGAAAAAATTTTCGAGTACGATTTCAGGATGAGCCGCCCAACTAGTCTTTTGCCCGGGGCGAGGCCCCGAGTGAGACGCTCTGCCCTATGTAGTTGCTATTCCACTGCTAGCATTCTGATGGACCATAGAGGGTAGGGATCTCACAAGAAGGGCTTTTTTTGGTGTAATTCAAGCCCATAATAATCATCTTAATAAAGCTCTTGATGCCTATTAATCTTGCTATGCAATGTTAGGACTGAATTGGAAATAGACAACTTCACACTGCTACATAGACCTATAGTTTTTTATAAATAGAGAGAATAGAGTAGTGGGACCAAAGTTGATTATCAAACTAGCAAATACATATACTAATTAAGGTGCTTCGAGCTTGGATTTGATTCTTGAGGGTCTGTATAATGCACAACAGTAGACATCGAGTTCTATAGACCACACAATCTATACTTATGGAATGTGTGGAGTATATATATTCATTTGATCTCTTGCATGGTAATGGGCATCAAAAGTAGTGAAGCTATTTAACATGTTAAAAGCTTAAATTAGGGGTATATGAGCTAGAGGAATACAAAGAAATTAAAAAATGAGTTAAACTAGATCTATTAATAATAGAGAAGAAATTTGAAGACCATTGATGCCCTAGTATACATTTGAGCTTAGAGCAAGGTGTAATAGGCAAAGATCCTCGTAGGTTACAATCGTAACGATTTTGGTGATGCTTTGGACCATGATGCAATAAAGTAAAAAGGTGTTGTTTTACAGAACTATTATCAAAACAAAAAAAATGTTTATGGAGCTTTGGGTCATTTACATACATGCATATGTATCATGGCACATGTATGAGTAGTATTCGATGCTTGGTGGAGACTTTACTATGGTTTTGGACATCAATGAGCTTGAGTTGAGTTGATTTATTGATAGGATGATGCCCAAGGCTAAGGGATGATACACAACATCCAATTACACATGTTGGCAGTGTGCCATTGTTGATGCATGATGGGAAAACAAAGAGAATGTCGAATGTATTGTATGTGCCAACTATTACTAAGAATAAGTTGGTCAAATGGTAGAAGAAGGGATGCAAGATGAACATGACTTCTTTGTTAAAGATTTCAGGAATAATTACAAGATTTTTGTAAAGGGACACAAGAAAGGCAAATTGTTTAAATTGGATGTAGGCATTCCAGAGTTACAAATTCAAGGACATACATAGAATAAGTCAATAATTTAGGATAAGGATGTACATAGAATAAGCACGTATGTAGAATGAGTTGTTATAAATTTAGATGTATTCTTTGTCACTATAAGATGATTATTCTCTAAAGTACAAATTTTCATGCCAATCATCTTCTTTATATTTTCTACATAGTATCTATGTCTCACTTCAAAAAGTAGAAACATAAAAATTATGGTGAGAAAAGTACAAACTTTCATGCCAATCATCTTCTTTGTATTTTCTACATATTGTCTAAGTGACATTTTGAAAAGTAGAAAAATAGGAACTATGGTGAGCAATAGAAGAGACTTTATAATTATTATATAGAGATTGATAGAGAATATGAGCCACTTAAGAAGGGAAATAAGGTGAGAACTTTGACTCGATTAGAGGAAACCAATATGAGAATACAAGGAAGAACATGGATCTATGGATAGATGGAAGGATTTATCCAAAGGATCCTATTACAAATTATAAACCTCCATTCTCAAATGTCATAGGTCTTTTTTGATTTACAGGTGATGGAATGCACCCAAGATTTTCCTTCTGGTGATATCTACACCATAGTGTCCTCCTCCACAACCTTCCTCACTCATGAAATGTTGTTAAACATTGTTGTATTTCATCATGATATAGTACTCTTCTTAAAACCCCACCTGAGCCCTTATGATACATCTGCTCTCCTATCAGTACATACTTCATGGCCCTTCTAGTCACTTCATGTTTGCTTGAAGCACTTAGATCCCTTCTGGCAAAACCAGTAAGCAGAACATGTTCCTCTTCATGCAAAGACTCTCTTCCTTGATATAAAGGCTCTTGAAACTCTATCCCATGCATAGATTGAACTAGTATTTGCTCAACCAGCTCATGAGCCCTTTTAGTCTTATATGCTAGACTTGGACAGCTTGAAAACTCTCAAGTAACTTCATGGCCTTGAAGAACCACTGTTTCAACTCATTCTTATCAACTCTCCAAACTCCTTGGATTTGTCTGATGATGATTAACATTGCATCTCCCTTTATTATCAACTTTTTGATTTTTCTCCTTTTACACTCCTCAAGGCCCAAGCACAAGCTACTATACTTAGCTTCATTGTTGCTCTTCACTTCTATCTCATGGCAGCCAAACCTGACTTCTTTTCCTTATGCATCCAAGAATACATATCCAGCCCCTCCTTTTCCCATACTCCTTTTGAAAGCACCATCAAAGTCCATGGTCCCCTCAGTACCCTATAACTCCTCATGTAAACTATGATTGGGAACTACATGTCTTTCAACATCCTTGACTCATTTAGAATTGATCTACACTTCTCTGTAGGTTAACATATCTGCCCTTTGTTCCCTTACACTGTCCTCCTTGATGAAGCTCATGTCAAATTCCTATAGAGCTAGGATCCACCTCTACACCTTGGGATTATCCCCTAGAAGTCTTAGTATATGAGGTAGTAAGATTTAGGATGTTAATATCACAAAGGGTCTGTATATCAAGTAGCTCCTCAATCTCTTGATTGCATAGACCAATTCCCATACCAATAGTTCCACATCATGCCAAGACCTCTCATTTCCCATGGTCCTACTGTGTTGATGTAGTACACAGGCCTCATATAAGATTGCTTCACTCCTTTATAAATTAAAATTACTCCAACTGCATTCTCACCTACACTCAAACTAAGATAAAAGGTTTGAGTCCAATCTGGTGGCATCACTATGGGTAAGGTGGAGAGAAGGTCCTTGATACTATCCAAGAGTTCCTCTTCAACAACGCTTCAGACAAATGGATCTTGTTGGCTTATCTTCTATAAGGGATAGAGATACTCAGCTAGCATACATAATGATCTAGATAGATATCTCACCTTTTGAATGAAGCTAATTACCTCCTTGGTTGTCTTGGGAATTTCCATTTGCAATAGATTTTCCAATTGGGAAGAGTCAAGGGCTATCCCATTTTCACTAACTTCATGCCCAAGCAGCACTACCTTTGCTCTTGCTAGCTTACACTTACCTAGATTCAACTGAGCCCCATCCTCATCAAGCCTTTGAAATACAAGATCCATCTTTTTAACATGAAGCAACCTATCACTATAAGCACATATATCATCCATAAAAACACTGGCAAAAGTACCCAAATAAGGACCACGTCTCTTATCCATCCAACTCTAATAGCTTGCATATGCATTCAAAAGTCCGAAAGGTATTACTCTGTAACAAAACACCCACCATGGAGTAATGAAACATGTCTTCTTTTGATCCTCTGGACCTATCTTGATTTGGAAGTAACCAGTGAACCCATCAAATAAAGAGTACCTCTCACTCCCTACTACAACTTGAAGATCTTATCCCCTAAAAAGGCAGGGGATAGTGATGTCTTCTTGTGGCTACATTTAGGGGTTTATAATCTACACATACTCTCCATTTGTTTCCATTCTTAGGCACTATAACCACACAGGACACCCAATTTGATAAAAACTCTGTAAATGAATCTAGCTTGTAGAATTTTAGTCACTTCTATTTCTAGCACTTGCTTTTGAATGGTCCCAAGCCTCCATAGCTTCTATTTCTAGCACTTGCCTTTGAATGGTCCCAAGCCTCCATAGCTTCTATGCCATAGGCTTAATCCCCTCTTTCAATTTGATCTCATGTAGCACACTAGAATTCTCTCTCATCTGGAAGACCTCCAGATATTCTTCGACATCTAGTACTGCCAGTTGTGCCTCCACCCTTCACCAAGTCTACTTTATCTTTATCTGCCTTGTTTTGGACAACCGTTATTATCTTTAGGTGCTCCTCCCTGATCTGCACAACCTTTGCCTCAATTCTCACTTGCCATTCCACAACCATGTTCACCTCCTCCTGCATGCGCTGGGCTTCCTAGTCCTGTCTGACCATGTTTCTTTTTAATGTTTCCACCTCCTATCCTAGCCCTCTATTGGCCTCTTGGAGCTCCGTTAAGTGCCTTTATAGGCTCTCCACTTGATTGGCTTCTGCTCTACTCCTACGTAGTTCTTCCTATAGTGGTTCTTGTTGGCTCCTCAATTCCTATAGTGCCTTTGTGCTCTGAGCACATGCCACATCCTTTTCCCTCATGATTGTTTGTAGTTTGGACATTTCTTTGAGGCCCTCTCTCATGCATTTTTTCATGTAATTTAATGCTCTTTGCACCTAGTCCATTTCTATGGTTTCCAAAACATTGGATGGGCTTGGTACCATTGGGGCTGTGTTGGGCATGGTGGGTCCTAGGCTAAGGGAGCTACATCTTTAGTTGTACTATGGCAGTGGATTCTAGCACAGTGAGGCCCATCAGAGGAAGTTAATAGTGGGTGGGTGTTTCTTGTCTGGAGGTTTTCTACTATTGATGTTTCTCCAATCTCTGGGTCAGCAGCATGGATCGGCCTAGTGCAGCCAAATCCTCCTCCATCTATTGTCTGTTGGGAACCTCCATTCTCCCACTAGATTATCCTTTAAGGAGCTTCTACTTTTTGTGTTGACCTTCCTTTCCCCAAACTCAAACAATATTTTCTCACCCTACTATGGTGGCTAGTTTTGGGGTCTGATTTTAGATTTCCCAAGGGTGTAGTCCTTTGTGCCTTCCACCTTTTCTCCTTCTACTCCTTCTTGAACTCTTGCTTTGAACATGGCCTCAAGATATAGCCTGATCTTGGTTTTGGTGTTTAGCCTCATGAGCTTGCCGATCTGCTTTTTGAGGTTGTGGTAGAGAACTTTTGCCCATGCCACCTATGTGCCAGCCTCTGTAGCTTTCACCATGCCGAAAGTCTTTCTAGACATGTAGTAGGGTTTGTGTGTGAGGATGATCACCTCCACTACAAACCTCATTTGATGTTGCATGTCCTCATCATGAGTATTTCTTGTTATCTTGTATTCCTTTGGCTTGCCTTCCCAGGGCTGAACTCCGCGATAAGATCTTCATCTTCTGCTAGCTTGATTTTGATCTCCCCTCTGCTGGTAAGTGCAATACTTATGATACATACATGGGTGTGAATTCCTTCTCCTCTAAGGGCAGCATGATGATGTTAGAACGTTGAAGCTTCTCCAGTTGTTCTCCTACCTTGAAATTGTGTTGCAACTCTTCCTAGGCAGCTTTGCAAATTCCTTTAGGCACATCTTCTCCAGCCATTTTTCATGCTTGTCTACTTCTGTGTAAAAGGCGGACGATAGGTACTCGAATTCAACCATCCTATCAAACAATGCATAGCTAGAGGAGGGTAAGAGAGAGTAGGAAACACAACAAAGCTTAGTGAAGAGATAGCAAGGAACACAACAAAGCTTAGTGAAGAGATAGCAAGGAACACAACAAAGCTTATTGTTACACAATAAGCTTATTGTTACACAATAGAGAAATGCAAACCAAGCAAGGCATGAATTCAAATGAGAAACTATAGTGCACCCTGACCGTTATCATGGCACACACTTCCCCTTGGTACGGCCATAACTTCTTGATGCTTTCATGATTCTTTAAAATTATTTTTAGATATGACCTCTTAGTGCCTATTTCACAAATTACGAGGTTGATTATGATTGGATAGTGGTAAGACAAGACTTATGTGACACCTTTCCCTTTCCATCCATGCTTCTTTTTTACGAGGCGACACCATTGCTTTTCCCACTGCCTCCATGCAATTGACAATTGGCTCTTCCCTTTCTACGCATACTGAAATTACACTTACATTAATAGTTTCTTAATTTAGATTTTGTGCTTCTCCTTTTTTAATCTTTCTAGAATCTTGTCTTCCGATCTCGATTTTGGATTGTAACTAGATGTGAAATTTGTTCCTTGGATCCTTTCTAATTCCTGATGTGCTTGTCCTTTGTTGAGATTCAAGCTCGATGTCAGCTTGTGCCAGTTGCACTATGTGCTAGCATGTTAGGTAGTAACATGTGTGAGACATAAATGATCGCATCCAACTAGTCATAGTGTGTGGTGTGAGACATAAATGATCGCATCCAACTGGTCATAGTGTGTGATGTGAGACATAAATGATCAGTCCAGATGGTCATAGTGTGTGGACAGTAGCTAGGGTTAGCTATGTGTGGACACAACACAAGTAGTGTGTTGTAGCTTATGGATTATGGCTTTATACATTGTGTGAGATGGGACATGGCTTCCCCCTATAGTTAGGGTTTGACTAATACATTAGGGTTTTCTCCTGTGTGTGTGTCTCCTCTCCCTCTACTTGTTTTTCATCATGGTATCAGAGCCTGGTGCTCTCTATTAGGGTTTATGAGTGAGTGAGAAAAGAGGGAGAAGAAGCTGTGAAGAAAACCTGTGGAGCTTGCCACTAGAGCTGTAAAGCTTAGAACACACCAATTTTCACCAAATCTGAGAGCTTGGCCTACCGGGTAAGGAACACTAAACATCCTTGTGTAGATTGCAGGTGCAAAAACACAAACAACATCAGATTTGAGTTGCCCAAAGCAAAAGCAAAATTTTTGTTTTGCAAGCTCTCCATTGAGAAGCTTTATTGTGTGGTGAATGTATGAGGCGAATGGTTGCAAATCTGGCAAAGAAAAAGGGATTGTGTTGGCAACTCTCATGTGCAAGCCCTAGAGTGAATTTGGAGCAAGTTTGATTTATTGGAGTGATTGGAAAAATACTATTTTCACAAAAACACAAAATAGAGGTTCAATTTTGATGCAATTGGAGCCGGTCTCTTGCAAAAATCAACTAATTGGTGGCTTGGGTGCATGCCTAGGAGTGTTGGGAACCCTTGTGTAGTTTCAATAGCCACAACCAACTCTCCAAACCCCCATAACAGTAGGCGGCACAGCCTGAAGGCCAGAAATAGGGCAGAATTTGCTAGTCTTGCATAAGTGGAGGCCATAGATACAAGCTTTGTGGTTGATTAATCTCAAAATCTTCTTAGCAATAGTGTTATACACAGAGAGGAGAAGGTTTCTATGTGGTTTGTTGGAGCAATTATGCACTTTACAGCTAATTATGAGTTGATTAAAAAGGCTATAAACAGTGATTAGTAAAACAAAGGGTCATTAATTGACTAATTACTCTCTCAACTTTTATAATTGGTCTAATTCCTTTTGTAAGGAGTTAGTAGACATCATTGCTAAGCTAATGAATGCCTGGTTCCTCAACTTGGACAAGAATTGAAGAAATTAGAGCATTTTTCCTATTGGTTTTACTGGTTTTTCTCAAAATAGAGAAGGGGATTTGATATTGCTAGTATGTATGCACCTTGGTTGGTGATAATATGCTACATTGAGCTTGTTAGGGTGTCAATGCAAGTTATCCACACTTGATTGCACCACTATATGCGCCAAAACAGGGTATTTTGGAGGACTGAGTATGCCACTTCAATTTTCTACATCAACAGTGAAGTTGGTTGAGTACGTTGGAGTATCTGGGACACTTATTAGAGAGTGTGGTTGAGCTGAGGAAGGCTCATTTACAGAATTGGACGTGTGCAGAAGGTGCATTTTCATGGAGCAAATATGTCAGACAACCCAGTACAAATTGTGGGTGAGAAGTTGGATAGAAAGAACTTCCAGGCATGGAAGTACAGGATTAAAAGTTTTCTAGAAGGAAAAGGATTTTGGAATCTTGTTACAGGTGTGGAGCCAGAGCCGGATCTACCCTGACAACCTACACAACAATAAGTTATAGCTTACAAATAGTGGTCAGAGAGAGCATACAAAGTTTTACATTACTTGTCTATATGTATCTCGGATGCTATACTCATACATATACATGATGCTGAGAATCCCAAGGATGCTACATGGGATACTTTGGTAAAGCTATTTGATATAAATACTAGTGCTTGTTGTAAGGCTCAGTTGAGACAACAGATTCATAATGTGAAGTGGAAAGGAAGGAGTATTCATGATTATGTTCAAGAGATAAAGAAGTATGCAGATGCATTGGCCACTATCAATGCCCCCATGCCTGATGATGGTTTGGTAGACATTGCCTTGCGTGGTCTTGGCAAGGAGTACAAGTCTTTTGATACATCTATCTCTGTTCGGAGTACAGGTTTACCTGATTTTGATGAGTTGGTTTTACTATTGCTTATTGAGGAGTACAGGTTTACCTGATTTTGATGAGTTGGTTTCACTATTGCTTATTGAGGAAATCAAACTCAGTGACTCTTTTCATGATGCATCTACTAGCCATGATGATAATGGCAGGAATCAGGCTTTCTATTCACAAAGAGGTGGGGGGAGATTTGCATCACGAGGTCGTGGTAATGGTTGTGGATGGCAGGATAGGTCACCACAACAGAATTTTCAGCCTTCATATGGTGCTAGAGGTAGTCATGGATATACACCTCAGAGAGGTAGAGGTAATCCTCATGGAAGAGGACGTTGCAAGGCCAACAAGCATCTATGCAAAATGTGGAATGCCATTACTGTGGGAAGTTTGGTCATATGGCACGTGATTGTTACCACAAACAAAATGATTTGAGAGGGGGTAGAGCACAACATGGTGGAAATTTTGCACACCATGGTCGAAATTATGTAAATGGTGGAAATTTTGCATCAAGCAGTCATGATGGGAGTGTGCAAATCACTTGTTTGCCATGAAACATGTTGTGGGACCTTTGATGACACATGGTGATAGTGATGACACTTGGTATATGGACTCTGGAGCATCAAACCATATGGCTTCTCATGGCGAATGGTTTGAACATATGAAGCCAATGGATGTGAAAGGCTATGTGGAGACAGGTGATGATTCCCAGCATGCTATCACTCATGTTGGGAGTGTACCATTGGTGATGCACAATGGTGAAACGAAGTCTATGTCAGATGTCTTGTATGTGCCTTCTATTACAAAGAGTTTGGACTTAGTTTGGTCAAATGGTGGAACAAGGTTTACAGGTTTGTTTCAACGAGCATGGATGCTTCGTTGTGAGGATTTCAAAAATGGATGTAGAGTCATTGCCAAAGGCAAGAAAGAAGGCAGGTTATTTAAGTTGGATGCTAGGATTCCTGAGTTGAAATCGGCCATGTTCTCTAAAAGCTGAAATGTGGTACAAGACATTGAAATGTGGCATAAAAGGATTGGACATGTGAACATACAAAGGTTAAAGAACATGCAAGCAAGAGGCATTGTTGGTGGGCTGCATAGATTCAAGTATAATATGAATATGCATGTCTGTGATGCTTGCCAGTTTGGAAAGCAAGCAAGGTTGCCATTGCCTAAAGAAGGCAACATAAGTAGCAAGCCACTTGAGATAGTTCATAGTGATGTATGGGGTCCTACACAAAACCCATCCATTGAAGGCAACTTGTATTATGTGACATTCATTGTTCAGCAGAATGACTTGGATTTACTTTCTCAAAGAGAAGAGTGAAGTGTTAGGAAAGTTTATGGACTTCAAAGCTTTTATAGAGAAGCAATATGGCTCTTGGATAAAATGTTTGAGGATAGATGGAGGTGGTGAATACACCTCACATGCTTTTGAGAACTTCTTGAGAAAGAATAGCATAAGAAGGCAGCTAACTTGCAGGTACACACCTTAGCAAAATGGTGTTGCTGAGAGGAAAAAGAGTCATTGGTGATGTGGGTAATGCTCCATGAAATGTTATGCATCCCTATGAGACTCCCTTTTTACTCTTCTTCTTCTTAGATATAGATTCATTTTTCTCCTCATCAATGCAATACAAAGCCATACTGTTGTTTCATTTATATAGGTTCATCCATATCGCATTGTTATGCATCCCTGTGAAGCTCCCTTCTCAGTCAACTTATTTTTAAATATAGATACATGTTTTCTCCTCAACTATGCAATACAAAGTGATACCATTGTTTTATTTAATGATAGATTCATCCATATCACATTGTTATGCATCCATGTGAAGCTCCCTTCTCAGTCACAGCTTATTCTTAAATATTGAGACATGTTTTCTCATCATCAATGCAATATAGAGACATGTTTTCTCCTCATTGATGTAATATAAAGCGATACTATTGTTGCATTTATATATATTTGTCCGTATCACATTGTTATGCATCATGTGAGGCTAGCTTTTTCCTCAACTTATTCTTAGATATAGAATCATTTTTTCTCCTTATCAATGCAAGACAAACCATTGTTTCATTTATATAGGTTTGTCCATATCACATTATTATGCATCCGTGTGAAGTTCCCTTCTCAGTCAACTTACTCTCTTGCTCTTTTTGTGATTTTTAGTTTGTATCTGCCAAGGAGGCATCCCGGCCTCTTACGTACTTAACAGAGAAGATGTCCAACACAATCTAGGTACTTTTTTGTCTCTATAATTATCTTTTTGCATTGTAGTGTTCATTACACACACAACGCAAAAAGTGGTGCTCACCCATCATGTTTTACCTTATCGCGTTATCTTGAATCTTAGAGGCTTTCATCTATGGAAAGTATTTTTATTTCAATCTCCACTTGTAAATGGTAGGGGCAAAACATTTTTCCCCTCTAGAGGAAGGTGACGATGTGCCAAAAACTCCCCAAGAAATGATATATGACTTCTTGCATAAGATTCAAAAGCATCATCTTATGTATGGAACTTTAGAGATGTTCAATATGGAGTTCAATTTGCAATGTACTCTTGGGGGCTTAGAGGATTACTTGAAAGAAAATTTAGAAGAGTTTGAAAGGACCACCACTACCACAGACAACCTAGTTTGTGAGGGCCAAATGTATGTCGATGTGAACGACTTAATTCTAAAGGCACATTTAATCACCTCATTAGATCACTAGCCTCAAAACAAAAGTCTTGAATTCAATTAGAAATGTACAAAAAAGATTAATGAAAATTTAGAAAAAGTTCAATTTAGTTATTCTCTCTCAAAAAGTAGCTTGTAAGATTTCTCTCTGTAAAGTTTTTATTATAGCACAAAGTATAATTAATTGTTCCATGCTTTATCTATGTTACTTGTCAATTGTTTATTTCACCTTGAGCTTTTTTAAGTGCTTCACCTAACTTATATAAAGTGAGTTATCTTGAGTGATCAATAAAGCACAAAAAAAAATACCATGTTAGATACCAAAAGTGGATACTATGTATCTATCTTGATCACATGATATCCACGTATCCATTTTATGTGTATACTATGTACACTAAAATTGGATACTAGGAATCTATGTTTTTGACTCAAAATTGATAAAGACTTTGTAATAGTTGTTGCATTGGGTAAAAGAACGCCCCTTAGTCTCGTTCTCTATTACCAAGTTATCATAGCATACTCAAAGAGATATTTTACCTCAAAAAAATTCCTATTTAAATGAGGAGGATTATATAGAGGAGGAGGATAATGAATACAAAACTTCAAATAGGTCTAAAGTTGAGGATAAGGCTGGTTGGGGCCTTAATATGGCTTCATCAACCTAGTGGGAGTGCCATTTTAGAAGCTACTCAAGCTATTGCTTGATCAACCTAGTGGGAGTGTAGTTTTATAGAAGCTACTCAAGCTAGTTATTAATGTTGAACATCCCATTAGGGAATTTTTAGACTCAAAAGGGGGCCCTCTAAGAACTTTCTCTCTCTTCTTAAATCAAAGAAAGGTGCAAGAAGGTAATAAAAAAGGCTACTCTCTCTCTCTCTCTCTCTCTCTCTCTCTCTCTCTCTCTCTCTCTCTTCTTTAGAATCTAAAAGATCACATTTTAGCATTATTTAAGTATATTCACTCATTTTTAATCTAACAAAAGTCCTTTTTCCAAGTAGAACTCAATCTCATCAGAATTTGAATACCTTTTGAAATATTTTTTGATTTAAACCGAAAACCTATAGCCCAATTGATTTGGCTCTCCAAACTGACCTCTTCTTTAGGAGTCCATGATTAGTGGTAGGCATGGGAGAGTGATCTCCTTCTCTGAAACCTTTATAAAAACATCCTTTTGTTTAGCACAATTAAGCTAGCCTTGAAATCAGCAACATCAAAATCCTTGCTCAATATTTCTTCTTGTACCTTATCCAAGACCATTTCTATAGCACTCATTTCTTCTTGTGCCTTATCCAAGACCATTTCTACATCATTCATTTCTTCTTCATTTCCAATATCCCCTAAAAAAGCCACAGACTACACACAAAAAGTGATAGGACTGCTCTTTTCAGCATCCTCAATGTCCGCTTGTGCATGCAGATAGAAACGCAAGCCTACATGATGCTTAGAAATGATGCTTAGAAGCTTGCATTTTCTATTATATAACCTATGCTGGTCCATAGTGATTTTCACATGCTCAGGAAGTGCATCATACTTATTATGCAACATGGCCTTTTCTAAAGAAGTCTTTGCTAAACTAGTAACATAATCACACCTAATACCTTCAAAATCTAAAGCACCATCCTCTGTCAAGGCAAGGAAAGCTTCCATTTATTCTTCATATTACTCTTTGAAATGATTAATGAGTGAACACAAGTCAACACCCACATTAAATCATTCCTCATAGGACACAAACATATCCTATGCACTTGCTACTTGCAAAAAGTCAAAGAGCTTCTCTGCAGGTGTTTCCTCTACCATAGGTATACCTTCATCACTTGAACCCATTTGAGCAAACTAGGAAGATACCTAGATGCTATTAAAAATCACTAGGAATACCTTTGTAAGGTCTGGAAGGACGGTGAGATATGGTGTATCCGATCATGTCCGTTGTCTTATTTTGTGCCATCTTTCCACTAGAAAATTAATCACTTATCTGAACATGCCTGAAAATCAAGAATAAGATGTGAATCATGCACTAAAAGGACGGTGCGATATAGGTGATTTGGATCTCCTTCGACGCTTAAATTCACGCCGTTCTTTCTAGCACAATTGGTGGCAAAGAAAAACGAGTTACTTGAGTGGAAAACAAGTGCATAATTAGTGAGCTGGGGTCAAGAAGTGCAAAATCACTAGACTGGGGTGGGTAGCAAAATAAAAGATCTAGCTAGGGATTGGGCTGCTTAGTAAAATGAGTGCAGAATCACTAAACTAGGGTGGGTAGAAAAATAAAATATCTGGCTAGGGCTGTTTAGTAAAATGAGTGTGGGGGTTGGGGATGCTTAGCAAAATGAGTGCAAAATAAAAAGTGTGAGGGCTGGGGTTAGGGTGGGTAGCAGCTTGGAATGTACAACAAAAAATTTATAAAATGACCTAAATCATTTACATAACCGTGGAGCCATATGGATGCCATGTGGCCATACATCCACACATGCGAGCCTAACAAAATGAGACGTAGCAGTATGGACACACGTGGTGGTAGTACAGTTCACACGTGGTTGGCACATGTGACCTATACCCATGTGTGTCCATACTGCTGACGTGGTATATGTTCAAGACCTATAAATACATGGAAGGATTTTATTTTATTTTTTACATTTTTTCTACATGTAGAAAGACGGCGCAAATAGCACATATACACATCAAAGTGAATCACGCCATCATTCTCATATTCTTAGAATTTTATTACCTCCTTTTGCATATCCTCAGATTCTTAGCTTTCAATATTCCACACCACCTCATCTTTCAGGATTTTCATGCTCCCATATCACCTCCTTTTCTTCAATCAACTTTTTCAGGATCCCAGATCACCTTGTTTTCTTCAATGCATCACTCATATTAATCTAAGGGGGCTCTGTCCTAATATCTATGGGGCACTAGTGGTTTTGATATCTCATAGAAACACGGTGTGATATCAACAACGAAGCAAAGTCATCAAAATCGAATTATTGTTTGTCGTCTTTCCAACTACCAACAAGGTATTATTTCATGCCTCTTTTTGTATTTTGGGTATCTATTTTATGCTTGCTTGAATATTTGACATCAGATTTCTTGCTTTCTTGCACATTAGGCACACTAGAAGTATGGCACAAATAAAGCATATGGATCTTCTTGAATTTCCTAAATTGTGCAATCCTTCTATGATGTAAAATCTACATTAACATCAAGGTTTGTTGTGTCTGATTTGTTTTCATGTCTAATTTATCAAAGATGGCTAGAACAAAGAAGAAAGCAAGGAGGTTTGGAGTATGTTCAGGTTTGGTAGAGAAAGTAGTAAGTGAAAGTAATGTATCAAGGTAGAAGCTGAAAAGAAGAGGATTTAACCAGCATATGAAAGCTCTCAGAGAGATAAGGAAGGCCCAAAAACATGTTGATCTTCTCATACCCAAGCTTACATTCATGAGAATTGTGAGACAGATGTGCGATGATTGAAAGCTTCGATTGAGATGGGCCTCCAATGCAATATGTGCCATTCAAGAGGCTACATAAAATTTTATTATAGACTTTTTTATTTACAGCTATATTTGTTCTACCCATGCTCATAGGGCCACTCTTATGGACAAGGACATGCACACTTGCAGGGCTTATAAGATACAAATTTGAAAAGCTATTACATCCTATACCATTGAGTGACTATAGGGCATTTAATATCTTGAGTGTGCCACCAGCTAGGAAACTCAAGGATGCAGGTATTAAGATTGAAGATATTACACATGACAGGGATACTAGAACTGTAGATCAAGCAAAGGCTAAGAAGGTCAAAGAAACGATATCTTGTGAGGAAGAAAGGAGAATTGAGGACAAAAGAGTAATGGGACATGAGCTAGTGGATCTTGAGAAGAAGAACCTTAAAGATTTAAAGAATGCACCTGGACAAGTTGTTGTTCAAGTGAAAGATTTTGTTTGATGGTTCAGAGTACCTTGATATAGCACCATCAGATACATATATATTGGAAGAGAGAAATTGAGAAATAAATTATGTAGTGATCTTGATATCTCTCAAGTATGCAAGCTATGTTTTTTGTAAATTTTATTATTGTAGTCTTTTTTGAAGAAAAAAATCTAATTTATCCAATAATTTTATTTTTTGTAGGCTTCTTCTGGCCACCCTACCCTAGAGGACTACTATCTTCTTTTTTTATTAGACCCTATAGTCTCTATTTATGTAAGAGACAAAAACCCTAATTTTAATAGGCTTGAAGATTGGTTGAGGAGATGCAACTTTGAAAAGGTAAAATATGTAATTGTGCCTTATCATGAGAAGCAATTTGATTTAAATATGTTTTATTATACTTCTCTATTAATGATCATTTGTTTCTTTTTTTGTTGTGAAGGATGCATTGGAGTGTATTTATAATTGATCTAAAGATAAGAAAGACATGTTTCTTAAATTTCATACTTGGTATGCATGGAGAAGCAAAATTGTAAGTTTTTAATTAAATGGTGACTGTGTTTAATTATTCATATCATGTTAGATTGAATAATCTATGTGATTTGTTATTTTGGAGGCCTAAAGGTGGATAATAAGCACATTAGAAACCCTCCTTCCTTCACTCCTCGACAATAAAGCTCCACATTAGTTTTTCATTTTTCTTGTATGTTATCAGAGTATCAACTTTAAAGTTTGTAATAGAGCTTTTGTTGTGAGAGTTTTAACAAGAACTATCATTGCTATAGTTTCCATTACAAACTGATGGAAGCTCATGTGGATGGAGAGCGATCACAAATACATGGAGATACATGTAATCAAAATTTCCAATAGACATATCAAAAAGAGTAGCTGTGAGTATACATGCAATCAATATTTTCAATAAACACATCAGAAAGAGTAGTTGTAAAAAATTTATATATTTTTCTTAAACTTTCATATCGTACTAATATACACTAATATTTATGTCATAATTCTTTGTAGTTTATAACTTCATGTTATACTACAGACATATACATTTGGTGGGTGAGAGCAAAGGCAATTAGATTAATGCTCGACAATCATGTAGATCTTCCTGCTGTGCAGATCCAAATTCACCACTACCATCAATCCCACCTAAGATGGCAAAGAAGCCATTGAAAAAGAAAGTTCTTCCCACAGTGTCTTCGCATTGAAATTCGGGTCATCTTCAAAGAAGAAAATGACAGACATGGAGAAGAAGGAAAGGCTTCTCAAAAATAGAAACAATCTAAGGAAAAGAGGTCCAATGAAACTAAGTCCAAGAAGTCAGAGTCCAATGGACACTGACCAAAGCAAGAGTCATAGGAGTAGAAGTTATTTTGTTCTCACCCTTTGTATCCAACCTATTTGTATAGATACCATTGCAATAAATATATATATGAAATTAAAATTAAATTCAATTTTCGTTTAACATTGGTCATCTTGTCGTGACACAATGTTGAATAACTATTTTACAAATGAATTTACAAGACAAGATAAGTGGATGTAAAATTATCTTGTGTTAAGAAAACTTCAAGATTATAGAGGACAAACATCTCATACAACTAAAAGTATTTTCAGATCTTCCCATCGTAATACCATCTACCTTAAATTTGAAGTCTCATGGTAATATGGCATCTAATAGAAATTACAAGGACTTGTGCACATCCCTCAATGTCCATTTTGCATTCACAAGGACAACTCGGTTGTCATCACTAAAGGTGATCATTAGGTAATAATGTTTAAATTTTTCCTTTGAATCCAATGGCATCCAAGTTCCTCTACTCTTTTTCCATCGTCTATACTCTAGGCTGTGTTGGAGGTGACAATTCTCGTTTAGCTACTCTCGGGTTATCACATGTCTAGAAGTTGTGGTGGATTATCCCATATGCAAGAGCATGGGAAGTCGAAGAGCCATATATAGGGTGTGATGGCACCTTGTCATAGATATCTCCTCCAGTTGGTTTTTTGGGGGGGAGAAACGACTAGGAGATGGGACCTAGCCACCGACGTGTTGCTCGATGCCCTAGGGTGGTGTGTGTGCTAGGGTGGTGTGTGTGCTAGTGCTACATGACTTTGACATGGTATCAAAGCTCAGCCTGTGTAGTCTTGGGCGGTCCTAACCTTTGTTTTATCAAGGTGCTCAAATTGAAGGAGGGTGTTGGAGGTGGCAATTTTCATAGCTACTCTCGGGTTATTGAATGACTAGAAGTTGTGGTGGATTATCCCATATGCAAGAGCATGGGAAGTCAAAGAGCCATATATAGGGTGTGGTGGAACCTTGTCATATATATCTTCTTCGATCGGGTTTTTTGGGGGGAGCAACGGCCAGGAGATGGGAGCCCAGCCACCGATGTTGCTCAGTGCCCTAGAGTGGTGTGCGTGCTAGTGCTGCGTGACTTTGACAAGCTGATGTACAAGTTTATCGAGAGATGTTGTATGCCATCACCACAGAATCAATGCAAGCATTACATTTTATAAAATCAATCCTATGGATGACTTTAGTCACTTTCCATTCTACTCCAATTGCATTATCCAAGTCAGCTTCATATATATATGTAGACAACCACATTTGTTTTGCCCTCTTCATGTTTGCTTCTGGAAAACATGCCACAAATACATGGAGAGGTATAAACCATGATAGCTTAATCCTCTTAGAAATCCTCCCTACTTTCATGTACTTTTGAAAATCCAAGACAATCTTGGATTTAAATGCTAATAGAGTACCTTTATCTGGAAAATCCCAATCTAATAAATTTAGGTTTGGTATAGGCAACTCTCTAGTCTTCCATAAGCTTTTGGTCTTGTAAGGATAATATATGTAGCGTTGTATAAAAATATCTGCTTGTTAATGAAAAAAGAAGAAGGTCAATCGAAAAACTCTCTAGTCTTCCATAAGCTTCTGGTCTTGCATACGTAGCGTTGTATAAAAATATCTGCTTGTTAATGAAAAAAGAAGAAGGTTGATATACTTTCCCAAGATTAGCATGCATAGTTTTGAAAGTCTCGGTAAATGACTCCACATGTTGCAACTCAATGCTTGTTGTTGAGTGATGTGGATGAGCATCTATCACATATAAACCACATGTAAATAAATCATAGAATCATAAAGAACATAAATTAAATTACAAAAAATATCTTACAATGAGCTTGCAATACAGATGTTGGAGTAGAAGGATGCATGTGCATGTCTCTTGTCATGTTACACATGTTGCACCTTTGTCTTTCACCCATCTTTTGCTATCTTTAATTCCAAGATATACCCCTTCCAATGATATTGTAGTAAGCCTCTTCTTTGCCTTTTTTTTCCTATGAGGACCTTTGTATGATGGTTTCACAGTCACCCAATCATTTAAGTTGAAGTTTATACCTTTACACACATCCTAATCATCTTTAACATTGTGAAGGATGCATGATAAAATGTCATTAGGAGTGCATCTTAGGTTAGACCATTGTCTAGACATCATTTCATGATGAATAAAGGAGAGGATGATGCAAAAAGATGATGAGAAAGAAGTGCAACCGCAGTAGACTAGGGAATTCAAAATGTATTTAGTCAAATGTACAACTCATTTTGGGGGGAACCTTTTTTTTTAAGTACTAACATTTGGTACGTGGGGGTGGGCCTTTAAAGTTGGAACCCCTAGAAATTTCCATGCTATATTACATTAAAGTGGTTATAACCCACTAAAATAGCCAAAACTAGTGAAGTTAGTGAAAAGTAGATATGACACCCAATGTTATATTTATGGTTGAATGTTGCATTTCTATTAGTCCAAATCTTAATCCAAATCTGGTACAAGTGATTAAAATGTGACCCTTTTTTAATGTTTTTGGCCCTAATGGGCACGGTCAACAACGAACTACATGCCTACTCTTTTGCTCAATAGAGATCTTGAAGTACCTTGCAAAAAGGATAATTACAAATTGGTTAGCACCTCTAAATCTGAGTTATATAACGTTATTCAATTCATACAAATTTTGTGCTTGTTTGTGTGTGAAAAAAAAACATACATAAAGGAAGTTGGCACAGTCCTCCCCACAATTTTATAAACATAAGGGAACGTGCCCTTCCCACGTTTCCCAAATCGCACTCTTAGTATTGAAAGTAGCACAAAGATACATCTTCAGTGTTGAAAGTGGCCATTAGTTTGTTCGAATATAAAAAAGTTACATCTGGTTGGGCTAGCAACACTCCTACTACCACCCCACTAGCGCCAGTTTGCACATAAAAATTAAGCTCCATATTTAGGAGTAACCAATATAGGGGCATGTACTAGCATAACTAATGGGTACAATGGGATAACTATTTTGAGTGCTGAATGGGTACAATGATACTAGAATCTTTCATCTTGTGTAGTTCTTCCTTGAATAATTGGGTTTATCCTATAGATACCCTTTCAAGTGACTACCTTCCTTGAGGAGAATCTTGTGAGTGCGAATGGCTTGCTAGGACGTCCTTATATGCCCATGAAAAAACATCATGATGTTCCTTGAGAAGGATAAAACCTTGTCCCTAGTAGTGGGGTCCTCCCATACCCATGCTACCACACAAAGATCAGAAGCGGAGGATCCTCCTTGATGCAGAGGTTGAGCTCTTGATACATGGTGGGAGGGAGAGGTGCAACACCACCCACCACCACCACCACTTGATGTAGAGATAAGGGTTCATGGGGAAAGTCTCCTACGCATTCCTTTATCCAAGATGAGGGTAGTTATTCCACATGCAAGGCTTCCTCTCTAGTCTTGCATTGATTAGCTCGCTTCTCCTCTTAGATGTAGTGAGGAGAAGTGGCTTTTCCTAGCTATGTAGCCTCTATTTAATGGGGTAGCTTCTATGTCACCTATCAAAAATTTCTAGCTCATGTAGGCTTATCACCTTCAGTAGTTCTATTGAGGGAGGAACGCTCCTCTAGTGTGGTGGTCATTGTATGATATAAGGATTCGGCCTAGTCCACCATGAGCACCATAGAGAGATCTTCCAGGACTTCCTCCTATAACCATTGTTCCAAGGGAAACTTTGTCCTGCTAAGGTTTGCATCTAACTTAGTTATGTCCACCATGTTGCACTTAAATCCTTGATAGGACTCTGACCAGTTCCCCATATTTTGACCTTCTAGCCCCAACAAATCCTAGTTCTTGTCCATTGGTATTCCTTGCCATTTTTCTTCTGGAAGCTCATACCATGATACAACTTTCTTCTCTGAAGAAAGATTCTCGTGCTCTACATCAACTACCTTCCCTATGGGATGGTATCGTGTAGAGTGACCTTCCCCATACTTTCACCTTCTAGCCCCAATTGATCCTAGTTCTTGTCCATGGATATTCCTTGCTATTTCTCTCATGGAAGCTCATACCATGGTACAACTTTCTTCTCTCTGAAGGAAAGCTTCTCCTACTTTGCATCACCTACCTTCCCTATGGGGATGGTATTATGTAGGGTGGCTCGACATGAAGCCTCATTAATACCCTTCTCTAGAGATAAGGTTACTTTGCCATCAACTGTGAGAACATCTGTAACTTGTCTAGACCCCCAATCATGCACCACTCGAGTAGCTTGCAACCATAACCTTTTTATCAATAGATTGTGTGCTCTCCTAGTTGGGGAAAGTTTCAAATCACAAAATTCATCTACAACAATCCTTGAAGGGAAATTAGGACTAACCTTACCATTTCTAGAGGCATGACTTCTCTTAGGTTGGTGATGCAAAGCCTCAACAGTTTCTTGGTTGCCTCCAAAATGATTTTTACTCTAGACTTGCCATCTAAGATGACACGAGGCTATCACTCTTGAGTTGCAAATGGTCCGCTACTCTTGTTGATGAAAAGCAAACTCTAGGGGTCACCCAGCACTACTAGGTGTGAGAGCTTTTACTTTATATGCTTCTCGGATCAATCCACCACTGAGCCAAGCTTTTAAGATGCTTGGTGGCTTTTGAACTCAGATGACATAATTAAGAAAGGGGTATCTCCACCTTTATTGCTTCTCCCCACCCCACTGTGGACAAGGAGAATATTTTAGATGGAACCACACCTCCCATGGGTTGAGAGATACACTCTTGAGACAATGCAAGCACGGAGGAGAGGTACTAAACATTAAGTTTGGTAATGATCCGTCTTTGGAGGACCCATCTCCCTCTCATAAACTGACTCTAGATTCAACTCTCTCATAAAAACACAATGCATAGGAATCAACCACCACAATCAGCTTCTTAGCAAGACATTGAAAAAAAAACATATATCCAAAAGAGATCCATGCTATAAAAAGTGGAGAACCATACTTTCTTTATAGATGTGCATTGGAGATGTGAGCAATTGAGGAAAGTTGATGTGATAGTAGGATTCCAAAGAGAGTTCGGGCTTAGCCAACCTTTTAAAAACTTAATTGACTTACTATCACATATCTAAATGCAACAACTTGTTAAGAGAGAAACAAATGATGTGAGCGCACATCCTTACAAACCTCCTATGGCAGCCCATGTGCCCCAAGAGTTCTTGCACCCCCTTAGGGTTGTGGTCAAAGCATCATGATGGTCTTCTCTGGATTTGGGGAGAGTCCTTCTATTGAGATCACATACCCGCTAGAAAATGACACTTAAAGAGGTCAAGCCCAAGGCCTAAGAGCTTGCACTTCTTGAACACCAATGTAAGCTTAGGCGGTTGCTCTCCCAATGCAATGACCCTTCTTCCCAATGCAATGAGTACCCTTATTCCCAAAGCTGGAGAAGTCATCCATGAAGATACATAACAAGTCATTTAGGTACTTTTCAAAGATCTTTACTGATGTCCGTTGTTGTTGATGCTGAAAGGAAGTCAGGGCATTGTAGGATGAAGGGAATCATGACATAAGCATAAGTGCCCCACGATGTGACAAAATGGTTTTGAGCAAATCTACCTGATTAATTACCATCATCCATGAACCAATAAATCACATGAATTACCACATCTTTAAGGGCTCTCTCATTGAAGGGAAGGGGGAAACCTTTCTTGATTATGCACTAATCTTATTTTGGTATTTTTCTTGAGGATGAATTGGAGATAACCATTCTAAGTGCCTAATGGGTACAACAGGATAACCATTTTGAGTGCTTAATGGGTACAACAAGATAACCATTTCTTATGCCTAATGGGTACAATGGGATAACCATTTTGAGTGCTTAATGGGTACAATGATACTAGAATCTTTCATCTTGTGTAGTTCTTTCTTAAGTAATTGGGTTCATCCTATAGATACCCTTTCACATTAGGTGACGCAAAAACTCAACCACCCGTCGACCCCCCCCCCCCCCCCCCCCCCGAGCCCAAGGGATGCACACATGAATTATAAATGAAATACATCATACCTTTACCTTGATGTCCCATACCATCCAAGAGGTATAAATGAAATACATCATACCTTTACCTTGATGTCCCATACCATCAAGAGGTATAACTCCAATCCAATAGCATGTAGCTATAGTGTGAAATGGTAGGTGAGTAGATATGATCCTCTACACAATAGAGCATAACATAACTAAGCCTCAAGCCCTCAAGCCCCCCTTGAGTGTGTCCCATGCCCCTATTATATAGGAGAGCCCTCAAGTGACTCTTGACTCTCTATTTCCCATGTGTGATCCTTGGGGATGCCTGACCCTAACCTTAACCCTTAAGGTTAGTCCTAACCCATGCTCCACTAGAGCTTGTTCCCATGCTCCCATGCTCACAAGCCTAATGTGGGTTAGCCTCCTAGTATATGCACACATAATGTGCATATAACATACTTCCTCTCTCTCAAAACATTGCAATCTTGCAATGAAAAGAAGAAAAACTGCGTTGAACAATCTCAACAGACTCCCAAGTTGAATCCTCTATTTCCCTATATTTCCACCTAATTTTAACCCCAAGGATTGGTCAACTATAAAGTTTCATTTTCTTGAATCCAAGTACCTTATCAGGTTCATGTGGAACATAGGATAATTCTTCGACTTCAACGAGTTCTTGAGGAGTAACTATGTTATCCTCACCTCCTAGTTTCCCTTTCAATCTATTGATATGAAAGACTGGATGAACTCTAACAATTGGAGGTAGTTTTAGTTCATACGCAACCGTGCCAATCCGATGTATAACTTGAAATAGACCACAATATCTAGGAGATAAATTCGAGCATTTTCCTATTGACAAAGTCTGAGAATCTTTAGGAACATTAAAATAAACCAATGCTCTTGGTTCAAAAGACCGAGATGAGCATCCCCTATCAGTATAAAATCGTACTCTATACTGAGCACTCCTGATAGAATCCCGAGCTTCGGTCAGCATTTCTTGCATATCTCGCAAGAAATCCCTCGATGCATCAAGCTCAATGTCCTTAAGACCAACATCAATAGGCACCCTGGGTTGATACCCATACATAAGTATGCACGGACTAAAACCAATAGCCGTATATTTAAAACTGTTATAGGCAAATTCCATCATTGGAAGATATTTTTTCCAATATGATGATTTTTTAGAGACATATGCATGAAGCATATACTCTACAACCTGATTCATACGCTCTGTTTGCCCATCAAACTGCGGATGATCAAAGCAATTCACATTCAAAGTAACTTCCTCGTTGTAAACCATTCGGAATAAAGTAGGAAAACATGGCATTATAACAGCAGAAACTAGGAATTTATTGGCACCCCGACATACCCACATCTGCATATGGAATAATCGACGTCCCGAGTTATCCATATCAACATAGAGAGTTATCAACGTCTCGATGAGTCACATATGTTCATCCGTAAACCTATCAGGTTGATTGTATAAACCACCTAAAGTACGAAACTAGAGAAAGAAATGCCAACAAAGGAAAAATCCAAATTTCCTTATCCGAACACAACAAGATAAACTTGTTTGAACTCCAAAGAAAGAGATTTCAACAAGTGAAAATGTCGACGAGATTACATTCATCAAGACATGCAGGCTAGATATAAGAAGCTTATCTAGAGAACGCCCACACTATAACTTCTAGTGAATTTAGAAAATGAGATTGTCTTTGAATGTTGAGGTTAACATGCTAAGTGATGTAAGCAAAGCAACAATCTTGAGCCCAAATTATCCCATAAGATAATATATGTGAGGGATCACTAGCGTCCCATGCCACCATGATACCACCCATACATACCTTAACAATTTGAAAACTCCCTAGTATGTCGTCTAGGAAAATATAAATAAAATCCTGTATAAAAGGAATAAGATGGCCTTATCCAGACTTTCACATACTAAAATCTATCTCTATATACCTGAGACCACATCAAGGAATAACTCTTTTCGAGTACATCATTTAGAAAAGAAATTGAATTATTGGTGCCTTTCTAATGATAACTACTCAAAACACAATAAAGTTAGGGTAGAAAAATAACTCACCTAGATATATAAGCAACTAGGTATCCGAGTTGGAATATGTACAAGAGTACAAGCAATATACTCCAAAATTATGTGCAAAAAACGAAGGCAAATGCTACCTTCAAAGCACATGAAATTATCCAAAAGATCAAAAGATCCTTAAAGAAACATGGATAAAAGCAAAGAAGCTCCTCAAATCCATAAAAACCATAGTTGATCATAAAAAAACAATGCATACCATCTAATGGACATTAATCATGCCAAAAGAAGCATTAAAATTGGTGGCCAACTCATCAATTCGGAGTATATGAACATTGTGTCATTCAAGTAAAACTCCAAAGTAAGCGAGTGAAACACATGTGTGTAGCACTCAATAAAAAACCCCTAGTCACAAATGATCTAGGTTGAACGTGATGAGTCCAAATAAAACTTAGAAAACATCCAATAAAATCCACCAAAACAAACAGATCAACTGATAGAATTTATCTTAGGCTTAAGAAATTAAGCACAATCCACACTTAAATAAGTACAAAATAAATTATCATGGAAAAGTGTCAAATGTGAAACACACTTTGAACGGAGATTCTAGCCATCATTGAAGAAATTAAGGAACATGTCCAAAAAAAATGGCTAAACAATGGTAAAAAAATCATGAAAAAATCATTTAAAATTAATCTAAACAGAAATATCTACTAATACGAGGTATAATCATATTAATAATATGTGAATAACCCGCATCTATCTAATGTCAGCACGCGAAAACATACTTCAACATTAAATAACCCTCGAAAATTTTAAATTCTTGAGAAAAAAATTTATCATGATTTTTTTCAAATTTTTCCTAATTTTCTAGGACCTCAAAATATAATAATTTTGAATTCCCCCAAACCTATCTCATGGCATTCCAAACCTATATTTTTCCAAAAAAAATTTAGCAATTTAATTTGCCAAAATACCATTGATATTTTATAAATACCAATTTTTTAGGATTTCTAAAAATAATTTCTAGAAAATTCCTAATTTTTCTTGAGAATCCCATCGTTCACGAAATTTCTAATTCTGCCCAACAATTCTCAAATCCAATGAAAATTTTTAATTTTAATGGATTTTTCAATTTTCTCGGTCAAAAAATATATATTTTAAAGGAATTTGAATGGTCACGGGCACCCGAATGGACACACCACATGCCAAACACCAACCCCACATTTTCTCGAAATTTAAAATAACCTTTGTCTAATTTTCCACTAACTTTTAGGAATTTTTTGAAATTTTTAAACCCCGAACGCATTTAGAATACAAACGGTCAAAAAATTTCAGAATCCCAACTGTTTTCCCAGAATACGGAAAGCCAACAGTTTCAGGAAAATAAAAAGATAAAAAAAAAGGATCGAAATGTGAAAGGTCAAAAGTTTTCGGAATACGAAAGGTCAAAAGTTTTTCCGGAATTCGAAAAGCCAAAAGGTTTCCTGGGAATGCGGAAAGCCAAGAGTTTTCAAGAGAAAAAATTCCAAAAATTTTCAGAGATTTTTTTTCTCAAAATTTAGATTTTCCTCTCTTTTTTTGGGCTTTTTTCCAAGCTTGGCAGCCTAGGTTCAATGCATGTGAGCTACACGACGCAGGCTGCTTGTGTCAGCCTTTAGATTATTCCACCTTCCCAACACAATAGCTTTCCAAAGTAGTGTCGATTAGAACCCCTCGGACGTGTAGTCGAGTTGGTAGAACGGTCGGGTCTCAATATAGCGGCCTGGGTTTAATGCTGCCTGTGAGCTACACGGCGCATGATGCTGCTTGTGTCAGCCCATGGATTATTCCACCTTCCCAACATAGAACCACACAACTTTTTAAACCACACAAAAACAAAAACAACTTACCTTTCAATTAATCTTTCAACTAATTAAAAAATATAAATTTATCTTTTTAATATTATATACAAATACAAAAATCACACAACTTTATCCTTCATTCTTAACACATAAAAAAATCACACATTGTACAACATCAACCAAAAAAAAAATCACACAACTATACCCTTCATTCTTAACACACAAAAAAACACACACACATTATACTACATTAACAAACAATATAATTATCAATCACCTTTAATTAAATAAAACTACTGAAGGTACCTTGACCAATAGATATAAACATAAACAACAAATAACCACAAGTATTATTTTCTTTATTCAACACATTAAAAAAAACCATACAGCATAGAATAAATAGTAATTAGAACCTTGTCTTAACTTGTTTATTCAACACATAAAAAATAATTATACAACATAAACCAAATAGTAATTAGTAGCTTGGCTTGACTTCTTTCTCCTAGAAAGATCAATTATAGAAACCCTTAAGATAAAGCTATGGCTAAAAGAAATTTCCCCACTCAAGGACAATAAAAATGTTGTACTCCTCACAAATATTCAAAAGTTCTTAAATTTAAGAGAAGACTATTGCCTTTGGATGTCAAGTTGCTTCAGACTTTATTGATCCCAATGAGATTGATGAATTTTGAATGTTTGATATAGAAATAGGGAGAAATTTCATTGATGCACCCAGGGCTTTAGAAATGTGCCTTACAAAGATTGAAGAACAAGAAAAAACTCCCCCCATAGAAGAAGAATTTCTAGCTATTCAAGAAACCATGGGAATCTCTAATATGGGAAGAGATTCACCAAAGACTCCATGCTTAGAATGAGAGATCCCTCCACAAGGTTTAATTGACTTGTGGGAGGATAGGCGACTTGTTGAAGTTGAGAACAAAAAGTTATTTATAGAATAAATTGAGAATCTATTTTTTTCAAGCTTTTATTTTTGTAAAGTAAATTATCTTTTCTCTGTTTGTAGCTGGAGATAGCAAATGAAGATGGATTCCTCGACCGAGGTGGAGGTAAATGTACTTTTGTTGGCAAAGATTCAAACCTCGGCCATTATATTTCAAGGATACCTCTAGACATGTTGATCATTTACCATTCTAAGTATTTAGATGATCCACGCATTCCATTAATGACCTTAAAGGTTTTGTCAGCATACTTAGGATATTCTAAGATATAGCATAATGCAAAAAAAAATCATGTTGATGGAGAAGAAACAAGCTATACATATATTTGGATATAGACCAGAGTTGTGGGAATCAAGGGCATGGTTTGCAATTCCTGATTTGAATAAAAGTTCTCTTGGAAGCTACCAATGCCAAAATAGAGATAAGCTATCCGAAGAAGATGAGGGAAAATAATTATGTGAAGAGGACTACCCTGAAAAGGAGGGTGAACAACTGCCCAAAGAAAACCCCGAAAAGCGGGGCAATCTCTTTGAGAAAGAGAAATAGAAGAAGAAGAAGGGGAAAACAAAAAGATATGGACCACGGTTGTGGGCATCGAGGGTTGTGGACTGCTCATTTAAAAGCGAACACTTTCTTCAAAATTTTGTAAGATTTGTGTCATGATTAGGGAGAAAATGGACTATAAATTGGGCCCTTTACTAATCAAAAAAATAGTGCTAATCAAGATATCCACCAATGGGAAGGGGGGGTGCACATTCTATCCACTAGCTTTAGCTATAAAATATAGGGTAATTATTACATTTCTTAGCCTTCTCCACCTATCTTCCACCTCTCTCTAGAGGTCACACCAAAGTTCAAGGCAACGGTCAAATCTCCTTTTTGAAATGACATGGGCCAACATTTTTAAATGAAAAAGTGCAACTTGGTCAAAAAAAACCCTAAAATTTTAAAATTTTGGTTTTCCCTCCAAAAAGGTGGTTTTCCCTCCAAAAAGGTGGTTTTACCTCAAAAAAGGCTATCCAATCATATTCTATGGTGGGGGAAACCCATTTTTCAAGCTCATTTCAGCCTCTAAGCTCTTAATCTCTCTTTAATCCTCTTCCACAAGCTTCTTTAATCTTCTATTATTGCATAATCATCTCTAAAGCTATTGTACTCTCCCTAATCTTATCTTGCTCTCTCTTGCTCACCCATACCACACTTTAATCTTCTATTTCTTCATAATCTTCTATTTCTTTAATCATTTCTTAAGCTATTGTGCCCTCTCTTTTCCTCACTCATCTTCCCCCATACATCTCATTATGCCTACCTCTAGTAAGAGACCAAGTGATTCCATCTTTTAATACCTTCTCTACAACACTACAGATGATGAAGGTGAGTGGATCGGCGGGCATCCATTTAGGGTGAAAGATTAGGTTTATATGCAACCAAGTGCCACAGGTCCACATCGAGTTCTTAACCGCCGTGGTGTTTTGGAACACCATTGGAAGGGAAAGATTCTTCATTTCAAGAAGGATAAGAATGGAGAAATCAAGATAATAATACAACATGTCTATATCACTGTAGACATGTATCTTCCTCCTTCCATGGAGAGGAATAGGCTCCCTTACAACTATAAGTATGTGGTTGTATTTTTTTTGAAAATGGCTTGTTTTGTTTTACTAATTATGGTATGTGGGTCGCAGACATTTTCCCATCAAGCTATATTGAAGAACAACCTTTAAGAAGCCTCATTGGTGTGTTCGGTGCTTTTCATAGTACAATAGGTGAGCTTATGTTTCCAGGAGGTGAAAATCATAGAGCCCTCTTCAATAAAAATATATTCTTTTACACACACTCTTACAAAGTCCCTTCTCAGCCTACAGAATATGGTAGCCTTGACAAGAGATCCCTATGGACTCTTTACATAGTGTAGAGTGGCCAGTTCCGGACAAGTGGAGTGTTAATGCTTTCAAAAACAAGATGTATTCTGACATACACCCCTCCTTAAGATTCTCTAAGGCCTCTAAGTCTATGGGGCTTGGATGGTTTGCCCCAATCCATCTATTTGTATGTTCTCTAAGCTTTCTCCACAACCCACCCCAACAATGTTCATTTGCAAGAAATTGCAAATTGAACAAATTAACAATGTCTTGGGAATTGGATGGAATATTGTGGAGGGGTTTCACAAAGGGGACATCTACTCGTATAAAGTGGTGCCTTCAAGTGTGACCTTTTGATACTTGAAGACTCGTCAAAGCTTATCCATTCGATTTTTCTATGAACGATGGATGAAGAAGAATGGGGAGTGGGTTCCCTTGCAATCAAGTGAGGGTATGGATACACCCATAGATTTATATGTGATTCTTCATGAGATGGTTCAATTGGGGTGGTGAATGCAAGTAATGAATGGATCTTAGGAGATATTCGGGACCATTTCATCATTCTAGGATTTCAAGATGTCCAAGAAGCAAGCATCAAGATTGGCTGACGAAAGGTGAGCTTTGATATTTGTAAATTTGTGTTGCTTTTTGTTTTCTGAATATGTTGTTTTATTTATTACACTTGAATTTCCTTGTTTAGATTGGAATATGCTTGGAGAAGAGCTTAAAGGAGGTTTGAAAAGACTGGAGTAACAGTGGATGCAAATTTCAACTTCAAAAATAGTGTCGCAAGTCATCGAGGGGCTATTTGTCTGTTTTTTAATTAAGATGGTTTTGTATCAAACCTATTATAAAATGATGGTTTCTTGTGAAGGACCACTTGTGTTATGTCTTGTCAATTTAATTTATATTTTTATATAAATTTGGGGTTATTTACTGGTCACTTATGTTATAGTATGAAATGCCCAATGTTTAATTTTGAGGTCTATAAATATAGGATCTCTGTCATTTTCTAACACTTTGTTTTGAAGTTCCTCTCTCTTTCATCACTCATCTCTCCAATTCTAGCATTCCTCACTCCCTTCCAGCATGGACCCAAACATGGCATACGAGAGGTTTCTCAAGTTCTTGAAGAGGACCGAGTGGCCTAACAAAGAGGAACTTTTCTTCATCTTCTCCCGTGAGATTGACTTTGGAACGACCATCCTCTTGGAAGAAGAGGACTACAGAGGTACTCTTGACTACATGGAGGAGTACATGAGGCCCTGGACTATCAAACTACCAGAGGAGGAGGACAATCATTGGGTGCCATGCAATCTCCTTCGATATATCAACAAGAATGACACGAATGCCCTCACGAGGTTGCAAAAATTCCAAGATATTGTGCTCCTTGATAGTCACTACAAGCAGATCACCAAGGAGGAGATGCTTTCACTTCAGAGGGGGAATATTGGCCTTGATTTTCTCTCTTGGGTTGCCACCTTCATATACCTTTGTGGTGAGCAAGACTTTGATGAGAGGTAGAGGTGGAGGATGTCTCAATTGGAGGCATGGTACAAGGCAAGGAGGAGGATCGTAAACCTGAGGTCCTCAACCAGCTTGTTGAGGCCGTTATGGCCAAAGATCTCCTCCTCCAAATTGAGGCACCTCAATCTGGTGAAGCATCCGCGTCAAAGGCATTACTGCCATACTCTTAAGAGACAAGTGCCTCAACCACAACAGAGGGTGGAGAAGAGGTGGGGGAGGGTCCTATAGAGGGTACCCTAGATGTATCAGATGTAGGCAAGGGAAAGGGGGCTACACATGAGATGTCGGAGCTTGAGCTTAGTAAGCTCAGCTCTGTGGTGATTGAAGGGGAGGAATTCCTCTTTTTACATAACCTAGAAAAGGTCTACAAGCTCAACCAAGCCAAGTGCCTCTCCTTGTTAGCTGTGAATAATGAATTTCCCATCGACGACAAGGGCTCAGAGACTTTGCAACAAGGGCTTGTTCCGGTGCTGCAGGGTGGTGTGCATGAGTCGGTGATGATGCTAAAATTAGCAATTGCAGAGGCTGATCAAAGCCTTGTGAGACTGAGGAGGAGTTTAGAAAAGCTCAGGAACAATTGCCGACCAGAGAGTCTGAGGATGCTACAATAGTGTCATTGGGAGAAACACAAGTCCTCCATTGACATTTGCAAGCCTGAGGTGGTTAGCTCTGATTTCAAACACACGGTAAGATAAATTATGTATGAATCTAATAAATATAATTGATAATACTACTAAAATTCCACTAATCCTCTTTCTTGTGTGTAGCATATAGTCTCTGTAGATGCTTGGGCTCAACTTAAAGGTGGAACATGTGAGGGTTTTGGAAGAGATGCTGTGTTGGCCCATTACATGGGTCATATTGCACCTCAACACCTTGTTGTGGTGCACAATGCATTCAGCCCCATGGCAAGCTTCTACATGTTAGCCATCAAAGTACTTAGCAAGGTCATATGCTTGTCAACGATTCCAAGAAACATTGACAAGATAGTGCTCATCAACAAGGCTGTAGCGTACACTGCCTTCCAAGGGGGTTACTCTTCCTAAAGTGCTCGCACACACTGCATTTGCAGAGAGTATTGGTGAGAAGGACCTAGATTGTGTCGTATGCCATATTGTCAGGGACCCTTCCACTTAGCAATAAGAGGCGTAAGATTGAAGCTAGGTGTCTCAAGAACATTATGAGTTAGCTTGAAAATTTATCATAGATATTGTGTTCGACAATCAATGTAAATCCTATTTATTAATACAAGTGGGTTTTTTTATACATAATGTCTACATAAAGTTTGAATAATGTAAGTTTTCATGATATGAGAGTGAGAGAGAGAGAGAGAGTGAGAGCCATTGTGGATAACACTGGATTGCATGCATGTTTAGTTTGTGGTATCAGTAATTATTAATTTGGGCCAACTTCCCATGAAGTCCCCCCATGTCCTCTCTGACCACAATGAGTGTGTAGTTCTGTCTAATTTAGCCAACACCCAGCTCTAATTGATAGCAATGCCTATGTGTATGTGAATGTGACTACTTGTAAATGCTTGTACATGAAAATTGAAGGCCACCAAATATAAAAATAGCCCCAACTTGAACAGGGCGACTTTTGCCCATACAAGCTTGTTGTTTGGGCAAAGGTCGCCCTGTTCAGGTTGGGGCTCTTTTTGTATTTTTCAGCCTTCAGTTGTCATGTATAAGCATTCATATAAGATTTTCTATAAATTAGGTGCTTAAAATTAAAGATATATAGTGCCTTATAAAGTAATATTAAGATCATAAAAGATACTCTTTTACATGATGAGAGAGTTCGTACACATGGAAAGAGAGAGTTCTTACATGAGTGTAGTTCTTACATGAGTATAGTTTTATCTAATTTAGCCAATACTCAGCTTTAATTGATAGTAAGACCTATGTATATGTGAATATGAATACATACAAATGTTTTTACATGACAATTAGAGGCCACCAAATACAAAAATAGCCCCAACTTGAACAAGGCGACTTTTGCCCAGACAGGCTTGCTGTTTGGGCAAAAGTCACCATGTTCAGGTTAGGGCTCTATTTGCATTTTTTAGCCTTCAATTGTCATGTATAAGCATTTATATAGACCTTATTATAAATTAAGAACTTAAAATTAAAGATATATACTGCCTTACAAGTAGTATTAAGATCATAAAAGATGTGGTGCCTTCACACTGAGCCTGATATCACCTAGTTATCATACATTGCAAGTTTTGCTATCACCAAGAAATTTACAACTAAATAATATTAAAATAAAAAAATATTAATACATATGGTTGAGAGGAAGGTTCAAAAAGGCAAAAAGACCCCCAACCTGAACAGGGCGACTTTTGCCCAGACAGGCTTTCTATCTGGGCAAAAGTCGCCCTGCTCAGGTTGGGGATTTTTTTTACTTTTTTAAGCCTTCAAACTATACATACTAACAAGTGAAATACACAAACCACCCTTGTAAATGAAATATACAAATCAAATACATTTAATTTTTTTGATACAAATACACATACAATCAAGGCCTTGATGGACAACTTGAGAAGCACTAAAAAGAGAATATATTAAGTGAAGTTTTACACTGTCCAATCATGTACATCATAAGGGAAAATATTTAGAGGTTATCACATCAAATGGTGCATGCCATGTTCATGTCTTTACACATCATTGTGACCCGCTTTGCATGGATTGCACACAGGTTAGAATCTTCAAACATGGTGACCAAAAATGCCTCTACTGCTTCTTGGATTGCAGCCAAGGCAAGGCTTTGCATCCTCTTGTCTCGGCCCCCTAAATCGTAAAGTATCTCTTTGACAAGACGTGCAAAAGGATCTCGGGATGAGGAGGTCGACACTCTTATGGAACCTCCAAATCTCCTTTAGAGCTGTCATGCAATTGCATTGTTTCCTCCTGGGGGTGCGAGGAGGAGGGTTTCTTGCGGGTGGTTGAGGAGGGTTTCTTGCAGGTGGTTGAGGAGGACGTGCATGAGCACTCCAATCTCGTGCACATTTACACCGAGAGGATGATGGAGCTCCTTTAGCTACTAATGCTTCTATTGCTGCTGCTGCTTCTGTTGTTGCTACTTCTGCTGCTACCTCTTCTCGTGTTGGCAATGGACCCATGCCTCGATGCAAGATCTTCCCCCCAATTGTGGAACGTATTGGGGGGATAGGAATATCAACCCATGGCACTCCATTATGGTCAACATCACTCCATGTCTCTCGATCAGGGTCAGTGGTGGTGACCGGGTCACTGGTGTTCGGATGAGAGGGAGAGGGAGGTGGAGGTGGCGGTGGCGGTGGGAGTGAAGGACGATGAGGTGATGGTGGATGCTTACGTGTAATGTTTTTCGTGTGAGCCATGGCAAAAAGTGAATTCAAAATATAGAAATGAGAATGAATGAGACTATTACACCTTTATATAAAGTCATTTATAATGTGTTCAGATAGTCTGAAACCGGCCAAAAATTACGAAACCACCAAATTAGACACGTTTAACCCAACGTCTACCATGTCTTGCCATTGTGGCACGCCATGCGACATGGCCTGCTCTTGAACTTCCATTCCACTTATCTATGTTTGCTGGCTTTAGCAATTGCTGACATTCAAGGCTTTTCCCTAGTAACATTTCTTGCAAGATTGTTGCAATAGATCCAATTAAACATCTCTACAAGATCATTGCTACGTGTCTTCCCTCCACCATGTCGAAAAATGTAGTATTAAACTCTATATGATCCACTAATTTCTACTAGGTAGTTAATTATATAAATGTTGATATGATAATCAACTTACTTTAATGTGTAGACGAAAACATTAACCACCTTTTCATAATGTGAAGGTCCGCTAAAGGATTCATCTCATCTCCCTCTCATAAACTTACTCTAGATTCATCTCTCTCTCATAAACTTACTCTAAGGTACTCCAAAGATGAATCCTTTGCCCTCTCCTGAACTTACTGTGGATTCATGTCTCTCTCTCTCATACACTTACTCTAAGGCATAGACAAAAACATTAACCACCTTTTCACATCACGCTCTCATTAACTTACTCTAAGGTATAGATGAAAACATTAACCACCTTTTCATAAAGTGTTCACTTCTCTCTGAATGTATAAGATGAATTTTGTCCAGCCTATAACATGCAGATTTATCAATTGGCGTGCATGTTATTGTGCCTTCTTATATCTAATTTAAACCAGGCTTCTGAACTGCCTGATGAATATAATTTGCAGCATCGTTCATTATCAATTTCTTTTAAAATTAAGGATGTGCATGGTTAATTTTATAAGTAGCTTTCACAAACAAACCAGTTTTGTTGTGGGTGCATATTTACTAGGCATGTGCTTGTTTAGATAAATTAAATATAGGAATTAATCTAGAGATTAATTGCATAATTATGCAGACTTTAGTTGCTGGAATCATCGCATTGTCTTACTTACGAAAATATTAATTATAGCGTAGTTAAAGGAATTTTAATCCAATGTTTTTGTTATAATTTTAGTATTTATGTTAAATCGATATTTTTAGAGTTTTACAAAGCAATGCTCGTGTACCCTTCTCATTTTCTATGTTTAAAACCTTGGTGAAGCCAAGGTTTTCCTCATAAAATGAATGAGAAGCACCCACGATAAAATTAATTAATTCATTAATAAATTATCAACAATGAAAACATTACTTTGGGGTGCTTATTGTTAACAACGATGACATATTGTGCAAAATCCATACATCACAACTCTAAAGGGAACAACCGATAACAAATGAGAAGAATGTAGACTCAGAACCCTCTGTACACAAGATTCCACTATTCCCACCAGAAAAGAAAAAGAACCTTTTTGAATTATCAGTCACACTGTCGCTATAAAAAATAGAGATATACACCTATCACGCTGGGAGCCATTTGAAGAGTCCATAAGGATGGAATGTTTAAAAGGAATGTTTGCATTAAAAAAAGGTGGTACTTTAAACCACTTGCATTTTCCAATGGTTGTAAGCCTTATGGCACCATCACTCATAAGCGTAGGCAAAACTATAAAAAGATATTTAAGATGGGATTTGTTCAAGACTAAGGGTGGTACAGTAATGTGCAAAGGTTTAAGATAGATTAAGATGCACACATTTGAAGGGATGATAGGATATTGTATGAAAGATTTACATAAGCCACACTTCAAGTTCTTCTCACATAACATATCCAATGAGGAAATAACAAGAGGTCGCCAACTCTACGCTCTATATAGACAAGCAGACCTAAAAAACAAAGTATGCTTGTCGCCTGTAAATTTATTTGAGAGGGCATATGTATACATGGACAATTACATAGCTAACAAACTAGGTGCAGCACTACAAAGCACTCTTCTCAAAATGGTTCGTACAGGGAAATACTATCCACCAGCTTCTTGGATCATACCTAAGACTGGATCTGGTATGAGCATGACAAGATCCACTGCAGTTTGGAAAGTAATGAAACTCCCTCATCTCACCCAGCGCATAGATATTGACGAGATCTTCTTTGCAGATACTGATGGTTATAGATACTTTAATCCTCTACCTGCACAATACAGTAGAGATAATCGTGAAGATGATGATGGTGCAGAAAGTGATGAAGATGTGCATGCCAATGATAATGTGCAGCTCAGTAGCCGTGGCAATCCTATTGTCATTGAATATGAACAAATCAACCCATCAGAAGAAAACTTTTCCACATCCTATCTTTCTGTTTGGGAGAGAGCATACAACTTCAAAAAAGCAATTGTGGATGGAGATGAGTTTGTTCGGCTCTCTCCAGAAAAGTCTGTAAATTTGTAGGCCTAACTAATTGTAGGCCTAACTAAGGCAGAAGATTGCTTCCTGTAGACTGTAATGGTTTGTAATGGTTTCGATTTATGGCTTCTAGTAGGCTTCTAGTAGAGTGGGTTCATGACATGTAGTGGATTGGATTAATGACTTGTACTGCATTTACGCCTTCAGATACTGATAAATACAAACAACATTTCTCATCATGGTTGGATGATTTCGTTTCTCGATTTAGCTTGATTTCATTTGTCAATTTCTTTTGTAATCATATCAGGGCTATTTATTTTACTTCTATTAAATTTTCCTTGTGATGACGTTTGCATGCTTAAGTATGAACTGGTGACCAATGCTTAAGTATAAAGTGGTGACCAATGTTTGAAACCTTGGTGAAGCTAAGGTTTTCGTCATAAAATGAGTGAGAAGCGCCCATGATAAAATGAATTAATTCATTAGAGTGAATAAGCACCATAATACAAAGGTATAGAACACTAGAGTTATCATCAATATGTAATAAAGGTAATTACACCTTTTATTATCCTAAGACTAATCGTTAAAGTCACATTCTTGCTTACGATCCCAAATAGCATTGCATTAAAATATATTTCACTTAGCAATCAACACGAGCTTTAAGTCCACAAGAGCTCTTATAATTCTCTTTCTTATTTTGATTTTAATCAGTTACTATTACTATGTTTTCTTGTGATAAGGTTTTTCGTGATCTCCTTAATGTTGGAGAGCTTGGAAGCATGCTATGATAATTAATTAATAAATGATGATTGTTGTGAAGCATTTCGTCTTGTATATTGTAAAGTTTGTCTACAATAATCCTCAAATTAAGCACTGCTAAAACAAAAGGATTCTTTTTTTTTCTTATGTACATTACCTATACCTACGTACTAAATTGCTCTAGGAGTGCCTCCTGCCTAGTGCTAGAAAAAAATGTTTTTTTCAACCCTTAAAATTAAAAGCAATACTTGAGCTTAACTCAAAAAAAAATGTTTTTTTTCAAACCCTCAAAATTAAAGGCAATGCTTAAGCTTAACTAAGGTTTAGACTTAAAAATCACCCAAAAAAATCATACAAATGCCTAGATTTATAACTATAATGTACCTTAAAATTATTCACGACGTGAGATTCCAACCAAGATTTCTAAATTTCAACAAAGAAAATTACATTACAAACCAAGATATTTGAGCACTACTACTTTTGTTGCCCAATTGCATAAAGTGATTTTTGATTACAATTGAGAAGTTGTCATGGCCCTAAATTTGAGGAATTCTTTTTCAATTTTGGTGACTTATTTTGTTTTAATCAAATATGAGTTATATTCTACTGATGCATGAATTCTATCATAGTCAAAGTGCTTCTCAAATTTGATCCTATGGTTTGGATTTGATGGACTTTTATAATTGCATTTTAAAATATTTGATTTTTTCATTACATTTGGCCGATATTATGGCTTAAAATGGCTCCTTTTGTTCCCTAATTCATAGCTCCTCGAGAGGGAAGCTTTGATTCCAATCAAATCAATTCATATGGGAAGAGAAGGTCCAAACAATTTTCTATGGACTTACATTACTCATGGAAGATTTAAAATATTTATTTGATCATACCACAGATAATTGCCTATTTCTTCAATTAAAAAGACTCCTTAATGCTAAGTCCTAGGAAAACAACTTGGTGATAATTGAGTCTATTTCCAAGGAACTTTATTCTAGTAATTCTACTACTAGTCAAGATTTGCAATGGAGTGGGTTGGCCAACTTGGCAAAGGACTTTCCACAAGCTTTGTACCACAAATTCCTTGCATAAGTACTTTGTTCAAGCCATGGGTCTAGTTTGTTATAGCTTTTAGACCTTGTAACCATTATTAAGTTATAAAGCAATTAAATTTTCAAAGGGGGGAAACCCCATCTTCAAGAGGCCAAATTGATCTATGAGACCAAGATGGTACTGTGTGTACTATCTGTAATAGGAGATGAATGGAGCCCGTGCAAAAGCTATAACCAAAGAGAGAGAGAGAGAGAGAGAGAGCGCTTTTTGTGACCTACCACCCATTAGCCATGCTAGGGCACATAGCATGTCATGTAGAGTGCTTAGGTAAAAACAGGAAGTTGAAAATTTATATAAAAAGGCTATCATCACCAGAATGGACTAGTTCTAATAATTTGATAAATTAAACTAGGATTATTTCTAAAAGAATAGAAGCTAGTCTCTAACAATAAATTGAATGGACTAGTTCAAATAATTTGATAAATTAAACTAGGATTATTTCTAAAAGAATAGAAGCTAGTCTCTAGCAATAACTTGCAGATCTTGTTTACTCCTGGCCACCCCAAAAGAGAGAAAAGCTGGTCCCTGGCTGGTTCCAAATTGCTCACCTCTTTTAAAAATTGCCCACCTTTGACAAAAATGCACCACAATGTCCATACAACAGGACAAGGGAGGATAAATCCAATGAATGACTGCAAGATTTAAAAAATGGTATGCAATTAGTGGACATTGCACTCTTGAAGCAAGGGATGTGAGAAGTTCACATACTTTTCCCACAAAGGTCTGTATCTGCTCATGGCCAGCTTCAACCATGGCTTCATATTACCATTATAGTGCACTACTGCAGCTGTTTCGATCAACTGATCATCCACATTTGGGTCGTATCCCAGCCCTAGCACATGCCAACTCCGATCCAAAGGTTCTGTAAGGCCATAAAATGTTAGGAGGCCTGGTGGCAATGTTCCAAGCTTCCACAAGGTTCTGTCCACATTCTGTTCTTGCCAATAGTGATACCGGCTGGTTACATTTGCCTTTTTCCAAGCCACAAGATCAAAAACATTCATTCCGAAGGCCCAACCACAAGCATCTGGGTCGAAGCTTGACTGAATCTTAGGATGTGAAAAATTCAAGTATTTATGATACCGGTGGAAAGACTCGAGACATGTCTCCACAGCCCCATTGACATTCCCATGAAGGTCTGATGTGAATAAACTCATCAAGTCCTTCTGAACTACTACATCATCATCAAGGAAGACCACCTTCTTCAGAGCAGGGTACACCTCTGGGATATAGAAACGGAGGTGATTGAGCATTGATAGGTACTTCGGGTTGCGGAACTTTACAGCACTCTTGGGATCTTGGCCTCCTTTAAAGTAATAGCTCTGAGTCTCTGCATCCTGGAGCTGCTTAAGCACAGGCACATATGAGGCATTCAACCATTTGAAGCTGTCTATATTTTGGACCTCGATGGTTGCCCCCTTGAAATCATTCATGCCAAACCATGCCTGCATGGCACCGAAGTTGACTTGATCAGTAACTAGGTGAAAGACAAGGTGGTCTGGATGGTCTGCATTTAGAACAGTCGAGTTCACCACCACTGATGTAGCCAGTATATTATCAGAAAAGATGCAAAAATGATAAAGCTTGTTGTCTGCAAGCTTTGCAGAGCGTTTCTGCCTTGCAATAAAACTACGAAGATCCGGATCCATAGCCCAGTCCATGGTAAGCCTGTTCCCTAAGCAATACAAACCCTTTGGGACAGCCTCTGCTGCTAGTTGCCCAAAGGTTGTACTCTGTACGGTAGCTGCATTGACCCTTTCCTCCAAGCCCTGAATTTGGGCTTTGAGCTTCATGATCATTGTAGCACTATCATAGTGCAACTCCTTAGCCTGATAAATCAACACAGAGAATTCCCGTATGATTGATTCAGCTTCCTCTAGAGTCACCGGGTAGCCTCGTGTAGCTGATTTGGAAAGAAGTTGCTGGCATGCCCGGATCTGTGCACTAAGCTCCCATGCAAGTTCTAAATTGTTGTTTTCCTTCGCAATCACAACATAAGCCTTTGCTAAAGTCATCTGGTCCCCCAATTGCCGAGTTAGAGAGCCTGTGCTAAGCATCTCTTCTGTCAAGTTCAAGGCAGGTTGGTCACTCAAATGTGCATTGAGAAACTGCATATAAAATCACAAGCAGTGGTTCAGTAAGGATAAACTATAGCAGAGTTCCGAAGTCCACTTAATATTATAACACATTGGATACCCCAATGGAAACTTCAGGTTATTTCCCAAACTTACAAAAAACCGAAGTGTAATCTTAACTCCATGACAGTCTACTCACAAAGCTTCAAATCATCAACTCCATCATGCATAGCATAGACTACATGCTAATGATATATATAAATATATAGCATCTGCATGTAAATATTTTTAATAAAAAAACTTTTTTTGTCACCATGCAAGTCCTAACAAGAATCCCATTATGCACGCAATAACCTCCAATTAATGTATCGCCAGAGTTGAAAACCAATGCACCACCCTCAGTTGTCTTTGCTTGGTTCTAAGGGGCTCTATTCATGAGGCTCTTGTTTGAGGATGAGCCAGTTTCAGCAGCCTAAAAACCTCACACCTAGTTTCAACAAGTCACGGATCTAATCAAAGAATTAATGGAGAAATGAGGACTTTCACAAGAGGGGCATCCATCTCGCTCACGCCCTGCCACAATCATGTTGTGCCTATATATAACACCCCTCTCCCCTCATGCATACACTGTTCCCTGCCCTGCTTTTGTTCGTTACTCTCCCCACTATCCTTCATGAGTCAGAAAAGATAGAACATCTGCGAATGCGGACAAAAAGTAAAGAGGGGGGGACTTGTCAGAATGCAGAGCGGAAAAGAAGACAACTGCTGTAGAGAGCAAAATGCAGATGACAAGGGGAGAGAGAAGCTCTGTAGCTCTGCTCTACACAAAAAAATCCTGAATATGATACAAAACAAGTGTGGCGGTCCAGGGCCATTTAATATGGCCCCAGGCTGCTGGTCAGCCAGCCCATAAACAGCCGACAGCAGCAATAAATGCACACGACCAGCAAAAGACCAGTCGGCCAGGTGAAAACCAGTCGGCCAGCACTGAGGCTCAAGTCAGGTAGCATAGAATCAGTCGGCCAGCATCTGATACAGCCAACAGCCAGAAACAGTCCTCCCACACCCAGCAAAAATGGGAAAATACTATGGAGAATGAGGAAAAATGGGAGAACACCTAAATGGGCGGGCACACCCACAACAAAGGCCCTGGTGTAACGTACAGATACGAGATGACTGCTAACAGGACTCCCTCTTATGGACATCAATCAACCTCAAGGCCATCTCCACATGCTTCCCATGCTCATGTTTAGTCTTGCTAAAGACTAAGATATCATCCAAGAAGACTGATGAATATCCGAATGAAAGGCTGGAAGATTTGGTACATCATCCTCCTGCAGGTAGCGTAGCCGTGGCATTGGTTAACCCAAATGGCATCACAAGAAACTGGAACAAACCGAATGAAACTGGAAAAGTTGTCTTTGGTGGAATATCATCCGGACGTATACGAACCTGATGGTATCCCGATTTTAGATCCAACTTGCTACACCACTTCACCCCTGCGAGCCGATCCAACAAATCATCAATGTCTCGAGCAATGGGAACTTGTTTTTTCATGGTGAGCTTGTTGAGCACTCAGTAGTCCACACACAAACACACTCCCGTTCTTCTTCTTGACAAAGAGGGCTGGAACTCCAAACGGTGAAGAGCTCGGACGGAGAAAATGTTCACCAAACCTTTGGCCAACATTTCCTCTAGTTCCTCCTTGAGCTCTATTAGCTCAAGATGACTCATCCAGTATGGGGCATGAGATGGGGGCTCTACATCGGGAATGAGATCAATGCGGTGAACTTTGGGCCGAGACAAAAATAACTCATTGAGAAAATTCGCACTAAACAAGTGTCCATGCTCATCCAAAATGCAATGTCTGTCTACCACCAAATCCTCCAAGTCGGCTAGTTGACTAGCAGAGAGGCCTCCCATCATTTCGCTGCCATACCACAGAAAATTGCAGATCAACCGTTGAACTTAACCAATACAAGACCGGAAGAAGGCCCAACAAGAAGTGATGTACCACATGGTGGCGAGAAGAACCTTGTTCGCCACCACAACCCAGCCACCTAACGAAAGCTTGGTTGAACTCGAGTATAGCAACTTCTTCCGAATGCTCAAAAGAAGAGGGGCTAGCTGTTGCTCAGGGGAGATATCAATGCTAACTTGGCATCCAAGATAACAAACTGGAGTGCCCCTCGGGAGCCACTAAAAAGCCTCAACTGGATGCAAAGTAGAGGCGAGCGATGAGGCAACCCAAAATCCACATGACTTGTGCCAGTTGATCTGCGCTCCAGATGCACGACAAAAGATCTCTATCACCTAGGCGAATCTTTGGAAGTTTCCCTCGTCCCTTGACAAGTATGTTGTGTCATCGGCGAACTCAAAATCAAGCAGCTCCTCCTACATGCGGATGGGGAGACGCAATCTCTGGAGCCTCGTGTCCTAGGTAGAGATCTTGATGGTCACCCACTGAGCTCATCTAGTGACAATGGTGCCCTGGGTCAACCACCGCCGACAATAGCTACTCACTGACGCAAATGCATACTCCACCCTGTGTCCCAGAGGGGCCACAAGAATGGGACTGGAAGGTGTGACTCCTGCCCTGCAAGATCTTCCCGCAGCGGCAATGAGAACGTCCCTCTAAAAGATGGTGCTCCTGAATGAAGAGATGCATGCTAATCTACTTGCATACAAAAGCTTGCTGATTTTCATAGCATGGTCATGCTCTCTAGATGCTTGCCTCTGTGCCTAGAGCTACCTCAAGCTACCTCTAAGCAGGGTTTCTTGCCACCACCTCAGAGATGCCTAAGAGATCTATAAGATATCTAGTCTTTCCAACCTCCTTTATATAAGAATAGGATGGAAAGTCGTGTTACAGTTGTGGGCACTGTGGGTTGGAAAGTCTTGGGCTTTCCATCGTTGTACTTCATTTCGGCACTTAGTGCAAGCATGAGTGCCCGTTCGAAGGTCGGTGGTTCAAACCTATGCACATCCCATTGGATCTACATGTCTAAACCATAAAGGAACTGCTCTCTCTTGCCCTCCTCATATTTGCTCAGCTGTAAAGGCAAGTAAGTGACATTGTTGGCAAATTGGATAACTGGTTGCACGTTTTGGCGCAATCCCATGGACTCATCTTCAAGCCGCCCAAGATAAATAATGAGGTGGTAAAAACTGCTTCTTGAGGTGGGTAATGAACTGGTCCCATACATAGGCACCAGCTTTAAAACGGAAATTGGCCTAGAACCAATGAGTTGTTGCATGCACGGAAGCCTTGTTGTACTAATCCACAGCCCCAAGCTTGATTAAGAACATTGATGTTGATAAACACATGATTAAGACAAAGGAGAGAGAAGAAGAGAGATTGGGTGTCAGGGTTTTCTTTTATTCATATGGTAAAAAAAGGTTACATGAATGCTTGTACATGTGTGGGCCTTGGTCAACCCCATGGGGTTGACCCCCCAAGTTTACCCTTGGCCCCTTTTACAGAACTCCTTCTCATGCTAATGATGAATGAATGTTGAATGTACTGAATGCCTAACTGATTTATGCTCTTATGCTTTTATATATACCTTCATAAGGTCAGAAAAATCTGAACTTACAAATTGAGAGATTTGAGAAAGAAATAATAGTGAAGAAAGACAAACACAAAAACAAAGCATTTGAAAGATCAAAAATAAATAAACTAACAAACCTAGCTACTAAGGAGAGGAAAACAAAAGATAATATCAAATGAAGACTTTTAATCAAATGAAGACTTTTAATTAAGACAACAAAAAAACAAAAAACAAACAAACAAAAACAAACAAACAAACAAACAAAAAAACAAAAAACAAGAAACAAGAAAACAAAACAAAACAATTACATGAATGAAAGAAACTTTAAAAAAATAAAAAATAAAAACACACGCACAAAAGTATACACACACTTCTTCTTAATAAGAACTTAAACCTTTTGAGCTAAGATACTAAACAACAACACAAAATAGCAAAACAGAGAACTATAAGTTCTAGACCTAAAGCACTTAAAAGAGCCAGAACCAAACATTAAGCTAGACTTTAAAAAAGACTTCAACTCAAAAGTGCAACCATTAACTTCAATGTCTGTCCGAACATGAAGTGTAGGTTTATCAACTCTATCATGCATAGCGTGGACAATAAGCTATGACATCCCTACTCACGTCATCAGTGCCCAAGAGTAGGTGCAGGTTTGTATAAGGTTAGTCAAAAAGAACATGCTTTAGAAAACCAGCAAACTGAGTTTCTATCGCTCTCCGGAGGTGATGGGCATACTCAGCCATGATAGAGACTAGCACTCAAAGTCTACTCTAAGGTATAACAACAAAGAATCACAAAACATAGGAAAGAACCAAACTAAGTCTATATTAAGCTAGAGCGAGAAAGAATTACAAAAAGACTAAACAAGGCCTACTCTAAGTTAAAACAACAAACCCTACTCTAAGCTCGAACAAGCCACTTTAACAAAAAAGAGCATTGAATTATGAATTAAGTGGGCTTTTCAACTCCCCACTTCTATAAAACTTACTCCTAATCATTTTAAACATTCCAAAAGCTGAAATACCAAAGATAAACTTACTACAATTCATGAAAGAATGAACCTTTTTCAAAATCTTATTGAAACTATAACCTTGTTTGATAAGCAGCAAATTAAGATAGCATAATTGAGAGAGAAAGGCAAATTTAGCAGAGCAAAGACGAGAGAATCTAAAAAGCTGAGAGCAGATAACACCATACTTAGCTGTATCAAAAATATTGAAAGAAAAATGCGACATCCGAATGATCTTTAAGTTAGCATATTCAGGCTATAAGCGTTTGTCATAAATATCTACTATGAAGCCTGAAGATGATTGAGTGATCTTAAGGTCTAAAAAAGCACAACTATTGCTATTCGAGTGTGGCATTATATGGTAGTGATGTGTGTGAACACACTTAGGACCGTCGGAGTACTTTTTCCCTCACTAGGAGGTTTTTTTCCTTGTGCGTATGTACACACTCTTATCTACTCATTTTGGGATATGTACTTATCTTTTGTATCTGGCACACATTTATTCAATCTAATCTAGTGAGTTTGTGTGCTCTCAAGCTTCTCTATCTTGTGTGTGCATTGTTGCAATCCTAACCCTAATTCCAACAATTAGTATTAGAGCTAGCTTTCTTGACACTTGATCTAGTAGTCTACCTCCCTCCTCACAACCCTGTTTTTCTGTCTCCGATTGAGATACCCTCTTAGGAGAAGAAGGTATATACTGTAGTGTGCAATATACGAAGTATACAAAATTTTTGGTATCCGCAACGCGCTTCGGGCCGCGTTTTGCGCACTGCAAGGTTTCTGCAAACGTTCTGGAGAGGCGTCGTTTTGGATTGGTTCTACTCAATTTTGGGTGTTTGGGCTATGTAACGACAAAGATTTGGTGTGCAACAGCATCTACAGTGTCTTCAACAACATCGACCAACATACTTTCATCAATACCACTCTATTCTCTACTTTGTGTTATTTTTCATACACTTTGCAGGTGATTCACTCAGTTGGCAGCCATCTAGGGTTGCATTCAGTGAATACTAAGTACTTGCAGTGTGTTGAAAGATTTTGCATTTAGTAGAAAGTCATAGTTGGCAGTAGTGATGTATTCAACATGTTGTCTGTTGAGGACAAACTTGATGGGACTAACTACCCATTGTGGTCCTATATGATGAGGCATGTATTGGTTGCTAAAGGCCTTTGGAATGTGGTCAGTGATAGTGAAACTCATTCTGTTTCACAAGTACCAGTGCAACCAGATGCTGCAGGTACATCGGAAGTAGAATCTGATATAGATGTGGCTCCTCCACATACACCACCAGTACCTCCATTGCTACTCAAACGAGATGGGATGGAAGAGATGCACTGGCACATGCATTGTTTGCACTTTCTGTGAAGCGAAGCATTATTCCTCATATTCGGTCATGTAAGACTTCAAAATAGGCATGGGATGCATTTGTTGTATTATACCAGGTACGCAATGAAGCACGTGTTGCATATCTGCGCAAACAGTTGGAGTTGAGCACATGAACGAGGGAGACTCAATGGACAGCTTCTTAACCAAGATCAAAGATTTTAAGAAGCAGCTTGCTAGTGTGGATAAGATATATCCTAATAGTACATTGGTGCCCACAATTCTCAATGCATTGCCGGATTCTTATCAGAGTTCTACCTCTACCCTTAGACTCATGATGAAGGGAAATCCAAATGCCCTGAGCTGATTTCAGTCCTATTTGATGTAAAGCCCAATTTGCCAACGCCCAATTTTTGGCTTCCTATAGGCGTCTTTTTTCTTCCCCAACTAGCCTTCCTCCCGTAGTTACCATTTTTCATCGCCCATAAGCACCTGCTCACTCATAGGCATTTTTTTATGGACCCTTCGGAGGAAGCACCATGTAGGGCCTCTTGGTCCTAGTCAAAAATCTCTACCACTTGAGCTATCGCTTCAAAGGCATCTTTGTTGCGCTGCCTCCACTTCCTTGCATCGAAAATGCATGCCTTTGTCAGCGTCATTCCACTCCTCTTTGTCCTGCTCCAAGTTCCAATTTCAGCTGGCATGAGATAATTTGTGTTTGTAACTCCTTCTTTGCGTAAACTCGTTGTCATGCGCCTCCCTTTCATTCTCCAGCCAAAGAGCATTCCACCAGTGGCATGTGTCGCCTGTTGGTGTTGTATTTGTCTGTATTGCTGTGTAAGAAGATGCTTGAGGGGAGTGTTTTTTGGTCCGGAGACCAGTGTCCCTGCTGAAACTTGGTCTGCCAAAGATCAAGAGGGTTTCCTTTTACCTGAAAAAAGAGGACTCTTAACAGGCACCGCGGTTGCCTTTCACCTGGGCTCCGGACATGCTATCCCGTTGTTTTACCTCAATTTCAAAACAAGGGTTTTGATCTGTTGACTAATGCACGTGAACAAAGGCAACGCGGAGCCAGAAACCACTCAAGAGAGGAGTGCATACCTGCCCTTGTGAAGACGAGGCAGGAGGGCGGCGATGGTGACCGAGAATCGCCAGGATCATCAGTGCAAAGAGCCCGACAACGAGCAAAATGAAAGCGGTAGAGAAGCGCCTTCGCTGCTGGCGCCGTGGATCGCCGATCCTGCGCCTCATTTTTGCCGATATTAGAGACAAAGTCAGCTCAATCAGCTCAAGCTCTCCATTGCATCCTCATTAGGGAGGATTCCTCCGTATTTTTGAAGATCTGCAGAAAATCCTTGACATTTGCATACGAAGATCTCTCTCTCTCTCTCTCTCTCTCTCTCTCTCTCTACACGCGCGCGCGCGCACACACACATACCTCAAGACTGTAACGGACAACCAAAGGGCAAGATCGCTCAGATCGATAATGAAAAACACGAGCGCCGAAGAGCTTTCCCAGCATCACGCGGACCGAGCTAATAGCAAAGAGAGAGAGAGAGAGGTATTAACGTCAGTAGAAGAGAGAGAGAGACAATACCAGTGCCTTTGAATCCGTCTCATTGTCCGATTGGCACGTGCGACTGTTCATAGAGAAAGAATTACAACATAGGCACATAGATTGGGTCGTGTGACGGTGCATAAAAGGCACTGTGCATAAGCCGCGGAAGTCGGGCACGCAAAACGAAACACGGGCAGCCGTTCGATTTCTGTGGGGTGAACTTGGCAAGTAATAGGGTTTAGGTTATAAACAAGTCGCGCGCCATGGACCTACGAAACGCGTTTAGCATAGAGGTAGAGTACACACGTGGTTACGCATCTCAAAATCCGACGTGGGGCTAAACTCGAGCGAGCTGCGTTGAACTCGGGCATGCCTTTTTAAAATCTCGGCCATAAAAAACACCTCAAGATGCCCCATGCCATCGATGCCATGCTCCCCACTTCTTAAATGCACTGTGCCTTTTATAGTCAAGGCAAAAATGACACCGTTCTTTTTTTGTATTGGGGGGAGGATACATGGTACTTTCGTTACAAGCTATATTTGCAGACATTGATTAGATATAGCATGACATTGTGCAAAAGAAAGGGTACACCCTCCTTAACATCATGTAAAAAAAAGGACATCCATGGGTGTTCATAGAAACATGGCCACTTAGTGTCACTGCTTTTTTCCCTTTCATTTTCAAGTGTATATCTCTTTGGAGAAGAAAAAAACAAACTAATAGATACCAATGTATTATTTGTCAAATTCAGTAAATCTTTTGGTAACCTCAAGAAGGAAGTTACCTTGTGACATGTAATATTAAAGGTGATAAAACACTACAACATAATGAGGGTGTAGTAGCAAAAATAGCATCATTTTTATAACTAGAAAGGTAGGTAGATGTCGGGCTATTTTTGTTGCTAGAAATACAGCTATTAATTTTGCTACAACGGGCTCACTGCTCAGCACGAGCGAAAATAGTAGTGAAATTATGTTGCTTCACAGTGATATTTTGCTGCTATTTTCATTACTCAACAGCGAAAGCTCTGCACAGTAAAAAAAGAGCTAGGAAAGATTGGGGAGTCTACACAGGACTCCCCAGTCTACCCTAGCTCTTTTTTTAAAAATTAAAACAGAGTCACAGTTTTAGTTTTATGACACAAACACAAACATTAGAAACACATAGGTTGTGGAGAATGCAATTGAGTCCAAATTTTATTATATTTAACAAAGTGTTGTACCTTTGGCCATATATACATAAAATATTTACAATGAAGAGGTATCTAACTAGAATCCTCCTCGGATTCTGAGTGATCATCATCATCATCTTCCTCGTCCTCTTCACTTGCTTCTATCGCTTTATGCTCATAATCAGATCCTTCTATTTATCTTCCCCTTTATCCTACATACATGCCATCAAGCGTAAGGTAAGAAAGGGCATTAAATTACAATTAGACGTAGAAAAGACCCGACTAAATGAGCTGGCGCTATAACTATGCCAGTCTCTAGAATGGCTATCACACAGCCTGTCATCCCTATAGTCGGGAAGCACTCCCTGCTCTGCTAGTTGTTGAAAAGCACCTGGGTGCTTTCTCACGAAGCTACGTACATGCCTTCACTCCTTGGCCGTGCAAACACTGGACTTCTCCAAGTTATTCTTTGTTGCTTTCTAGATATTTGCTCTACTATATTAGAGACCAAAAGCTTGATTCGCCTCTTCATCCACTCCTTGGAGAATCAAACACCCACATGTCGAATAGGGAACTCTGACTTAAGCACATCAATAACGTATTGCTTTAAAAGTTCATCTTGTGCTTTCCACTTCTTAAAGGAGTTCATAAACTCCAAGTTTGAAACTACATGCATGCAGTTCATGACTTGCCTTTCTCATGCATCCATCTCACGAGGGCACCATTGATATCCACATTGTATGGTAGGGTGCGTGGATCGAATGGAGGAATGGATATCCTGGGAGCTGGCTCACAATATGTAGATGAAGAGTCCCCCTATTGGGGAAACGCATTGGTAGACCTAGTGCATAAGTACTATGCATAGACTATGCATAAGCACTATGCATAACCTATGCATAGTCTATACATATAAGAACTATGCATAGGGTATGCACTATGCATAGGCTATGCATAAGCACTATGCATACCTTATGCATAGGGTATGCATAAGCCTATTGACCTAACCCGAATCCCCGGCACCCATGGGTGTAAAAACACAAGAGAATAAGCATAAACAAATAATGGAAAAAGAGGGCTTACCTCTTGTAACCAAATCCGTATGAGTCACCCGTGGCCCAAACCCTTGGTGGTTGTTCACTTGAATAGACCTACAAAAGATTATCATAAAAAAAATAAAATTAGTTCATTTTAACATATATGTAATAGACCTTATGCATAGGGCCTATTACATAAGGCCTATGCTTATGCATAAGTCTTATGCAATAGGCCCTATTGCATAAGGCTTATGCATAGGGCTTATGCATAGGGCTTATGCAAAGGCTATGCATAGGGCTTATGCATAAGGCTATGCATAAACCTATTGCATAGGGCTTATGCATAAGGGCTTATGCATAAGCTCTATTGCATAAGGCTATGAATAAACCTATTGCATAGGGCTTATGCATAAGACCTATTGCATAAGCCCTATTGCATAAGGGCTATACATAAGGCCTGTTGACCTATTACATATAAGGGCTATGCATTAGCCTATTTTGCAAGAGGCCTATTGACCTAACCCTAATCCTTAACACCCAAGGGTGCAAAACACAAAGACAAGAAGCATGAATAAACCTTAAAAAAAAGAAACATAATAAATCAAAAAGTTAGTCCTCATTAACACATAATAAATCAAAAATTTAGTCCTCAATAACACATGAACAAGCAAGGAGAACAAGGGGGAAAAAAGGTGAGTACCCTAAACCCTACTCTTAATGCATAATTAAATGAAAAAATTAGTTTATGTTAAGACTAAACCCTAGTTCTATGCACAGAATGCTTAATAGAAAGCTTTGATGGTGGGGAGCTCTCCATCAAAGCTCTTTATTAAAGCTTTATGCATTAGACTAGGGTTAGGACAAGGGAGAGGAAAGATAGGGGAAGGGAGAAAGGAGAAGGAAAGAGAGAGAGGAAGGGGAAGAAAATCTCACATTAAGCTATGAACAAGCTTTCCATGAAAGCTTAGAATAAGGCAAATATTGAAGCTTTCCATTAAAGCTTGGAGAAAGCAAGAAAGAGGGCTTACCTTCTTGGAGAGGGAGAGTTGATTGATGCAAAAGCCTTGAGAGAGAAGAGGTGTGGTGGGAGGAATAGTCGGGTTGTAGGCATAACCTATGCATGTGCAGGATAGGGGAAGTAGGTAGGTATTGACACCCATCGGCGGCGATTTAGGTGGGAGTCACAGTTCGCATGTAGTGAAATTTTTTGTTTACAGTTCTGGATGTTGTTGTGTGTTTTTTATGAACCCTAAATCAAATTTGGCCAAGCTAAAGATGTCTGATAGTGAACCCTAAATCAATTTTGGCCAGGTTAAAGATGTCTGACAGTGATCATCAAGGGCCGAAAGTTGGTTCCGAGGCATGGTTGAGAGAAAAAATTCATTGTGTGTGTGTGATTGATGCAAGGGCCAGTATATACGGCAACGTCGTATAATAATTAAGCATGGTTGAGAGACAAAAATTCATTGTGATTGATGCAAGGGCCAGTATATATGACAACGTCGTATAACAATTGAGCATTTCTGGACACATGGTCTTCACATGAGGCAGTGGCACGACCAAGTGTGGATGATGACATGGAGGAGAACCATAGGAGAGTGCTAGGTAACATGCCACACCATTCCGTGACATCGGGTGGAGTGTGAAAGGTGGCAAGGCTTCATATGGAAAGCATGGTTGAGACTCATCTTCCCCAACTAATGAATTAGGCGCCTCCACCATTGCCACATGAGGAGGAAGAGAATCTCATCATGGACGACATGGCAAATGACTTCTTTGGACGGGAGGTCATAGATGATAGTGAGCAAGCTCCAATGTCACAAGAGGAGGAAAGCTTCCATAGAGAGGCAAGCACCCCTTTGTATGCGCGATGTTTGTACTCCACATTGCAAAAAAACTTGGAGCTATTGAACTTGCAAACAACTTATGAATGGAGTGATACAAGTGTCACAAGTCTTCTTCGGTAAGACTACCTCATTCTATTCTCTCAAATAGAAAATGTTTCATGTTCTATATACTCTCTTTGCTAATATTTTGACCTATGATTTCTTATGTTTTATTGCAGACTTCTCAAGAAGATTCTTCCCCCTCAAAATCTATTACTGAACTCACGAGATGGGTGTCATAAAATGCACTCAATGCTAGGTATGGATTACACAAAAATGCACGCATGTCCCAATAATTGCATGCTATTTAGAGAGGTTAATAAAGATGCAACACAATGTCTACAATGTGGGGAGAGCAGCTATAGGGATGATTTGCAAGGAGATAAAGTTCCCCAAAAGGTTTTGAGACACTTCCCTATTATTTCTTGCATCCAACATAAATGCAAGGGGATTGCAGAACTCATGATATGGCATGCTACTCATCGCTCGATCGATGGCATCATGAGAATCGTATATGAGCCTTGTCACTTACGTCTTGGCTTGGGCATGGATAGTGTTAACCAATTTGGCTTCAAGTCCACATCATGGTCTACTTGGCCTATTATATTGGTGAATTACAACCTCCCTTTTTGGGTAGCAATCAAGAAAGGTTATATCATGCTTGCTCTCCTTGTACCATGCAAGTATAAGGTGGCGAACATGGATATGTACCTCGAGCCTTTGATTGAGGAGCTTGAGACACTATGGCGAGGTATCAAAGTACATGGTGTTTCAAGGCCAATAAATAGGCCTGAGGTGGAGGTGAAAGGAGTTTTTCTTTGGATGATGCATGACTATCCCAGGTTCTTGGAGTGCTCAGGTACCTACTTAAAACTTATATGCATAAGGCTTTAACCTTTAAACTTTGAGTTTATATCTCTTTCTCAATCATCACAATTTTAAAATAGGTTTAGCAATATCCGAACATCATGCATGTTTGATTTATGGACCATCACTTGTTTTGTAAAGACCCTCTACACTTAAGAAGGTGGTGTATGACAAACATCATCGATTTATCCCTCCTTCAAATCCCAAGTATGTGTCACATGATGTATCACCACTTGTGATAAGAGATAGAGATTGGTTTGAGGCATGGAGAAGCACTCCCAATCCACCACCAAACGGGATATCTAGACACTCAATCTTCTTTCGACTTCCATATTGGTGTGACATGAAGATCAATCACCTCTTAGATCCCATGCATATCTTCAAGAATGTGGCAACAAATATTTGGGACCATTTAATGGGTAAAAGAGATAAATCCTCGTTCACTCTATGAGTGCATGTATAACTAGTTGAAGGCTCACATTTTATTTCTTTAAATCAAAACCTTTATTCTTTTAAGTTACTTTCATTCCTCAACATCTAAGGATAACATCTAACAATGTTGTTGTAACGTCTTTGATGTGACGTTGCAAGTTATAACATACTTACAAGTTACAACTTTCAAATCATGGTCTATAGCTAAAACTTTTCAACTATAAGGTTTCACTACTACAACACCTCAGGAGCATAGTAGTGTTTTCTAGCAACGTTTTTTTTTGTCGGAATGTCTGGGATTCCATTTGTTGCTCAGCAACGCTTCTAGCAGCAAAATTTTGTTTATGTTTGTGGGTGGTATACACACATCTTCCAATTCCGATAGAGTGGGCTTTAGCAGAGCTTGTAAAACACCAAACAGTTATGAAGAAGGTGTAAGATGAATTGGAAAATGTGGTGGGAGAATGTAATATCACGAGCATGTCTAACTTTTGGACACTGTTGTAGGCATAGAAAATAACCTACAACAAAGTGTCCAAAAGTTAGACATGCTCGTGATATTACAATAGAAAGCTAGAGGAATAATCTCCTCGATTGTTGATCATCTAAGAACAGTAATTAAGCATGTTTACAATGGCCATTTATCATCATACACATAGTCAACAGCATACATTTCATCACTTAGAAAGATGGATTAGGAAAAGTTATAGAGAAAGGTAGGTAACCTTGGTGTAACCATTAGAGTTAGGGGTGTTTTCAACATCGTTGTCAAGCCAGATTTCTCTGACATATCCAATGTTGAATCTAGAAGCATCCAATTAAAGCCATGTAGTAATGTAGCTAGCATGAGCTGCATGTGGAGCAAGCCACCCAGGGATCGCACAGGGTACCCTCTTCTTCCTGATCCAAAGGGTAACAATTGAAAGTGGTGGCCATGCACATCAACGGTGTTGTTTAAGAACCTTTCTGGTGGTAAGAACTCTAGAGGTCTCTCACATGAGTCCTCATCTCGGCCTATCACCCATACATTCACAAATGCACGAGCTCTCGCAGGGATTGTGTAACCATCTATGCTACATGGTCGCATTGACTCATGTGGAGCTAGCAATGGTCCAACTGGGCGGTGCAATCTTAGGGTCTTCTTCACCATCGCTTGGAAGTAATGTAGGTGAGGTAAGTCTGACTCTTCAATCAAGCATGCAACTCCCACCACATTTTCCAATTCATCTTGCACCTTCTTCATAATTTTTTGGTGTTTTACAAGCTATGCTAAAGCCCACTCTATCGCAATTGAAGATGTGTGTATACCACCCACAAACATATCCTGAGGCTAATAAAATCATCGATTAGAGAAGCATGTAATCTTATCGGGTAGATAAGGATGCATATTTTATTAAAGGCCTGAGGCTCATAAAATCATCGATCAGAGAAACATGTAATCTTATTGGGTAGATAAGGATGCACATGTTATTAAAGGTGTAAAAAGTGTGAACAAAGGTTCAAAACTTAAGTGAAAAATCCACATGAATGTACTGTCAAATACTACTTTATTGTAAGGATATACCTCCACAGGGAACATATCGTTTGATACTTGTGACATTTGAAAGTGGGTGTTTTCAATTTCTATTAAAAGAGCTAGCTTAAAATGATTGATGGTCTAAAAGTGGTATGAGAACCCCAATGAGTATGAAAAGTGTGGGGGGTTTAATAACGATGATATGAGAAAAGCTAAGCATAACTTAAAAGCAATAAGTAATTACCAGGACTACGGCCTTGATGTTATCATCAGCGAGTGGTTTGCTATTCAGGCCAGACGGGCGGCTGTTCGTGAGCGCCCGCTGGGGCCATTGCCGGCGTGGAAGCAACTATAGCTGCTTGGACACCAACGGACCATGGACTTTGGCCAGCTTGTAGAGGGATCATTTTGGACTAGTGTGCTCATATCGTGACCTTTGGGCTTTCACTAATTGCACGTGCTCTTTCAAGCTGTAACCTTTCACCAAAAGTGCACGTGCAAAGGAGAAAAACCACATGATGATATAGTGATCACATGATGGTATAGTGACCTTTCACTAACTTTCAAGATCTCCAAGAGAAAAACCTTTCACCATCAGTTGTCCAAAGACTTTTCACAGCTACTGCTACTATTGAAAGTAGGCAGTTATTGCTGACTTCGGTGCTCTTCAAACTCCTCTACAGATCATCTAGCATAAACTTAGAACCATAAATTCCATGGGAACTACTACTTCTAGAACTGTATATAAATACTATTGAAAACTGTGTCTACCACACGTTAGTGTCTTTCCGAAATGCCCATAGGCAAAAGGGATGCTTCTAGTCCCAGCTTGTCATGTCCTCATTTATAACTAACTTCTTTAGGATATTTTATAAAATCTTGTTGATGAGGATTCAGCCACAGCAGACCATTGCTTATGGGGATAATACATTGTATACTTCTTATGAATAATCATATAATGCTGGGTCAAGCTTTCTATTACGTCTTAAGGATAATACATAGTATACTTTTTATGAATAATCATATGATGTCGGGTCACGCTTTCTATTACTTCTTAAGGATAATACATATTATACTTCCTATGAATAATCATATGATGTTTATTACTCAAAAACGTCCTCCTTGGTCACTCACTAATTCAATTAGGTAACTAAATGTCGGGTCAAGCTTTGTAGTACTTTCTTACCAAAATATCCTCCTTGCTTAATTCGATTAGACAACCAAATTTGGTCATAATCAACTCATACAATTTTTTTACAAATGAAGTGGCCTTTGTTGGAAGAGTGGTGATGGAATATTTATTGTAAGGTTCATTGTTTGTAACTTGTGAAAGTGGATGGGGGAGAAATGAATAACTTTTTAGAAGATTGAAAAGGTTGTGGTATAGCATGTGCTAATGTGGACTCATTTGGAGCCGTTTAGGTGGTACTTTTTTTATACCATTTATCTGTATGGTGTGTGTGTGGCTCTATGGAGCTATAAACGAGCTAACTTACTCATGCTAATGTAAGAATAAAATTGGAGTATTTTACTGTTTGTCTTGATTAATCTCGTGTGTGTTCATATAGTGTTATCATGCTTAGCCTCGTACTTCTTTTATCCACCTTGATTCTCATCTCGTGTGTATTCATATAGTGTTACTTAGTGCTTCTAATCATGCTTAGCCTCGTACTTCTTTTATCCACCTTGATTCTCATCTTGGTAGTATCACATCTTGGTTAGTTCCTTGGTAGTAGTGGATATTAGTGTAGTTCAAATACTTCTCTTCATTAACAAGCTACACAAGTATTAATATTTTTGTAAGGTAGAGGCTTCGACTATCTTGAAGTTTGCTTGAAGCACCACCTAGGGGGCTTGGGAAGTCTTTTCCTTGGTACCCTGGGCAAAACATAACCAAATGCCTAAATGGATCCTATCACTACAGTGGTTAGGCGGTTGGCTAACCCATGGGATTGGATGGGGACTGATGGATCCCTAAAATGAGACTCAATTCTGTTAAGTTACGATAGTTGAAGTAAATCCCGGATAGTCTTTGTTCTATGGAAAAGAATAAACAGTGTGCCCCTTGATGAGGAAAAAAGCGTTGGTCTCTATGATCCAAGTGCAAGTCTCTTCCTTGATCTGACCATGAGATTTACAGGTTCGGTCAGATCAATTTGGTTAGTGAAGACCTTGACTACATTAGAATAAAACGTCCTGGAGGAATCGCCCGTGCTTTCTGAGCGAGGGAAGTCTTTTTCGGGTTCGGTTGTGGAAGAACCGAGGGATTCGTCTCTTGTCTGGATATCCGTGGGCGAGGCTCCGAGTGAGAGGCTCTACCCTGCGCAAGAACCTACGCAAGAAGTGCTACTTTTGTTGCTAGCACCCCTGAATTCGTTGCATGGAGCATGGATCTTTCAACTGATATCAGAGCAAATTCGTAAAAGTGGATCAACCGAGAAGCAAGAAATGTCAAAAATTTATGAAGTTCTAGTAAAAGATTGTAATTGTGTGATAAAATTCATACAAATTGATATTTGGAATGAAGATTCATAAACTGGTCATTGGGTCTTCAGATGGAAGTATCGCAATTGTATGGAATCCCTGACTTGCTTGAGGCCTAGATATGATGGTATTTACCTTATAATTCCAAGGACCGTGACTACCCGTATATATACCATGGGTATATATGCAGCTCTTTACTCACAATATATACGAGTAAATCTAAGACCTTGAAATTATAAGCAAAAATCCTATCGAAATGATGAATTCGAATGCTGGTTGATATGATTTTAGAATTCTGGTTGAGAATTGATGAGTTGATTTGGATTCTGATATTGAAAGATAATGATTCCTGAATTCTGGTTGAAAGAAGATAAGTTGAACAAAGTCACAATGAGGATGAATGGGACAAATCCCAGTAATGATGTTAATAACTGGAATGGCGATAATGACTTAAGCAAATCACTACGAGATTAGTGGATTGTGCTGACAGATTGCTGTTGTCTGACCTTTGACCCAGTGGCTCAAATTAAGGGATGACAAATTGAGAACTTACATAACTGAAAATTCTGTGGGGAATGTTCAGATGGAATTTTCGGTCTGATGGACCATTATTGTGTTGAGGATATGAATGATATGTTCTGAATGAATTATTCTCTGATAATGAGTTCTGTGTGTTCTTCTTGTAGAAGGGATCTTTATCCTAGGATTCTGCGTGGATTGACCAGACTATAAGGAACCCCACAATTAGTTAGATCTTTATCCCAGGATTCTGCGTGGATTGACCAGACTATAAGGAACCCCACAATTAGTTGGATCTTAAGGGAAAGAGTTTGTCCTCCAACTGCGAGATGAGGACATCTTGCGTTTTTTAAGTGGGATAGGATGTAATATTCCTCCCTCCAGCTTTTGAGGTGCAAAGATGTAAGAACCTCCCCTTCTATTCTTGAAATTATTCCCCTCTGAAACAGAAGAAAGATCATGTTTTACCCTGTTTTGGTCTAGAGAGAAAAAGTCTAGAGAGAGATAGTCCTAAATTGAGATATCTTTGGATATAAAAATCCTCCTAGTGTCTAAAATGGATTCCCTTAAAAATAGAAATTCAAAAAGAGCTTTCCAATGTGCAATTGGAATTAATTGAAAATGTGTATAAAGGACCATAGCAGCGTAAGGGTCTACATTTTTAGGAATTTTTGGATTATGATCCAATTAAGGTTTCAATGGGCCAATTGGATTAATCCAAGTGTTGGGATGAGATAAATCCAAAGAATAAAAGAAAATACCCAAAAATAAGTAAATTCTCACATAAGATGACGAGTTGACTGAGTACAAGGTTTATTAGTTAAAAACTATGGGATATTACTAAAATAATGAGATATTTTGGAATAATAATGCATTTTTCACACCTTGGTAAGGAGAGGGGGACTCTTGAGGTAGGCACCTAATTCATACATGTGGATGAGTTTTTAATTCAAAAAAACTATGATATTTTTATCTCTCCTCTCTCTTGGATCAGACCAAATAAAAAAGGGAGCCAAACTGATCCAAATCTTGTCCAAATTGAGTCAAACTGAACGTGGAAAATTCTAGAATCTAGTTGGACTTGGTTAGTGGACTCCCTCACCTATAAATAGATCCTTAGTCTTTTGCAAAAAAAATCTGAGAACTATACCATGCCAGTATTACATTAAAATAATGATATTTTCTATTATCCCTTAAAAATCCTCTACTTTTGGAGAACTTAGAGCTTCTCTCTCTCTTCAACAATCCTTGGAGCTTTCTTCTCAACATACTAAACCAATTGATTGGTTGGGGGCTTCCTTCTAAGATAAAGAAGCAAGCCAAATCTAGAGGTAAGAAGTAATTTCATGGTTTTCATTAATATTCTCAATGATTTCACTTCTCAACCCCTCTCAAGCTTGAGAAGTTTCTAAGTAAATAGGTGGTGAGCGTTCTGGTTACCAATGATGCCATAGGTACGTCGATGAAAGAATGATTGAAAATTTAGAATTCAACCTGGATATTTTAGAGGATTATGATCAATGATACTATGGTTTCATTAAAAGATTGTTTTAAAGACAGTTGAATCTGTGAAACAGGCAGTTTCATATTGGGTGTGTAAGTGGTTTCACAGCTGAATCTGTGAAACATGCAATTTCATATTAGGTGTGTAAGTGGTGTGACGATCTTGAAGTTTGCTTGAAGCACCGGCTAGGGGGCCTGGGAACTCTTTTCCTTGGTACCCGGGGCAAAACATAATTAAATTTCTAAATGGATCCTATCACTACAGTGGTTATGCGGTTGGCTAACCCATGGGATTGGAGGCTGGACTGATGGATCCCTAAAATGAGACTCAATTTTGTTAAGTTACAATAGTTGAAGTAAATCTCGAATAGTCTTTGTTCTATGGAAAAGAATCAATGGTTGTGCCCCTTGATGAGGAAAAAAGCATTGGTCTCTATGATCCAAGTGCAAGTCTCTTCCTTGATATAACCATGAGATTTACGGGTTCGGTCAGATCAGTTTGGTTGGTGAAGACCTTGACTACGTTAGAATAAAATATCCTGGAGGAATCGCCTAATGTGAATGGATGTGATGTGAATGGGGATAGATGTGAATGGATGAGATGTGATGCGAATAGATGTGCTGTGATGTGAATGGATGTGATGTGAATGGGGATAGATGTGAATGGATGTGATGTGAATCGGGATAGATGTGAATCGAGATAGATGTGAATGGATGAGATGTGATGTGTATAGATGTGATGTGATGTGATGTGAATTGGGATAGATATGAATGGATGAGAGTGATGTGAATGGATGTGATGTGGATCGGGGTAGATGTGAATGGATGAGATGTGATGTGAATGGATGTGATGTGATGTGATGTGGATATGGGTAGATGAGAATGGATGAGATGTGATGAGGATATATGTGGATAGATGTGATGAGATGTAATATAATGTGATTGGATGTGATGTGGATCGGGGTAGATGTGAATGGATGAGATGTGATGTGAATGGATGTGATGTGGATATGGGTAGATGAGAATGGATGAGATGTGATGAGGATATATGTGGATAGATGTGATGAGATGTAATATAATGTGATTGGATGAGAATAGATGAAGGATGATGGGAATACATATGAAAGGATGTGGAATAAGCAATGTGAATTGATGTAGAAGAATGTGGAATAACGAGAAATGATGTGGAACAATGTGGAAAGATGAGAGTTCATTAGAAGCTGTATTTATGACCTGCTTTTAAATGACTGTATTATGTCAAGAATGCTGGGGAAGCATCTTGGTCATCTTGTAAATGAGGTCGTGGAGACCTAAGTGATAAAGTTACAATGATGTGGAACAATGTGGAAAGATGAGAGTTCATTAGAAGCTGTATTTATGACCTGCTTTTAAATGACTGTTTTATGTCAAGAATGCTGGGGAAGCATCTTGGTCATCTTGTTAATGGGGTCGTGGAGACCTAAGTGATAAAGTTACAATAGCTGATGGAGAGTCAACGGAGGACGTCTCGCGTAGTAAGGTCAGCAGAGGTCTTGACCAGCCTCAGTTCGATTTAAATGGTGAGCTTCCGGTACGGTGGATGAGGGACCAAGGAAGCGGCCTTTAAGTGAAACGTTGGGTGACCTGCAAAGGATCCTAGAGGATGCTGACAATACGGTGCTTGGGCTCTGGGTCGCCAAAGATACCCACGCGTACGTCAAGGAAGAAAATGGAACAAGGAGTTAGAGTTGTTTTCTGAACTCGAGCATGGATCTGGTTGATTATCCTTGCTGGTCCTCAACGGATGAGTCCATGGCTCTTTTATATGGATCTGTTGGTTGATCTTGGTGATCTTCAACGGAGAGTCTGTCCGTATTTTTATAAGTGAATATATTTTCGGGTACTATGAGCTCGGAACTATTGAAAAGGTCTCTGAGTGAACAGGTGGTGAGCATTCTGGTTGCCATAGGTGCCATAGGTACACCGATGAAAGAATGATTGGAAATTTAGAATTCAACCTGGATATTTTGGAGGATTATGATCAATAATACTATGGTTTCATTAAAAGATTATTTTAAAGAACAGGCAATTTCATATTGGGTGTGTAAGTGGTGTGACTATCTTGAAGTTTGCTTGAAGCGCCGGCTAGGGAGCCTGGGAATTCTTTTCCCTGGTACCCGGGGCAAAACATAACCAAATTTCTAAATGGATCCTATTTCTACAGTGGTTGGGCGTTGGCTAACCCATGGGATTGGATGGGGCTAAGCTGGACTGATGGATCCCTAAAAATGAGACTCTATTCTGTTAAGTTACGATAGTTGAAGTAAATCCCGGATAGTTCTACGGAAAAGAATCAATGGCTGTGCCCCTTGATGAGGAAAAAAGCGTTGGTCTCTATGATCCAAGTGCAAGTCTCTTCCTTGATCTGACCATGAGATTTACAGGTTCGGTCGGATCAATTTGGTTAGTGAAGACCTTGACTACGTTAGAATAAAATATCATGGAGGAATCACCCGTGCTTTCTGAGCGAGGGAAGTCTTTTCGAGTTCAGTTGTGGAAGAACCGAGGGATTCGTCTCTTGTCTGGATATCCGTGGCGAGGCCCCAAGTGAGAGGCTCTACCCTACGCAAGAAGTGCTACTTTTGCACCCCCGAATTCGTTGCGTGGAGGAGGCATGGATCTTTCAACTGATATCAGAGCAAATTGGCTAAAGTGGATCAACCGAGAAGCAAGAAATGTCAAAAATTTATGAAGTACTAGTAAAAGATTGTAATTGTGTGATAAAATTCATACAAATTGATATTTGGAATGAAGATTCATAAACTGGTAATTGGGTCTTCAAATGGAAGTATCGCAATTGTATGGAATCCCTGACTTGCTTGAGGCCTAGATATGATGGTATTTACCTTATAATTCCAAGGACCGTGACCGTGGGTATATATGCAGCTCTTTACTCACAATATATACGAGTATATCTAAGACCTTGAAATTATAAGCAAAAATGCTATCCAAATGATGAATTCGAATGCTAGTTGATATGATTTTAGACTTCCGGTTGAGAATTGATGAGTTTATTTGGATTCTCATATTGAAAGATAATGATTCTTGAATTTTGGTTGAAAGAAGATAAGTTGAACAAAGCCACAATGAGGATGAATGGGACAAATCCCAGTAATGATGTTAATAACTGGAATGGGAATAATGACTTCAGCAAATCACTACTATGAGATTAGTGGATTGTGCTGACAGATTGCTGCTGTTTGACCTTTGACCCAGTGAATCAAATTAAGGGATGATAAATTGAGAACTTACATAAGTGAAAATTCCGTGGGAGAATGTTCATATGGAATTTTCGGTCTGATAAACCATTATTGTGTTAAGGATATGAATGATATGTTCTAAATGAATTATTCTCTGATAATGAGTTCTGTGTGTTCGTCTTGTAGAAGGGATCTTTATCCCAGGATTCTGCGTGGGTTGACCAGACTATAAGGAACCCCACAATTAGTTGGATCTTAAGGGAAAGAGTTTGTCCTCCAGCTGTGAGATGAGGACATCTTGCATTTTAATTATGATATTTTCTATTCTCTTAAAAATCCTCTACTTTTGGAAAACTTGGAGCTTCGCTCTCTCTTCAACAATCCTTGGAGCTTTCTTCTCAACATACAAAACCAATTGATTAATTGGGGGCTTCCTTCTAAGATAAAGAAGCAAGCCAAATCTAGAGATAAGAAGTAATTTCATGGTTTTCATTAATATTCTCAATTATTTCACTTCTCAACCCCTCTCAAGCTTGAGAAGTTTCTATTTAGTTGTTTTTAATGCAAATCAAGCTTTCTCTAAGAGTTTTAATGATTAATCATAAAAAAGTTAATCTTTATGCTTAATTATGATGCTTTTTATGTATATCTCTCTCTCCCAAAAGAATAGTCATTCCTATGACTAATTCTTTAGCAAATGAATGATTTTCATTGATAAATTCTTAATTCAAAATCAATGTCTAAGCTTGTTAACCTAGAGGTTAAGAAAATATCTTTTTATGCTTTTATAATAATAAAATTATGATAAATTTATGATTTAATTTCATAAATTAGATTTAAGTTCAAAGATAGTTCTTCTATCATATTTGTATTACAAAGTCTTATTATTTCTAGAAATATTAAAAATTATAAGTAATAGCAGAGCGAAGCTATGGTAAATTTTTTAGAAATTAATACATAGCTCATTTTTATGCATAATATGAAAAAAGGACTTCCTGCCATATTCTAGGATTGAATATCCTAGGCTAAAAGAATGTTTTTCATCATATTCATGGGAAACTAATTTTTAGTGTTTATGCATAAATAAGTAATTAAGAAAAGAGAAATTTTAGTAATTTTATTTTTATGCAAAAAGAGGAATTCCCATGATAATGGCGATCCATGTAATTAAATGGAAAAAGAGAAATTTTTGGTATATTTAAATAATGGATATCTTTATTTAATTTAAAGAGAAATTTTAGACAAATATATTTTATGCATGAGAAATTTTTAAATGATAAAAGAGGAATTTTCATGACATTTGAAATTCACTCATTTAAATGGTAAAAGTGAAATTCTTGGCACAATTGAAGTAATGGATATTTTTATTAAAGAAAAGATGAATTTTAGATAAATTTATTTTATGATAAAAGAGGAATTCCCATGACATTTGAAATTCAATCATTTAAATGTAAAAAGAGGAATTCCCATGATATTTGAGATCCAAGAAATTAAATGGTAAAAGAGAAATTTTTAGCATAATTCAAATTATGAGTATTTATCAAAAGTGAAATTTTGAGCTTTATTAATTTTATTGAGAAATATGGGTAGAATCGATTTTTGTAAATCCCATGAATCTTTTACTCAAAAGAAGAATATTGAATATATTTCACTTGAGAAATTTGAGAAAGAATATGAAAATATCCGTCGAGAAAAAGTACCTTTAACTAGGCCAAATAATTGATAGAAATTTAGAAAAGTTCCATCGGTATCGAAAATAGAAAATGTTACTAAATTCGAATAGATGTGCATGCGATGTGAATAAGATGTGATAAGATGTGAGTGGATGTGATAAGATGTGGTATGATGTAAATGAATGTGGATGGGATGTGAGGTGATGTAAATGGATGTGAATGTGAATGAGAATGAAGAGATGAGAATGAGATGTGAGGATATGTGAAAGGATATGATGTGATGTAAATGGATGTGGATATGGATGTGATAAGATGTAAATGAATGTATGGATGTGGATGTGATTGAAGAGATGAGAAATGTGAAAGGTTGTGATGTGATGCAAATGGATGTGGATATGGATGTGATAAGATGTGATGTGATGTAAATAGATGTGGATGTGGATGTGGATGAGATGTAATGTGATGTAAAGGGATGTGGATGTGAATGTGATGAGACGTGGATGAAATGTGATGTCATGTGAATGTGAATAGATGTGATGATATGTATGGGTGTGATGTGATGTAAATGGATAAGAATAAGATGTGAAGTGATAGATGTGAATGTGAATGAATGGATGGATGTGGATAGACGTGCATGTGAATGACTGGATAGATGTGGATGAATGCGATGGGATGTGTATGGATGTGATGAGATATGGATAGATGTGGATGTGATGTAATGTGGATTGAATGAATGAGATATGATGTGGATGTGATGTAATGTGGATGGAATGAATGAGATATGATGTGGATGGATGTGGACGTGATTTAATGTGGATGGAATGAATGAGATGTGATATGGATATAGGTGTGGATGTGATGTAATGTGGATAGAATGTATGTGATGGGATGGGGATGCAATGAATGTGATGGATGTGAATGGATGCGATGAGATGTGAATGAATGTGATGTGAATCAGGATAGATGTGAATGGATGAGATGTAATGTGAATAGATGTGATGTGATGTGATGTGAATCGGGATAGATGTGAATGAATGAGATGTGATGTGAATGGATGTGATGTGATGTGAATCGGGATAGATGCGAATGGATGAGATGTAATGTGAATGGATGTGATGTGAATCGGGATAGATGTGAATGAATGATGTGATGTGAATGGATGTGATGTGATGTGAATCGGGATAGATGCGAATGGATGAGATGTAATGTGAATGGATGTGATGTGAATCGGGATAAATGTGAATGGATGAGATGTGATGTGAATGGATGTGATGTGATGTGATGTGATGTGAATCGGGATAGATGTGAATGGATGAGATTTGATGTGAATAGATGTGAATAGATGTGATGTGGATCGGGGTAGATGTGAATGGATGAGATGTGATGTGAATGGATGTGATGTGATGTGATGTGGATATGGGTAGATGAGAATGGATGAGATGTGATGAAGATAGACGTGGATAGATGTGATGAGATGTAATATAATGTGATTGGATGAGAATGGATGAGAATGGATGTGATGTGATGTGATGTGGATATGGGTAGATGAGAATGGATGAGATGTGATGAAGATAGATGTGGATAGATGTGATGAGATGTAATAAATACATATGATTGAATATGGATTAAGCAATGTGAATTGATGTAGAAGAATGTGGAATAACGAGAAATGATGTGGAACAATGTGGAAAGATGAGAGTTCATTAGAAATTGTATTTATGACCTATTTTTAAATGACTGTTTTATGTCAAGAATGCTGGGGGAAGCATCTTGGTCATCTTGTAAATGGGGTCGTGGAGACCTAAGCGATAAAGTTGCAACAGCTGATGGAGAGTCAACGAGGGAGGTCTTGCGTAGCAAGGTTGGCCGAGGTCTTGACCAGCATTGGTTGGTGAGCTTCCGGTACGATGGATGAGGGACCAAGGAGGCGGCATTTGAGTGAAGCTAGGTGACCTGCGAAGGATCCTAGAGGGTGCTAACCATATGGTGCTCGGGCTCTGGGTCGCTAAAGATACCCACGCGTGCGTCGAGGAAGAAAATGGAACAAGGAGTTAGAGTTGTTTTCTGAACTCGAGCATGGATCTGGTTGATTGTCCTTTGCTGGTCCTCAACGGATGATTCCATGGCTCTTTTATATGGATCTATTGGTTGATCTTTTGCTGATCTTCAAAACGAAGAGTCCATTTGGATTTTTATAGTGAATATATTTCTGGGTACTATGACCTAGGAACTATTGAAAAGGTCCCTGAGTGAATAGGTGGTGAGCGTTGTGGTTGCCAATGATGCAGGTACACCGATGAAAGAATGATTGGAAATTTAGAATTCAACCTGGATATTTTGGAGGATTATGATCAATGATACTATGGTTTCATTAAAAGATTGTTTTAAAGACAGCTGAATCTGTGAAACAGTTTTTCATTAAAAGATTGTTTTAAAGACAGCTGAATATGTGAAACAGTTGAATCTATGATCAATGATACTATGAAGTGGAATACTCATTAGAATGCATCTTGATGTATGAACACATTAAAAGATTGTTTCACACAGCTGAATCTGTGAAACATGCAATTTCATATTGGGTGTGTAAGTGGTGTGACTATCTTGAAGTTTGCTTGAAGCGTCGGCTAGGGAGCCTGGGAACTCTTTTCCCTGGTACCCGGGGCAAAACATAACCAAATTCCTAAATGGATCCTATCACTACAGTGGTTGGGCGGTTGGCTAACCCATGGGATTGGATGGGGTTAGGCTAGACTGATGGATCCCTAAAATGAGACTGAATTCTGTTAAGTTATGATAGTTTAAGTAGATCCTGGATAGTCTTTGTTCTATAGAAAAGAATCAATGGCTGTGCCCCTTGATGAGGAAAAAAGCGTTGGTCTCTATGATCCAAGTGCAAGTCTCTTCCTTGATTTGACCACCATGAGATTTACGGGTTCGGTCGGATCAGTTTGGTTAGTGAAGACCAACGTGCTTTCTGGGCGAGGGAAGTTTTTCCAGGTTTGTTTGTGGAAGAACCGAGGGATTAGTCTCTTGTTTCGATATCCGTGGGAGCAAGGCCCCAAGTGAGAGGCTCTGTCCTATGCAAGAAGTGCTACTTCCGCTGCTAGCACCCCCGAATTCGTTGCGAGGAGGGGACAGAGATCTTTCAATTTCTGACATTAAGAACATAGTCAATGATAATTTCTAACACAGTCATACCTTATTGCTTGGATTCTTTTCTTTCCACCTAATGATAAGTTCTAACATTAAGAACAAAAAATTAACAAAGCTTTAAATACATCTCTTACCTTATTGTTTGGATTCTTTTCTTTAGCTCACCTGAGCTAGGCTTTAGGTTCTCAAAGTTCTTGAGCTTTCTCTTCCTTTATCGTAGTCCAATGCTTGTTTCCTTTTGCCTAAACTGTTTCGTAGTCTTGCAAGTTCAATATCATTTTCCTCCATTCTCAATTTTAGTGCCTTGCATTCTTTTATTGAACGAACAAGTTGAGCTGCTTGGTATTGAGAGTATTGCCTTTCACTATTTGCATAGGCAGCAATGGATTGATAGTATCCTAGCAATCCATTGACTCCATCTCTTGTAAAACATAATAGAGTTGTGGGATTAGAGAAGGGAGGATGGGAAGCGGTTCTAGGGTTGATAGGATAGATTGATCCATCACACTAAAGATCTATGTGCCGCAAACCAAACTCTCTCACGTTTGCCTTATCATTTGATGCGAGCGTTGCAGATTATTTTCTGCGCTTTTGAATGGGCTCATACTCACTATCAAGATCAATGTGGAGATGATATTTTCTCTTATTATCTACTTCGTTAAGCTCGTTTAGTAGAATGGTTGCTTACACTATTGCTCTCCATGGACTACGTGTAAGGATGAAGAGAGGGTGATAATATCTTACTTATACTATCAAGGGGTTTATTAGAATTTCAATTCTAAGCGCGAAATGCTTCATTAAAGAGCCCTATCTTGGTGTATAAGATTTAACTACTTTGAATTATATTAAAATAAGGTTATATTAGGATTCAAATTTATGACAAGCTTGCAGCTATTCATAAATGCAAGAATAGAATAATCACATCTTAAAATTCAATTGTTTTATATTTGTACATTTTTTCTAGAGATAAAATAAGAATTTGTGAATTTCTTAAAAGGCCCTACAAATGACCTCCAAAATGTTCTAATGCTTGGAACTGCCACCACCCACTAATTACAAAGGTGTGCAAAGATTTATGGGTCACGTTAGGTATTACTGCCACTTCATAATCCTCTATGTTGAAATTACCAGGCGCCAGAGAACTATACAAGCTAGGTAAGGAAAATGTCCTAAGGATATGTGTGAGGGAAGATGAGTTTGTCATGATATTGGATGAAGCACATTCAGGGATAGCCGAAGGACATTTTGCTAGAGAGATTATGGCTCGCAAGGTGATTCAAGCAGGACTATGTGGCCTACGTTGTTCAAGGACACCATAGATTTTGTCAAAAGGTGCAAAGAATGTCAGCGATTTGCTATCCCACAACAAAGTGACCGGATGCCACTTATCCTTGTTATTGTAAGACAACCTTTCAAGAAATGGGGAATTGATTTTGTTGGACCTCCATCACAAGCCTGATATGTGATCGTGGCCACAGACTATTTCACAAAATGGGCAGAAGCCAGAGCCTCTAAGCGAGCTGATGCACAAACAACAGCCAAGTTCTTATATGAACAAATTATTTCGAGAATCGGCTGCCCATTAGAGTTAGTTAGTGATCGCGGTTCACATTTCATTAATGAGGTGATTGATCACTTACTTGTTGGATTGCTTGTACTCCATTGGAAGTCATCACCTTATTATCCACAAGGGCTAATGGTCAAGAGGAGAGTACAAACAAGATTTTGTGTACTCTCTTGACAAAAACATTGCAAGAAAGTCAAACGGATTGGAAACATAAGCTAGCAGCAACCTTATGGATATATCGAACATCATATAAGGTAGCGACAGGATATACCAAGCTTGAGAATTGCAGTGCAAGAACGTTTGACGGAAAATGCATAAGTTGAAAGGCTAATCGATTTAGAGAAGCTTGATGAAACTAAACTAATTGCATCACATGGACTTATGGTTGAAAAACTACAAAGAAAACATTGGTTTGACAATAAATTAAAACAAAAAGAATTGGAAATGGGGGACCTTGTCCTCATGTATGGTGTAGGAAGTACCAAAAAAAAGAAACTCAAGTACAGAGGTCTAGGACCCTTCTGAGTGTCCAAGATCATACCTCAAGGGTCAGTTAAAATTGAGACAATTGAGGGCATACAAATGGAGGGTTACGTCAATGAAAGAAAACTTAAAAAATATTTTGGACCACTGACCCAAGAGATGCTCTTTCAAGAACATCTTTTAAAACAACGGAAGGAGCTCGCAAAAGAAAACATCTAGCAATCTCAAGAAGAGGGTAATGCAAGGAAAGCCAAGGCCAAATAGATACTCTAGAAGAGAATGTTGCATGTGAACATGGCTTCACTAACTCTCCTTGACGAAGATGAACTAAACATTTAGCCGCACAACTCAGGGTGGGAATCTCTATGACTAAATGTTATGCAATGAGAATTGCATTGATAGTAGATATGGGATCAAGTCATAACCTGATCTCATATGAGACATAGGTAGCTTTAGATAAACCACACCTTGAAACCACCAATGCACAAGTATGCAGTGTGCACTTAATAACTATGAAAGCTAAGGGATTTCTAAGTGTTAATGTGTCCATTAGAAATAATTCCTTAGTTGGAAAGGTGTTTGTCATGCCTGCAGGTTTCATGGAGGAGGAAATGATCTTGGGACGATCTTGGATTTGCGCCAGTAACTATAATATCCAATGGGAGAAGAGGACAACACTATTGAACGAGGGCAACACTGTCATTTCCATACCCTTATGGATCCTGATAAACACATGAAAGCAGGCCATGATTGAGGATATATAAACACAAAGCATGGTGACATTAGCTCATGTAGCAGAAAAGGCATCAATTCCGAAATCCCTACGCAAAAAACAACCCAAGTCACAAGGTACACATCAGTGGGTGCCTAAGGGTCAGCTTATACAAAGATGAGAAGGGGCGTCAATGAGGAATCAGGAAGAAAGGTTCAAAGAGGAGACAAGGGACAGAAATGGTCTTCATAGGTAAGCTGGTGGTACTCCAAACAAAACAGCACTCCTCAAAGCCCTTGTAAGCAATGGGTTCGAAAGGACTTGCTAATGGCACAAGGTTATTACCAGGGTAATTGTAATATGCGGAAGCTTCGAAGAAATATCGGTAACTTCAAAACTCAAAATTCAACACTCTTTTCGCGACGAAAATTAACGCACAACACTTGAAAGGAGAAGTGCATAAAATAGAGAGAGAGAGAGAGAGAGAGAGAGAGAGAGAGAGAGAGAGAGAGAGAGAGAGAGAGAGAGGACACAGTATTGGGTCCCAATTACCCTCTGTAGGGCCCCCACACCACGGATGGTGTATTTGCTTTATTAGAATGATGAAAAATCTGAAAGAAAATACAGCAATCTTGGACCTTTTCTTGGCTGGAAAATCCTGCCCTTGACCTTCAGTTCTCCACCCCTTTGCTTAGCAAGTCCCTTGGCTTGTCTAGCCCTTGATTTGCTTGAGCACTTGGTGAATAATGAGATGAATCATTGGGACTATGGCCTCCACTATTTATACTTCTCTTCAGGAGCAGTCGGCCAGCTCATAAACAGGCAGCCAGCACCAATATCCCACGACTGGTGAAAATTCAGCAATAAATGCTGAATTAAATCTCAAAAAATGCTACCTTTTTTTCCTAACAGGCTGAAAGTGATGTGCCTCCTTCTGATTGGCTGGACACAGCTTTTGTCCACAATCCCAAGGCTGGACAGCCTATATGGGCTACCCCATACATGCCCTACAGCCATATAAAGGCTGCAAACTCCTGGAAATTGCCTTATCTGTGCCCTAGGGCTGTCCTACAGCCCCTCCATGGCTGGTGGGTTCAGCCTGGGCCTTCCTGGCCCTCATGGGGGTGGTTCTACACCATTCCCATGCCCACACTCAGATCATCCAACCAGGGTAGCCCTATGGGCTGGCCCCTTGTCCTAATCTACTCAGTGATCTGGCATTCGGTACCATACCAGATACACAGAACCAATGACATCATTCTAGAGGGAGACTCACAGCGCAAACTGGCACTGTTTCATGTGCAAGACAGTGCACACCTGACCTTGGACTCATGTGCAGGACAATGCACGCCTGACCTCGGACGACTGAGATGGATCCCTGTGGCTGACTCGTCCCGGAATGGGCTCACATGGGACCAGTTCACCATCTCAGGTCCTGCACCTTCTGTACAGAAATGTCTACGTGGCATCCAAGTGCAGGATACACGTGACATCCCCTTCTGCTTGACGGAAGCTGCATAGCCTCCAAATAATCCGTCAATAATGCCGGATAGTCTTCGAAGAACTCTTTGTCGAGCCATACCGCTTCATGAGTTCCTCGGTCCTGAAACTTTGTGAGGAACTGTCGTAGTCTTCGGCCTGAGCCATGCTTAAAACCGTGCAGAAGGATCTGTTTTGGAACCATAATTTCTGCTTCATCCACAATGTCTGGTTCCACTTCGTCTTTGACCTCTAAAGGGGGTGGGACTTGCATATGGCTTTAACCAACTGACATGAAATACATCAACTCGAAGGTAGCTTTAACTGCATAGACACCTCATTAATCTTTTTCCGGATAGGGAAAGGTCCGAAGCTCCTGAAAGATAACTTTGGGCATCGCTTGCCCACCTGCTTCAATCGTTGCTTCATTATCTGAAGATAAACCCAATCTCCTTCCGAAAACTTCATATTCCTTCGGTCTTTATTGGCCTGTCGAGTATAGGCCTCTTAGCCAATCTGTCCTTTACTTACTCTAAAATCTCCTGGTAAGACTCCGTCACTCTGGTCGCCTCCGGTGTACTGAAGAAGAAGTCCTGGTTAACAACGACTGGAAAGGTCTTCCAAACGCTGCCTCATATGGAGTCCTGCCAATAGCTGAAGAAAAAGAGTCATTCAAAACAGCTTGAACTAAAGGCAAAAACGATTCCCACTTACCTTGCTGATCGTGGACATAACACTTTAGCACATCAAAGGCCAACTAGTTGTATATCTCTGTCTGGCCGTCTGTCTGGGGGTGGAATGCATTGGAAAAATTCAGCATAGTACCAAAATTATCAAACAATGCCCTCCAAAAATGACTAGTAAACTTGGCATCTCGATCTGACACTATGGTTCTAGGAATCTCGCCAATCGGGTACCAATGTGCCGAATGAACAACTCGGCAACATCCTCGGCGGTTACATTGGCCCTGCAAGGAATAAGCATAACAAATTTGCTAAACCTATCAACAATAGTTAAGCACTGCGTATTACGCTTACTCGGACTGGGAGGCATATTTGTGACAAAGTCCATCGAAATGTCCTGGAAAGGACCCTCAAGATGGCAAGGGCTGTAACAACCCTATCTTCTTTCCACGAGGAGCTTTCACCTTTTGACAAATGTCACAGCGTTGTACATATGTAAACACATCACGCCTCATCTTTGGCCAATAGTATTTCTGTTCTAATTTCTCCAGAGTCGAATTCACGCCCCTGTGACCACCTGTAATGGCGTCATGGGCATCATGGAGAAGAGCTGCCCGGAATGACTTCATGACACATAGTAGGCCTTTGTAGAAAAGCCAACCATCGCGTATCAAAAAATGGCATGGTCCTGTGGCATCCAATGCCTGTTCCCACTGAGTACCGAATTCCTCGGAATCCGCGTACGTGTGCTTCATGTCCTCTAGTCATGTACCAACAAGGTCAAGTCTAGTGGTCTGAATCGTAGACACTTGTCCCTTCCTGCTCAAAGCATCGGCCATTGGATTGGCTTTTCCTAGAAGGTACTCCACAGCCTGGGAGCCTCTGGCTCCAAGAACTCGAACAATGCGTCTAAGCTTACTCCAGACCAGAAAGCGGAGGTAGGCAAGACAGGTGGCAAGTTGAGTGCTGAGGAGCTTTCTCAGTACAAGAAGGAGGGTAGATGTTTTTTTTGTCATACAAAAGGACATACTTCTCGGGATTGTCCGAAGAAGCCTCCAAACGCCACCGCCGCCTCCACAGCTTCCGTGGTGAGCTCAGCTCCCACACAGACCCCAGCTGGCTAACCCTAGTTCTTTAAACCCCATTGCTTCAGTTGGAGCAATTATTAGCTGGGAGCTTGAAGATAAGCAGAAGGGCGCCCATGACCAGGAGTATGAGCGCAACGAATTGCTCAAGTCCTTTGGCTACATAGGTGGCCAGAGAGTCATTGTCTTGTTTGACAGCGACAGCACGGAGGATGTGGTCACGGAACAGGCCGCTAGGCGTGCCCGTTTCGAGCTGACTCCGGTGGACAAACAGGTTGAGGGTTTTAGCACAGGTATGACAACGAGCGTCAAGTATGAAGCTCTAGGTGCTCAGTTAGTGATTCAGGGCATAGAGTTTGTGCGTGACTTTATGGTTGCCCCTCTTGAAGGAGCAGACATAATTTTGGATATCCAGTGGTTTCACAAGTTTCTTCCTGATGTCAAGTGGGACAAGCACACGTTCCAGATCAATCGGAATGTGTCAAACACCCCAGTGACCATTAAGTGTGAGCCAGGTATTCCAAACTTTCCGCTCATAAGCCACTTGCAGGCTAAGCGAGCAGTCAAGAAAGGCGCACAGTGTGCGATGATTTACATCCAGACAGCCTAGACGGTGGCCAGTGCTTCCGAGAAGTACTCGGTTCTCCATGAAAAGTTCTAGAAGATTTTTCTTCGGGACAACCTCCCTCCCCAGCTCCCCCCGTCCAGACCGGAGGATCACAGGATTGACCTCCTCCCAGGCTTGGAACCCCCAAGCAAGTCTCCGTATCGCCTTTCTAAGGCAATGGAATCGGAGTTGGACCGCCAACTCCAAGAATTGATGCAAGCTGGCTTCATCCGCCCCAGCGTGTCGCCATTTGCAGCACCGATCCTGTTTTGTCAAGAAGAAAGATGGGTCTTCTCGGTTGTGTGTCGATTATCATGCACTCAACAAGCTAACTATCAAAAAGAGCAGATTCCCGATGCCTCGAATTCACTATATCCTCGAGAGGTTGAATGGAGCAAAGGTGTTCTCAAAACTGGATTTAGAGAGTGGGTACCACCAAGTACGGATTGTAGTGGGGGACATCCCCAAGACAGCCTTCCGTACAAAACGGGCCCACTATGAATTTGTGGTCATGCCATTTGGTTTGACGAACGCCCCGATTACATTTAACTCCATGATGATGCGTATTTTTCAGGATTTGATTGGACAGTGTGTGTTCATATTTCTGGACGACATACTCATATTTTTAGCTACAGTTGAGCAGCATGACATTGATGTGGAGAAAGTCCTTAAGTTGCTGGAAAGCAACGAGCTCTACGTCAATGAAAAGAAGTCAGAATTTTATCTGTTCCAGGTGCATTACTTGGGATAGACCCCGTCTCGTTCTAGCTTTTTCCCCCCGAGGTGTTAGCCCTAGGAGAAGCCGGCTGGGAAGTCTTGGGCTTGCCACCATTGTGTTTCATTTCTGCACTCTGCGCAAGCGAGAGTGCGTCCTCAAAGGTGGCTGGCCTAAACATACGCACCTCCCATTGGATTTGCGTGTCCATGCTATACAAAAACTGTCCTTTCTTATCCATATCAGATAAGCCTAATTGCAGACATAAGGTCGAAATTTTATTGGCAAACTGAAGGACTGGTTGCGCGTTCTGACGCACTCCCCTGAACTCGTCTTCGAGTTGCTCAAGGTAGTGGGGCGGTAGAAACCGCTGCTTAAGGTCGCGGACTCGTCCCACACATAAGCTGCCATACCTGCTCTGGTGTGTGGGCATGAGCCCACTGAGTTCACCAGGGAATGGCCTCACCTTCCAAGTACCAACAACTGGCTAAGATCACTCTGTCAGTATCTGTTTTCCTCACTGCAGGGCAAAGTAAGCTTCAAATTGATGTAACCATGAATAAAGGGTTGTGGGATCGAGTTTACCATTATACTTACTGAAATTCATTTTCTCGAGAAAATGATGCAAGGGCGCCGCCGGTGTCAATTTAGCATCCAAAGCTCTGAGGTAACGCTCGTGTTCCATGCGTCGCGCATGGCGTCGTCTTGCTTAGCAAGTCCCTTGGCTTGTCTAGCCCTTGATTTGCTTGAGCACTTGGTGAATAATGAGATGAATCATTGGGACTATGGCCTCCACTATTTATACTTCTCTTCAGGAGCAGTCGGCCAGCTGATAAACAGGCAGCCAGCACCAATGTCCCACGACTGGTGAAAATTCAACAATAAATGCTGAATTAAATCCCAAAAAATGCTGCCTTTTTTTCCTAACAAGCTGAAAGTGATGCGCCTGCTTCTGATTGGCTGGACACAGCTTTTTTCCACAATCCCAGGGCTGGGCAGCCTGTATGGGCTGCCCCATACATGCCCTACAGCCATATAAAGGCTGTAAACTCCTAGAAATTGCCTTATCTATGCCCTAGGGCTGTCCTACAGCCCCTCCATGGCTGGTGGGTTCAGCCTGGGCCTTCCTGGCCCTCATGGGGGTGGTTCTACACCATTCTCATGCCCACACTCAGATCCAAGGTAGCCCTATGGGCTGGCCCCTTGTCCTAACCACTATCTACTCAGTGATCTGGCATCCGGTACTATACCAGATACACAAAACCACTGACATCATTCTAGAGGGAGACTCACACAGCGCAGACTGGCACTATTTCATGTGCAGGACAGTGCACACCTAACCTTGGACTCATGTGCAGGACAATGCACACCTGACCTCTGGCTGACTCGTCGTCCCGGACTGGGCTCACGTGGGACCAGTTCACCATCTCAAGTCCTGCACCTTCTGTACAGAAATGTCTACGTGGCATCCAAGTGCGTGGATGCACGTGACAGCAATACAACAATACGGGTGCCCAAACTTCACCTAGTGGCCACTGTTGCACATACCTCCAAATACAAAGAAAAGGACAGTAAAGGCATTCGGAACCAACTCCCAACTAAAACAAATGCTAGGAGTGTACAAACACTTGTGTGGAGAAAGAAGCCAACCCAACAAGATGGACTAAATATAACAAAACCAATACCTGTAACCACCTCGATCAAGGAGCTAGACAAGGACATTGAAAAGAAGAAAAAGAAGGTGCAACAAGTAGACACCGATAGAAACCCCAATCCACAAGACTCAGTAGAAAAACTCTTCAGTTGGGTGGAGGGAAGAATCAAGTACTCTCACACATGGAGTTAAAATTCCTGCAGCAACACCTGCCTAGAAGTGCCAAAGTACCACCTTAGTTTCCATGGAAATAAAAAGATGAAAGTATCCATTACTCAGAAATGGATACAAGGTAAAAATGGGTATCATTCACTTCATCCAATATTTGAATGAATGCATGGTTGAGTGTTTGAGCATGAAGAGAGATATAGGGTATCAATCTTGCACGCACTTGGTCCAAAGCAGTTCACGCTGTGAACTAGTACAAAGCTGTTCATGCTGTGAACTGGTACAAAACAATTCACGCCGTGAAACATTCTAAGTTGTTCATGCCGTGAACTGATCCTAAAAGATTCACGCCGTGAACTGGTCCAAAAGGGTTCACACCGTGAAACGGTTACTTTTCTTGACAAATCGTAGGAAGACACATGGCATTCTTCATTAAGGCAGCCGCCCAGTCCGATGGCTGCGCCATAAAATCGAAAATCCTTCCTTTTTTGTCATTTTGCATTCGTCGTTCATCGTATGCGCAATGCAACCATCGAGATTTTCTCTCATCGATTTCCTCCTTCCTTCCTCGAGTGCAAAATCGACATTTATGGGTTTGAGGCGGGAGCTTGTGCCTTGTTTTTTCATTTTCTTTCTTTTCATGTTTTGAAATCTTTTCTTCGTAAGCATAAAATTGCATGATTAGAAATCATTGATTGCCCCCTTGTCAACAATGTCATTCGTTATCATCGTTGCACAAACCCCACGCTCTGCGTTCAATAACATCATGCATTCATGAAAACATGTTAATCAAACACGAAAATAACTTCACTAATTCAAGGTACAAAAACCTGCAAGTTCATAGCTCAATGCCAAAAACCTGCAATTTTACGGGTTTTTCCATTTCACGGATTACCCTTCACGGCCTGTAATTTCATGGAATTACCCCATTTCACGGAACTGACTCCATACCATGGGTTTCGAGCCCACATCAAATAGGCTGCACAAACAGCACAATTTTTCCATCTTGACACCTAAGGGAAACAGCATAAGAGGTCAATGAACTACTTCCCTGAAGTCTCGGTGTTTGTCTGCATCATACAATGTTAGGCTACCGAGATTTGGAAGTATGTGGATTGCAGCTCCAACACTTGAAATCCATCGCGTTGCATTGTTTTCCCTTGTACTTGAGAAATGCGCATGCACTTGCATAGTATAGCTGCAACCACAGCATCGTACCCAAGGATGTGTTACGAAAAGTCGCCATCCAGCTGAGAAAAAGTACGAGAGTTCTTAGTGTTGAAATACCTCAAGGTTGTTGGTTGGACGCACATCATCTGAGACAGCTTTCGAATGGCACTGCCGAGCTCATGCAGTTGTAGTGCCCATGCATGCGTTGTACCCTGGAGAAATACGTGCTCACAAGTAGCTATCTGAGTGGTCCTCACTGGAAAGCAAGTGCGTGTCTTCATCGGCATTGGGGTAGGAGTACTTCCACCAGAGAGCCCGTGAGTTTGGGGCAATCTGTTGCGATTGTGCTAACCATGGCACACATGCACTGGGGGCGTACCACCAAACACCTAGCAGACTACGTGAAAAGAAGGATCATGGGGAGGTGCTTGGTGCAGGCATACAGATCCATCTTAGAGAGTCCGGGAGCTTCTAAGGTGAGCAAGCAGCGCCATGCTTGACACGTTCTCTCTCTGTAGGGTAGCTTGGTTTGCTAAAAATAGAAACAAGAAGAAGAAAAAGAGAAGAAGTTCCGGATCTACAAAGGAGACTACTCCAAAGAAAAGGATGAGAGGCCAGATGCAATCAGAAGAGCAACCAGGCAATGGAACGTGGAATGGTGCAGGCCCAAGTGGCCCACCAAGAGATCCCACTCCACCAGCAAGTTCTGAGGCATCATGATGATAATCCATCAGGAGGATCAGGATCTAATGAACGATAAGGATATGGACCCAGAAAAGCTGAAAGAGATGCATGATTACTGGGAACAGTGGGAGAAAGCCCGCATGGACAATGATTTTGATAAATAAAAAGAAGATAAAGAGGATGACAATGAAGCTAACCAATTGGCAATGGTATGCAGAGCCAAGGACCAAACATTGGTATGATGATCTGCCGCCAAGGCCAATTACAGAGATAGACGGGGGCCTCCGCAACCACAAGAAGTTTTTGACATTTTTCCACCCACATTGCCGATTACGAAAACATCATGAGCTTTCGCAGGGGAGGCAGAGCATACCTAGCTAGGTGTGGTTGGGGGCAGGGGTTGGGGGCAGGGGCTGCCGGTCCTGGAGGGGGGGGGGCAGTAGCCCCCTACCCTCGACCGCACCTAGGTAGGTATGCGGAGCCTCATCTGCAGAAGCTCATGATGTTGATCCGAGTGAAGCTGAATGAATGCATATACATAACAGTGCTTGTTAGGGCTCCAAGTGACCCTTGAACTGCATAGGGAAACATAAGGGAAAGGGGGCCTCTTTCCCACAAGGGAACTTCTTGTGTGAACCAACGAAACTTTTAGAAGCTCCCTGAGCACATAAAGAGCCCATTCATGAAGAAGAGGTACCTCCTCTTGTGCCACCGCAGCCATTACTCCTCCAGCTCCAGAAGCTCAATATCAGGCAGAAAGGAATACCAAAAGGAGAGAAGAGCTCCAACAGAGATGGGATGAAACTATGTGCTACAAGAGAAGATCAAAGGCAACGGAATTTACTCAACGGTTCAACACAAGAGTTATTACCTTGTGTACTAACAATGAGCCCTCCCCATCCCTATCAGGTTTACTTATGGGACGCAATGTTTTACGATTGTGGAAGCTAACTCACTCATGCAAATGACATGGGACCTTCACAGCTGTGTTCAACTAGCTCATAGGAGTCTGAGGAAGCAAAAAGAAAAATAACAATTCCAGGATAGTAGCCATCAGCAAGATGTGGCAGTATGATGCAACATGACGATTCTAGGACAATACGAGATCCAGGCATCAAAATGAAATTTTAATATGATGATAGAATGATGCGCAAGCCATGTTGAGCTCTTCAAATCAAACGTAGCTGGAAAGGATGACGATTCCACAAAAACAGGTTAGAATGGATATTTACCTAAAAACCTCACTTGAAGGCATCACTTATGTGATTTAGGGTCTTGAGAGAAAGCGTACATCATGTTTCGGCAAGCGAATTACAAGCCAACTAAGGAATTGCCCAGCTATATGCTCAAGGCCAAAGTTGACCCCGCTGATTTCCTCCGCCAACACAAGGACAAATCTACACTTGGTGGTCATGAAAAGTTGGAGGTAGGCAGATGGCAGGCAACAAACCTGAGTGGAGAAAGCGTTTCATAGCAAAACATAGAACCATCAGAGAATACGGCAAGGCACCACAAGGCCTACGGATTGACCCGGTGAAGAGAAGATACACATGGAGATTCCACTTTCTCATGTTAGGTTCCTAGAAAACTGGATGAAGAAAAATTTAAAGATGTAACAGAATTCAGAGCATGTCTGGAAATTTTTTTAGACATCCAACACCAACGCACAAACTGATACATCTACGATGACCCATAAGGCTACAAGATCATAAGCAGGTGAAACTCTATGCTTCACAGATAAAACTTTTGTGTCAAGAACCCTATCGCTGCACAATGCAAACCATCATGCGTGAAGTCAGCATCGACCTTGTAGGAAATGCCACACTTTCATTGTAGAATAATAGAAAAACATGTGTACCTAGGCTTCTTTCCACTGTAAGAACAGTAATGAAAATATGCATTAATGCAATGGATTGAAAAATGGGCCCAAAACTGCCTCTTTTATCATAGTGAGCAGCTTCCACAAGAAGTTACCTTGTGGGAAAGGCAATAGTAATCAACATCATGATCTTTTGCAAGGAGGCCATTTGCATAAAACTCATACAAAAACGCCATGTTAAACACTAATTTGCACACACAGAGATTTACAAAAGTCAAACTTTCACCTGAGATACACATTTCAACATTATGACAAAGTGACATCAATCTAATGTTGAGCATTGGATGTCATTGTAAAGGCTCAGCACGTTCTCATTCTACAAAACACAAGAACACTGAATATTTACAGGTAGGTGAAGACATATAGTTATCAGAGATTAAGGGTAGACCACAAGACTTCTCGTTGACGTTGAGCCACCAAGAATTGACTTTCCACCTACCACCAAGGGCGGCTTGATCGGGTTCTTTTGGCCCGGGATTGTAGCTTGCATGTTGTACCACTTAACTACCCTTTGGTGCTCATTCTACACAGCAAAAGAAAGCCAAACTTAGTCAAAAAGATGAACTGAAAAGAAAAGCAGCATGCAGCTAAACTGAAAAGAAAGCCAAGAAGTCATTTCAAACAAAAATTACTTACATTTCTCTTCATAAACTCCTTAATGAGAAAGAAGGCTGCAGGCAAAACTTCTGTATAGTTCTCTCCGGCTGCTCCATTATAGAATTTACTCTCCAAATCTGCAAGCAAAAGCGCAAGCTTCCCCAAGATCTCTTCCTTGAAAATTTTGTCGTGAACTTGAGGAAACTTCTCCTTCATTCCAATCAGTTGTGCTAGAGGAGTTTTAAATTGTGTCCACAGCAGCATGGTGAAGGGATGTGACCCCAAGTTGCGGTCGTCCTTGTCCGTAGCTTCTTCATGTGTTGTTGATTCAGCAAAGAGCTGTCGCAGATTTCTGTAAACAAGGAGGTCATTACGAAGGCCTTCTGCAAATGCACTACGATCTTCCACCTTAGCACCAAGATGCTCCATAAGATTGATGAGGCTATCTTCTGTTGCTGCAAGCAAAGAAAAGCATCTTGCTAGCAATGCAGTACTCGCCTCAGCCTGCTCATCATCATCCCCATTTTGCTTGTCTGCACCGACCTGTTTCTGAAGGTAACCGGTGAATTTCAGCAAGATAAGGTAGGTTATGTGCTCTGCCTTGTCAGACTGAAAGGGCTTCTTAGCATATGGACCAATAAAAATCACTTCGAAGCTCTCATAAGTACGGGCCAGTCTCCTCAGAGAGTGATCCAACATGGCAACCACAAAGCCAATGGCGTCCCCCAAGCATGCTACAAAAGAAGTTTGCAGCAGATGGAAATACAAGAGATAATCATCTCTAAAGCTGATAAGCTCTTTGAAGAGCTTGTTAGTTTGGCCTGTTTGGGAGGGCCAAACAGAGAAGGCGAAGCCAGGCCTTATGTTCTCCGGCCTCAACGCCTTCTTGGGAGAAAGCTCTTCTGTTGATGTTAGCCGCAAGCTCAAGTTTGGATCTTTCTGCTTCAAAGCAATTGCCTCCTTTGCATCAATGGACTGCGGGGACAAAGAGAAACGAAGCGCACGGGATGATGAGGATCCAGGAGACCCTGGCTTCAGACGTTTTGGGGAGCGCTCCATATCCATACTCTTGGAGACTCAGAAAAAGGCTTGGAGAGACGAGACACTCAGAAAAGCTCGCCTTTTCTGCGTTTGCGCGAGGGAGGGTTTTGCTGTGAGAACAGGTTAAAAAGCATAAATCAAGAAACTAGAATTTCGCAAGCTTTTATTATTATCATGCTTTTTTAGGAGAGAGAAAGAGCGCTTTTTTTTTAAAGAGAGTAAGAGAAAGAGAGAGAGAGA